>NW_012150952.1:2168140-2168659 GCF_000956105.1 Propithecus coquereli
GTGTGTAAGTGAAATTTTGTTTTGTTTTTTTTTTTAGACAGTCTCGCTCTGTCACCCTAGGAAGAGTGCAGTGGCATAATTATAGCTCACTACAATCTCAAACTCCTGGGCTCAAGTGATCCTCCTGCCTCAGCCACCAGAGTAGCTGGGACTACAGGCGAATGCCACAACACTTGGCTAATTTTTCTAATTGTAGTAGAGACGGAGTCTTGCTCTTGCTCAGGCTGGTCTGCAACTTCTGAGTTCAAGCAATCCTCCAGCCTCGGCCTCCCTGAGTGCCTGGATTACAGGCTTGAGCCAGTGCGCCTGGTGAAATTTTCTTGAAACTTATAAAATATCTAAACGATATGTTGAAACACTGTTTAGAATTTTCAAATAACTATCACTAAGCAAAAACGATATGGCTTGATAAACTAGTAACACCACCATTACTCTTTGAAATAAACAGCCAGTGGAAATTCTTCAAGAAGTATTAGGATCACAAAATTTGTGTCAAACAATGAATACTTAATTAAGTCT
>NW_012150952.1:2180039-2182298 GCF_000956105.1 Propithecus coquereli
GCTGGTCTTGAACTCCTAGCCTCAAGCAATCCTCCCAAAGTGCTGAGATTACAGAAGTGAGCCTCTGTGCCTGGTGAAAACTGCACTACTCTTATCGTGGTTTTATGGTGTGTTAATTAAAGGAGCTTTCCCTAACATCATTGTCTCAAATTGTACGATTTTTTGGCACACTGAGGTTTTTACCATGGTAAGAATTTATGACAGGTGAGACGTATGCCTCTCTAATGTAAATTAAGAAATAGGAAGTAAGACAGGACGATGGGACATAATGATACGATGCCTTGGCCACAGAGTAAGCTAGAAAAGATGGCATGTGCAAGTTAAGGATCTGGAAATTCATTTCCTTAAAGTTACCTATGCTTGAGCACCTCTTGGAAATTATTCTGTATCCCCAGGGGTACACATAATCCCCTTTTGAATGCTTCTAATCTTAATCCCTTACCCTTTATAATGGGAGAATGTCTATAATTGAGTGTGACTCAAGTTATAAGATTTATTTCTTTTGTAATAGTACTACTGAATACAAACATACTACTTTATCTGGTTCTCAACTAAAAATAGAAGTTAAAAAGGCAATTTATTTTTGTTGAAAGTAAAACTAACTGTTTAGACCCTTTGAGAAGGACTTTCAAGGGTAATTTAGCCTAAATGGATTTTTTGAGATATAATTCACATACCGTAAAATTCACCCTTTAAATAAGTGTACACTTTAGTGGGTTTTAGTATATTCAGAAAGTTGTGCAACCGTTACTATTATCTAATTCCAGAACATTTTCATCACCCCAAAAAGAAGCCTGGTACCCATTTGCAGTTACTTGACACCGCCTCCCAACCCCTGCAAATCACTAATCTACTTTCTATCTGTACAGACTTACCTATTCTGGACATTTTATATAAGTGGAATATACAATATATGGCCTTTGTGTCTGGCTTTTTTCACATAGCAAGATGTTTTCAAGGTTCATCCATATTGTAATATCAATCAGTACTTCAATCCTTTTTATGGCAGAGTCTAAATAGGTTTTGTTTTATGCGTTGACGCTGCAATCTAACACCACATCCATATACAGTGTTTCTAGTGACTTCACCGTAAAAATCTATTTCTTTCCCAGTGTATCGTGGTCTCTTCTTTCTTTTGACAAGGTACTATTTGAACTATGGAAACCCGTTAAAGGAGATGATATTAACTGTGGCTATAGTAGCAGACCTTTTAGTCAAGATCTTTTCAATGTCAAAACAAAACAGAAATTAAAATTATACTAACTTTAGCAAAGAAGGGAATTTAATGACTCATCTAACTGCAGGTAAAGGTGGGATAAAACTCACAGGAAAGAGGGAAGAGCTGCAAGAATAAGGGATTCAGGGACCGAAACCCAGGACTCATCACTAGCAGGACTTACTCCCTGTCTCTCATCTCTAATTCTCTGTTTGGCTTCATTCTTCAAGAAGCTTCTCTCCACATGGTAGGGTCTGCACACATCCCCAGTTAACCTCTCAGCTTAACAAATCAAGCAGAAATGGAAGGATCAATATATCAATCCCAGGGAATGCCTCTGATTTACCCTGCTTGTATCACATGCCTTTCTCTAAGCCAATCAATTTCCAGGAAGGTGGGCAATATTACTGGCTAGACATGGGTCATATATTTCCACTCCTATAGGCAGGGAGATAGGATCTATCACTAGAAAAATGGGGATAACAGATAGAGGTCTCCACCACATTTTATGAGAAATGAGGTACCCAGCAAGAGGTAATTGTATGGGGTCTAGGCTATCACATTACTCTCTGTCTCTGACTTGCATCACATGGACAATTCACCCTGTCCAGTAAAAGTGAGGTGCTATGATTGCCCAGGCTGGGTCATCTGCCAGCCCTCAAGGCCAAGAGGACAGGGTCTGTCACTAAGAGAGAGAAAGCTTGCTGGACAAAATAATAACAATAGCACAAGCAATTAAGGACCTCTTTTCCCAGTAGCGAAGATGAGCTCCAGCTGCTTTCTCTACCCAAATGGAAGAATCCCGTAAAGTTTATGCTATGAAGTGGTCTTATACTTCAATATCCTGTTATCAAATGTTTGTGAGTTGTTTTATTTTGTATGTATGATATTGTCAGTCTCACTGATGGCTGGTGCTGTCAAGTTTAAAGAATATAGATACTGAAGTCAGACAAGTTTGGATTTAAAAGCAGCACTTCCACTTGTGAATAAAAATCGTATCACTATTACTGATCACTATGTATCCACTACAGTGCTTTACCTAC
>NW_012150952.1:2182348-2184363 GCF_000956105.1 Propithecus coquereli
GCTAGAAGAGCATAACATTTAAGACAAAAAATGTAACATTTAAGACAACTTTGAAAGTTCAGTTTAACACCTAGGGGAAGATGACAGGTCCTCCATACTCTTGGACCTCGTCAGTCTAGGAGGCAGCATCTTCCTACCAACCAGCTTTGCAACTGCCTAATTCCTTCCCCGTGGGGGTTGAGAACAGTCTCAACTCCCTTCTTTGAGACTCGTCTTTTTCTTTATACCAATTACTTAACGACCTGGCTTGTCCGAGGAAAAAAGTAAGTGCCTAGAGAAACTAGAGGTTAAGACCGCTCCATCTTGACAACCTCACTCAGGGCCCCTCCTCCAGCCGCCACCGGAGTGGCCACAGTCCCAGACGCCACTCTACCGGGTCCAGGACGTAAACACCGCCCTTCTCGCCCCTGCCCGTCCGCAACTTCCTTCTCCCGGCCACAGCTTTGCGGGAGCCCCATGAAAAAGAGAGAACATCACGTACCCTCGGAAGTGAGACGAGAGAAGGGCTTAAGCAGCTCCGCGAAGCTGAGGTGATTGAGACGGGTGAGCCGCTCGGCTTCGTCGCTGCACAGCGCGGCGACACAGGGGACGAAGGAGTCTGGGATTAGCTCCTGCACTGATTGTACACACTGGGCCATCGCCGCGGCAGAAGCAGCGGCGGCGCCCGCCCTCCGACCCACCCTCAGAGTTGATTCTGCGGCTACAGCAGCTACCGCCGCCGCCCGCCGGCCTAGCCCGGCCGGGCGGGGCTCCGCACTGAAGCCCAGAGACGAGTAGAAGGAACAGACGCCGCCGCCTCAGCTCCCAGGGCACACAGCACAGACCCCCTCCCTGTCACCGCCGCTCCTCAGCGCTCGCCCCCGCGTCCTCGCATTCCACCCTGATAGGTGGAGACGGCGACAATCGCCACTTAGCCTTTCGGACTGCAAATCCTTGGTCACTGCCTGACCGGAACCGCCATATTGAGGCCGAACTCTGACCGACCGGCAGTACTACTCCCGGCAGCCCCCGCGCGAGCCCCTCACGTGACTGTGTTAAAGGAGGAGGTAGCGACCGGGGAAGAGAGCTAAGGAAAGGGAAGTGGAGAGCGACGGAAGCCGGTTTGGAGGCTGGAGCCGGAAGTGGTGTGCGAATGCCCCCCTACTGGGCGGGGCTAGGGAGGGGCTACAAATGCTGTGGGCGGAGCCAGGCGAGGGAGGCTAGCGACTGGGGGCTGTGCTAGGTTCTCACGCTCCTACTTGGCAAAGCAGAGCCAGGTGTTACCCGCAAGCGGGCACACGGGCACTGGAGATAGGTGCTGTCACAGTGACAGAGGTCCCCGCTCTCTTTCCACGTAGGCCAGGCCTATTAGACGCCCCAAAGACGCTCCCTGGCTGCTGTGGACAACTGATGTGGCTGTTCGCACTGCTTCCTGCCTGTTGGTTCCGCTTTTCCCACGCTGCTGATGGAGCGGCAAAGGGCGCCTGCCCACGGAAGAAGGTGTGCTGCCTGCCAGGTGCTTGGGGGTTTCTCCGAGGTTGACCTGAAACAGTCCATGTATCTTTTGAACACAACCGTGCTTGCAGAAACGCACTGCCACTTATGCGGACTCAACCAGTCAACAGAATGTATGCTGTTGTGGGCGCTGCAACTAACACGAACGTAGGGGGAAACTCCTGCGCTGCTGCATTTTTGTTAGTAGCAAGGAAGGGGTGTGCCTGCAGACGTCCGCGTTGTTCGTCCGCAGCCTCTTCCTTTTTCCACTCTGCTAGGGTGTTTACTTCATAGGGGTGGAGGTGCCGGAAGCCAGTATTTATGTACTGTGTGGAGTCCTGAACTGGCTTCCATTCCTAGTTTTCGTTTTTATGGATTGTTCCTATAAAGAAGTAGAAGTGAATACAAAGAATTTTACTATTGTGTCACTCAGTTGTTTGAATTCCTTCTGAATTATATGCCAGAAATTTAAAATATAAGGCAAGGAAAAATGCACTTTAAGTTTCTTTATCTGCCTATCTACTTTTTTCTTTTTTCTTTTC
>NW_012150952.1:2184413-2186237 GCF_000956105.1 Propithecus coquereli
ACCCGCAGGCCAGAAATGGAGTCCAGTCATTTTTTTAACATTCCTTTCTCCCTCTAAGGAAATTTTTTAGTTTGTTTTAATCATATTCTTAAATTACATTGCCTGAAGTAATATGCTCATGCCTCACTGCCTGAAGAAAAGCTATCTCTGTAAAGAACCCCAAAATGTATTTACCAGCAAAAAACTAAATCAAGTGAGCCATGATGATGCCACTGCACTCCACCCTGAGCAACAGAGCAAGACCCTGCCCCCCACAAAAGAATAATAATGCTAACACCCAATACCTGCTTTACATACCATGCATTCTTTCATTCATCTATTTTTGGAGACAAGGTCTTGCTCTGTGGCCCAGATTGGAGTGCATTGTCCTAATCACAGCTCACTGAAGCCTGGAACTCCTGGGCAATCCTCCCGCCTATTCTTAGAGCTGGGACTACAGGTGCGCATTACCATGCTGAGCTAATTTTTTTATTTTTTGTAGAGACAGGGTTTTGCTTCATTGTCCAGGCTGGTCTTGAACTCCTGAACTCAAGTGATCCTCCTACCTTGGCCTCCCAAAGTGCTGGGATTACAGGCACGTAGTCCAGCCTAGCTGTTCTCTTTCAGTGCTTATTAAATCCTATGTCATTGTTATTTTAAATCTGAGGACACTGAGGCATACAAATGTCCACAGTCTTTTATCTAGGAAAGATTTAAAAACAGGCAATGTGACTTAAGATATTGTGATCTTAATCACTAAGTCATCTTATCTCCTGACAATATTTAGAATTACTTATTTACACTAGAGAGCAGTGATATTCAAAAGAAATATAATGTAAATCACAAGTATAATTAAAAATTTTTAGTAGCCACATTAAAAAAGTAAAAAGAAACAAGTGAAATGTGTAATGTTATTTAAACCAATATTTCCAAAATGTTACCATTTCAATATGTAATCAATATAAAAATACTAATGATATATTTTACATTCTTTTTTATTTCTAAGTCTTTGAAATTTGTGTGCATTTTACACTGATATCTCAATTTGGACTAGAAATATTTCAATTGCTCTATAGCCACATGTAATTGGTATTTACTGTATTGGACAATGCAGGCTCATTATCAGTACGTTTCTAATTTTCCTCTGCAGACTGGATAACATTTACGGAAGGAGCATAATGAGTTGGCCATTACTAGATAGGTAGAGAGCTGGTAGAAAGGAAGAGGGTGATCATTCCCTATTGAAGAGAGGGATACGGTTAGAATTGTATAGGCAAAAGGTATAAATTATGATTGAATGGTTGGTGAACCGTCAGGAAAACTCTCCCTAATGGGGTGTGGAATAGTAATGCCTGGATAAAAGGAGGACCCTGAATTCTAGGAAGGGGATTTTGGATTTCATACTTAATGGTAAATGTGAGGTAGTCAGATTCCTGAGCAGTATGAAATTTTGGGAAATTCATGAGTTGTGTGGTTTGTAAAGGATAAATAGGAGTTGATGTAAATTTCAAAGTTGAAGATGATTAAGACATGGACTAGGGTGGTAGCATTAGAAATTTGGCCACCGTGCCTGGCCTATTATTCTTTACTAACAAAACAGGAAAGAGCACACACATCAAAGTCAAACTGGTTCTTCAGTGTTTGGTTGTTTGGTTTTTTTTTTTTTTTCCTTAAGAATTTAAGAAACTAGGCCTGGTGCAGTGGCTCACACCTGTAATCCCAGCACTTGGGAGACTAAGGTCAGAAGATCACTTGAGGCCAGGAGTTCCAGACTAGCCTGGACAACATACTGAGACTCTACAAAAAATTTAAAAATTAGCCAGGCATGGTGGTGCATGCCTATAG
>NW_012150952.1:2198547-2198951 GCF_000956105.1 Propithecus coquereli
GACAAGTTTGGATTTAAAAGCAGCACTTCCACTTGTGAATAAAAATCGTATCACTATTACTGATCACTATGTATCCACTACAGTGCTTTACCTACGTTGTCTGCTACTGATTTTCACATGAACCCTTAGAAGTGTATATGTTACCAGTTCTCAGATGTAGAAATACAGATGCGCAGAGCAAAGGTAATAAGCACTGAAGCGAGAAACAACCAACTCAGTTTAACCCTTAGAGGCTTGATCACTAGGATAAATTGCTTTTCCGAGTAAGTTTCCTTGCTTTGAAAGGACCTACAGAATTTTAGTTTGCAATAGTATATTTTTAGCAACAAATATGTTACTTTAGACAAGTTATTTGTCTTTTCTGAGACTTGCATTCTTTAAGCTTAGAAAGTTGGGAATACAAT
>NW_012150952.1:2199066-2200743 GCF_000956105.1 Propithecus coquereli
ATGGTGGTGCATGCCTGGAGTCCCAGCTACCCAGGAGACTGAGGCAGGAGGATTACTTGAGCCCAGGAGTTTGAGGTTGCAGTGAGCTATAATGACGCCACTGCACTCTACTATGGGTGACAGAGTGAGACTCTGTCTCAAAAAAAAAAAAAAAACGTAAAAAATAAAAAAAGGCTAAAAAATACAGTTATATGACATATTGTAGATTGATAGCATAGACCTATTTTCTTTTGTTGACCTATTTTCTATCTTTTTTTAGTTGACGAAGAAAATGTATATATGTTTATGGTGTACAACATGATAGTTTGAAGTACATATACATTGTGGATTGGCCAAAATGAGCTAATTAACATGTACATTACCTCACGTACTTGTCATTTATTTGTAGTGAGAACATTTAAAATCTACTGTAGTAAGCACACCCCAAGGGCCATTCAGACTATCGCGCTGGGCTAGCCAAAGGGGAGCCATCTTGCTTCCAGTGTGCTTTCGGTTTGTTCTGTCGTAAAAGTTTAGAATTAACATGCTTCTTGCTTACACTGCTTTCAGACACAAGGTTAGAAAACGACCTTGAGGACAAACAGATCAAGAGTCCAGAATAGGTCAACTGCAAACTGCTGATGACAAGATCCACCAGATGACCTATTGTTTGCTGATAACCACCAAGCAAGTCATGCTGACTTGCACAAAGCTTGCCTTCTGCCACCAATCCCTCTACCCCTTCCTTTTATAAGTTGTTCAGTAAGCAGAGGAGATGAGATGGTCTTTAGGACAATAGACCCCCTTCTCCTCAGGATGCTGGCACTTGAATAAACCACCTTTCCTTCACCAACACTCACCTCTCATATCTGGCTTTTGGGAAGCAAGCAGCCAAACCTGTGTCTGGCAACACCTTCAGCAATTTTCAAGCACACAATACGTTGTTATTAACTGTAATCACCATGTTGTACAATAGTTCTCTTGACCGATGATTTTCTATTTAGGAAAAATTACAATCTCATTTCACATGTGAAGAAATAGTCCTAGAGAGATAAAACCACTTTCCCAAGGTTCTATGCCTAGTTAGGCACACAGATAGAAAAAGCTTCTCAGTTTCCTGACTTCCAGTCTCAAGTACTTTTCATTATACTTTTTCAGTTTATACATTAATTATTACTAGAATTTGTTGTGATTTTTTTGCCTCTATTTCAAAAAAGTTTGAAGGCAACTGATATTGTTTTAATGAGTCCCTTTTTATAAATGCCTTTGATTTCTAACACATTAAAAATGATTTTACCTACATAAAAATAAAAAGAATAGTTACAACTGTTAAGCAGTCTCCAAAAGCTATGCACTTTTTCGCTAAGTTGCTACACAAGTTAAAAATACATGTAGTTGGAAAGAAATTAGACAAACACATGGAAAGATATCTCATGTTTATGGATTGAAAGACTTAAATGTTTAAATGGCAATATTCCCCAAATTGATCTACAGATGCACTGAAACTTCTATCAAAATCCCAGATGATTTCTTTATAGAAATTGACAAGCTGACCCTAAAATATATATGAAAATTCAAGGAACTCAGAATATCTGAAACAACCTTTTTTTTTTTGAGACAGTGTCTCACTCTGTTGCAGGGCTAGAGTGCCATGACATCACCCTAGCTCACAGCAACCACAAACTCCTGGGCTCAAGC
>NW_012150952.1:2211078-2212056 GCF_000956105.1 Propithecus coquereli
GCACTCTAGCCCGGGCAACAGAGTGAGACTCTGTCTCAAAAACAAAACAAAAAGAAACACCAAAGAAAACACACCCATGATGGTGGGTGGAAACCAGGCTCTTTCCCATCCGAGGGCTTTATCTGTCATCAGCATCACTTCTCCCCGTCCCTGCAGCTGCTCTTCCAGATTGCAGTCTCTGCAGCCAGCAAGTTGGTGCTCCAATTATCTCCCTCCACCATGGTCACTGAGATGCCATCTAAGCGGGCGTGAGCCACCCTCCAACTCAGCCTGCTTCCCAAGAACCGCGCAGCAATCCCAGCACCTGAAGCTCTTCATTAGCTACATTAATATTTAGTATTGCTAAGTCTTCTTGGTTAATTGACTCCTTTGCTTAAGTATGTGCACTGTCACTGTTCCTATTCAGCATAATTCTGGAGGTCCTAGCTAGCATAATTAAGGCAAGAAAAAGTAATACACGGTATAAGATCATAAAGAAAAATAGATATGTGATGGCAGATGATATTATGGTCTACACAGAAAATCTATTTTTTTATCATAGAAAAATTATTTACAACAACAGCAAAAGAGTTCTACAAGTTTTCTAGATAAAAGACCAATATACAAAAATATCAATTGTGCTATTATACATTGGTAACAGATAATTAGAAAATAGACATTTTAAGAGATACATCTTTCGGCCGGGTGCGGTGGCTCAAGCTTGTAATCTTAGCACTCTGGGAGGCCGAGGCGGGAGGATTGCTTGAGCTCAGGAGTTGGAGACCAGCCTGAGCAAGAGCAAGACCCCTTCCCTACTAAAAATAGAAAGAAATTGGCTGGACAACTAAAAACATATAAAAAAAATTAGTCTGGCATGGTGGCGCATGCCTGTAGTCCCAGCTACTCGGGAGGCTGAGGCAGTAGGATTGCCTGAGCCCAGGAGTTTGAGGTTGCTATAAGCTGGGCTGACCCCACGGCACTCTAGCCCGGGCAACAGAG
>NW_012150952.1:2212106-2215343 GCF_000956105.1 Propithecus coquereli
GGGGGAGAGGTCAGAGAGAACTTTTCAGTTAAGTTTGTACAAAGCACCACATTTTAGGGCATTAGTATCTAAGCTCCAACACCTTATAGCCTTATAGAATAATATGTCCTTTTTCTTTTTTTTTCCAAGGCAAGGTCTCACTCTGTTGCCTGGACTAGAGTGCAGTGGCCTCATCATAGCTCACAGCAACCTCAAACTCTTGGGCTCAAGCAATCCTCCTGCCTCAGTCTCCCAAGTAGTGGGAACTACAGTGCGTACTTGTGCACCTGGCTAATTTTTTCTATTTTTTGTAGAGTCAGGGTCTCTTTATGTTGCTCAGGCTAGTCTTGAACTCCTAGACTCAAGCAATCCTCCTGTCTCGACCTCCCAAAGTGCTAGGATTATAGGTACAAGCCACCGTGCCTGGCCTAGAATATGTCCTTCCATATTCTTAGATTAAAAGTGAATTTTTTAGTGTACTTGTTCCATTAATTATTGAAAGAGGAGTATAGAAATATCTGACTGTAATTGCAGATTTGTCTATTTCTCATTTCACATCTATCAATTTTGCTGCATGTAATTTTTTTCCCAGCTTTTTCAATTTTTCCCTTTTATATAAAACAAAGTAGAAGAAATAACCTAGTATTAAAACTGCAAAAGCAGTAGAATTCAGTAGAACATGTATACATACAAAAAATCTGAGTAGGAAGATGGGCTTATTTAGAACGAAGAAACAAATGTAAAATTAAGGTTGTTTTCACATGAAACATTAAAAAAAATCAAACACATGCTACAATGGGTACCACCATTTACAGAAATATTAAAGGGGGAGAAAATAACACTTAACAGGGACAGATATACCACAGCATCAGTGCAATAGAGTCACAAAACTGTATTACAACTAATCAGTTTAAGAATTGTTCCCAAAGGGACGTTGGCCATGGGTCTGTGCTACGGCCCGAGCCGTTGGTCTGGCGCCGAAATGCTTCAAAGCATTATTAAAATTGTGTGGGTCCCCATGAAACCCTACTATACCCAAGTTTACCAGGAGATCTGGATCGGAATGGGCTTGATGAGCTTTATTGTTTATAAAATCAGGAGTGCAGATGAAAGAAGTAAAGCTTTGAAAGCTCCTGCACCTGCTCATGGTCATCACTAACCAGCCTCCCTTGGAGTGCACAAGAGGGAACGTCAGTCTGCCTGTAGATCTCAGCAACTATGTTAGGTGGGAACGTGGAACATCCCTGGACACTTGCATAAGTGCCGTCTACTTTGGCAGGAATAAATGTGTCTGTGAGATGTACCACACCTGGGACTGCTTTCAGTGTGTCCCCACTCAGCTCCCTCCTGTGTGCCAGGCCTACTCTGAGTAGATCATTTGTAATGCAGGTGAATTTCAGATGAAATCAGAATCTTACTGAGCCGTTGATGGTTAGAAGCCCAAGGAACTGAAGGGTAAATATCTCAATTGTCACCAGAGTTGGTGATCAGGATCTAGAAATTCATATTCTGCTGCTCAATAAATGTTTGTTAAGCGTGAAAACAAAACAAAAAAGAATTGTTCCCAAATATGTCACATTTTTGGCACTCAGAGGTTCGTTCCTACAGATTTCAACTACTCTAAATTTCTAGCTACTGAGAAGGAAAGAATGATTATAAGAACCTTTCCAAGGAGTTACAAAATCTAAGTAGACCAGAAGCCAACTATCATCACCTCAAGTCTGCTCTCACCAACAGTCCTTGCTTTTTTCAGATAAATATTTAGGAAAAAAGTCAGACCCAGTGTAGTCACTATCTCCTATGCCAAACCTATGGGGACTGAAATGGCCAAGTAATTACCATAAAATGAGAATTTTGAGGATTACCTTTAAAGGCTTATTCTGCTCTCCAAAATTAGGTAAGATTATTTCCTACTGAAATGAATCTTGACTAAACAGAAAAGACTTTTGGCCTTTGCTAGCTAGTTTTGGAGTAAAGGCCATAGACAAGAGTCTTAACCTACTGTACATATAGCTAAAGTCAGCTGAAAACATGAAAATAAAAGTATGCTAAAAAATGCTAAATATAATCTTTTGGAAGTCTGCTATTAAAAAGCCTTTACGTATTTACTAACTTGAAGTCTTAGTGCAGGGGGACAAGAGCTCTCAACCTGTCAGATTTTCCTCATTTGGGAGAAAAGACCAATATTTCCTACAAATTTCTAAGTTTTGCACAAGGGAAAAACCTACACACACTAGGGCATGGAATTAGTTTCAACTTATTCCATGGGCATTCTTCTCCCACAGCAAAGAAACAAAATGAGGAATGATTCTTAATCAGTCTCTTCATCAGAAGTGGTAAACTTGGTCTCTGTATTTCTGAAATCAGACAGTTTTTTAAGCAGATTGTGAAAGCAGACAGTAGAACCAGCTTCCTATAGCCACAGACCATGACCGTGTACCTAGCTAAAGCAAAGATCAACTCCAACAATTATCCAAAGTCACTTTCATTATACTAAAGGGTAAAGTTCACCACCATATTATTTCAAAGGAAGTTGCCTAAAAGTAAGAATTCAATTAACACTGGGTGAGAAAAATCAAAATAAGTCATACTCAATAATGAGTTTTCCATACAAGGCCAACTGATGAGAATGGACCCAATTATACTTGACATGAAGATACTATGCACAAAGCCATATTTGGTGTATCTGAATTTCTATTAACTGTGGGCAGAGTGACAGAGAACAAAGAGCTACTTCTTTAACACTTTAGTTTCCAAACAGTATAGTAGAAACTGTTCCCAGGGACAATGAACATTCAATTAATCACATTGAATAAAGCAGATGAATTATTCATTTTTCTTTCCTTATTGTTTGAGAAGCTTGTTTATGTCCCTTTTGGCCATTCCAAGATACTTCGAAATGATTCCATGTTGGTTAAGTCCGGGAAGCAACACTAAGAAAGTCACTATCAGGTAGGTGAGAAGCAGATTCTGGACTTGTTGGCCCACCTAAGCAACCGCAGCAAGATCATGGGCATGAAGTACATTTTAGGCTTTTCTTCTTTTTGTGCAAAGAGGCGTTTCCATCAGCCCACAGCTCTGCGTCGAATTTTTACTACGCTGCAGATTTAATGGAATCTTTGCTGTTGTTTGGTGGTCCATTATCGATGTCAAAAATTCTAGGTGCTAGAATGGGAACAATGTAGTCAGCCAAACACAAAAACATAACAAAACAGGAAATACCGGATAGCAAACCATCAGAAACACCAAATATGGCGG
>NW_012150952.1:2217508-2219205 GCF_000956105.1 Propithecus coquereli
ATAGAGTTCTTATAAAACCTTCCTACTTCTTACGTACCTCTCAAATCATTCCCATTTCTTCTTTCCATCCTAACAATTTTTTCTTATTCTTCAGGTGAAACAGCAGAAGTTGACTTATTATATACTTGTTATACTTGGCCACAACTGAAAACAGAACTAGTCCAGAATGTCAGATCCAGGACAAAGGACCAATAGGGACTGTTTTGGTATGAGCAAGATGGGTCTCTCAGAGGTGGCCTTGGGGGTCAGATGGCGATGAAGTTCTAGTTCCACCGAGAGGCAAGTTCTAGACAGTAGCATGCAGTCCAGCAACTTGTACCCGCATCCCCAGACTCTGGCATTTCATGTTTCTGATCTTGTGGCCTTCACGTGTACACAAGCAAGCGGTTTACTTGGACCTGTGCCTCATCTTTCTTCTTTTGCCCTTTAGCCTGTGCATTCGCTTCTTCCTCCACTTGGTTCTCATGGCACGGAGGTTTCTAGAAAGATCCCTCACCTCGATTTTTCAGTGGCCAATTAACTACTCTTCCAACTTCTAGTCTCACCCAGCTCCAATTCCATTCTCCAGAACGAACTCTTCCAAATGCATATCTAGACATGTTACTCATTTCCATAAAAATTTTCACTGACTCTCCATAGCCCAAATTCCTGGCATGACATATTAGGGTATATTTTGATCTGGCCCTTGTTTTCCTGCACACTCTTTTGCCTCTGTAAATGCAAAGGTTTCACCATCTTTGAAACACCTAGATTCTCTTGAATCTAATTCTCTCTCTTTTTATCAGCTTCCTTTAATTAGAATACATTTTCCTTTAGTTACAGAAAAATTGAGACTCACTCAAAATAACTCAAGGAGAACGCAGGGGAAAGTAAATTCTCACAGTATAGACATTTCATAGAATCCAAGAACAGGAATCGAAACATACAAACAAAGATAGAAATGCTGGAGCCAAAGCTACTTCCTCAATCAGGGTTCTTGTTGTCTTATTGTCCATTTTATCTCAGCCTCTTTTCTCTTACGAAGTCAGTGCTTTTTTCTGTCTGTCTGTCTCTCTTCCTCTCCCTTTCCTCCATGTCTTTTCTTCTTTACTTCCGTCCTCCTCCTTTTATACACACACACACCTGACTTTCTCTCTTTATTCATTTTGCACCATCCTTACTGTGGCTGTCCAAACCTTAACTCTATCTAATGTAATAAACTATTCCCTCTGTTCCTCTGGTTCAATTTATTAAGACAAATAAAAGGATTGCTGTTTTTCAGTGTCCATTCTTGCTTCGGTTAGCCTTGGTTAGTGATAAATAGTCAGGTACTGTTGCAAGTGTTATGGGAGGGGCAAGCAATGAGCCAGACATAAAATTTTTCCTTTAATTTCACCACCACTTCTTCATCACACTCTTTTCACCTATAATTCTTATTCTTTCAATATTCAGCTCAGTGTCACCTTCTCATGAGATAGACTTCCCTGGCCTTCATGTCTAGAGGTAAGGTGTTCCTCTATATGTCATGGCATGGACTAATATAGAATCGATCTCACTGTAATGTAATTATTTGTTTTCTTATCTGTTCCCGCAGCTGAATTTTGAATCTTTTGAGAGCAAGTACACAGTAGGCACTCACTTCATCACCCACATAAGTCAAATGGGTAAAGGAAATAAAGAGAAAAATTACAGGAATTTTAGATTGTGAATCTTTAAAT
>NW_012150952.1:2227666-2231927 GCF_000956105.1 Propithecus coquereli
TTTATTTATTTATTTTGAGACAGAGTCTCACTCTGTCCCCTGGCTGCAGTGTAGTGGCATCATCACAGCTCACTACAACCTCAAATACCTGGGCTTAAGTGATCCTCCTGCCTCAGCCTCCTGAATAGCTGGGACTACAGGTGTATGCTACCACACCTGGCTAATTTTTATTTTTTTGTCAAGACAGGGTCTCACTATGTTGCTCAGGCTGGTCTTGAGCTCCTAGGTTCTAGGCGATCCTCCCTCCTCAATCCCCAATGTGCTGGGATTACAGGTGTGAACCACCGCACCTGTGACCCCATACTCTCATCCATTATATACTGTCTCCCTTCTGTTGCCATGATGCTTCTAAATGTCATAATTTGTATTTTGACTATATCTTCAATAAATACTTGCTAAATGGACCTGAACAGAATTCTTAATGTCATATATGAGAAATTAAAATAGAGTTGGCATTTTCTGAGAAAGATTGCAAGGTAGGAAGAAGGTTAATTTGAAAAATAATACTCAACATTTCTTCTTCAGTTTGATGAATCACTGGCACAAGCCCTAAAACTACATGAACATAAGGTTTATTGGAATAAATTTATAAACTGCATCCTGCATCTGCCTTTCACATTTATAAGCATTTGAGTCAATGTCCTGGCCAAACTCCCTTTGGACGATATTCTACACCACAGAACTAAATCTAATCTTCCAAACTACACAGTGGGCCAGAAAGTGAAGTGAAGTTGGGGACATGATCTTTGTATTAGTTACTGCAGCAATAAAATGCAGAGATCATCACAGCCACCCACTAAATTCATTGACCTTGCAAAGACATTTGATACTCTGAATTCAGCACTCAGGAAACAGGCTTGTGGCTCCAAAAATTTCAAGAAATTTTTAAAGTTTCTACAATGTTATAGTTGGTCCCATAAAATGTGAAAGAAGTTTGAATAATACAAGATAGCATTGAAATATAAAGTGGTAGTATTACAAGCATCAGAATCTATAAGCTTCTCTATTTTCGACACTAATGGATTGAAATCTAAGAGGATACAGTTCTCCTATAATCCATCTAAATGCCCTTCTGGAAAGGGAAGGAGACTCCTACTCTTTCCACAGTCCCCTTGCACGTGTCTGTGCACACTCAGCTGCTGTGCTGACTATCCTAACCACTGCTTGCTGTGGCACCTGCCTGTCCTCCCTCTCCCCATCTGCAGATCTCCACCCTTCTACTTCTCCCCACCCCATGCATTCGTTGCTTCTGTCCTGTTACCTTCGCTCTCATCTCTCACTCAGACCAGTGCATCCCCAGGAATACTTCCTAGAGGCACTCAGCCCACCCACGGGATGTGATATACAGGGGAGGAGATTTCATCCTACTTCTGAAAGGCTGAGAGCGCTTTCCACGATGATTCTCTGAAAATTGATAGCAGGTTCTCTTCCAGAAAATTGCAGGGCAAGTTGAACTCAATCTATTTTAAGAAAATACTCTTGAAGTTTCAATTTTTAAAAAGCTGAAAAGCTACATTTCCGGCTCTGCAAGTAATCCATATCTTCACACTATGTCCTTGAGGTCATGAGATATCTTACACTATTTACCCTTGGAAATATACATCAGAAATATGAACGAGATGAGGCACAACTTTGCGGTTAGTTTAGAGCTGAGAGTAACAGGATTTCAAAAACAGACCTAGGTTCTATATCAAATTGTATAAGCTAAAGTTTTTCAAATTTGTTGTAGATTGTAAAATGTGGGCTAATTCCTTCTTGAGATTCTGCATTTCATATTGACCAAACATCAAGAAGGAACATAAAATCTAATATCTAAAATAGAATTAAAGGTTACAATATTCCAGCAGAATGATAGTCTAGCCTAAGTTTGGTTACCTCTGCTGATCAAGAAATCACTGAGGGCTGGGAGCGGTTCTGTAATCCTAGCACTCTGGCAGGCGGAAGCTGGAGGATTGCTTGAGGTCCGAAGTTCGAGATCAGCCTGAGCAAGAGTGAGACTCCGTCAATACTAAAAATAGAAAAATTAGCCAGGTGTGGTGGCGTGAACCTGTAATCCCAGCTACTGGGGAGAGTGAGGCAGGATAATCGCTTGAGCCCAGGGGTTTGAGGTTGCTGTGAGCTAGGCTGATGCCACAGCACTCTAGCCCAGGTGACAGAGCAAGACTCCAAAAACAACGTCCCGCCCCCCCCCAAAAAAGAAGTCACTGAGTACCAAAGCAAAGACCTAATCTAGATCTTAGATTGAGCTTCATGTCTCCTTATGGCTTCAACCTTTTATCTGGATTTACTTTCCATAGGAATATACAATAAGAATGCTGCCTCTTTGGATGTATTTCCAGAGAGCTAGCCAGCTTTTGTGTGCCCTTATAATCTGCCCTTCTCTAGCCTAAAAATACACACCTTCTTTAGCAGTTCCCTTTCTGTGTGGTTTTAAATTCCCTCTCCATTTTTCCCTCTCTTCTCTAAGAATTCTTTTATTTGCCTCTATTGCCCTAAAAATGTAATGCTTAGAATTGAACGTAGTGTTCTAGATGTGACCAGTACAAAGTACATTGTAACTATTATTTTCTACCATCTGGAGAGTATACTTCTCTTAATGTCATTTAACAAATAGAAAATTTTTAAGTTTTTTAAACTTTAAATTTCTTTTAATTCTTTAATTTTTTTTCTTTTTTCGAGACAGGGTCTCGCTCTGTTGCCTAGGGTAGAGTGCAGTGGCATCATCATAGCTCACTGCAAACTCAAACTCCTGGCCTCAAGCAATCCTCCTGCCTCAGCCTCCTAAAGTGTTAAGATTACAGGTATGAGCCACCACACCTGAAACTTTTTTGAAAGCACAAGTTTTACAGTGATTGGCGTGTGTGTAGCAGGCACTCCAAAAGTATTTCTGAATGTTGTTAAATATAAACAGAACCAACAGGCTTTGTTTGGTTGGGTTTTCGTTTCGTTTTTAAGAAAACTTGCAGAATATAATGCTAAAGGTTTATGGGACGTTTCATTTTGTATTTTACCTTCTTAAATATCAGTATATTTCATATTTAGGCTTAACACGAATTTACACCTTTTTCAAGGATCAGTTTCATTAGCATCAGTAGCCACTTTCATTTCACTCAACTTTGAAGCAGTCTATCAGCTCAGAAGTGATTCTTGGCTGAACAGAATTCTATTGGATAGGACTTATCTCGAGCATGAATATAATGTGAACCTTGGCCGGCTGTTGCATGAATATCTTGTTGAACCTTGGCAGCACTTAATGACATTAGGTTTTTCTCCAGGGGAGCAATGCGGCTGTTATCTGGGGAAGCATCCGAAACAGGAAACAGGCATGGTCTGTTTTCTAATATAAAAAATAAATATATATATATATTTTTAGCAGAATAGATGTTTCTGTGAAATAAAGAAATGTTTTCCGTGGTAACAATAGTCATTATGTAAAAGAATGGCTTGATCTAAATGCACTTGGGCTGAGATTGGACAGAGCCAGGAGTCACCACTTTGTCCAAGCAGGTGATTACTGGAAACAGGATGTAAAGATTATTTGTTGACCATCTGATCTCCAGCAGTTGATACAATGCTTGGCAAGGAGCAGACCCTCAAAAAAACTTTCAAAAGTCAATAAAGAAAGGAAGAAGAGAGGAAGGACTGGAGAGAATGAGGGAAGAAGTTTCAAGAACATTGGATAAAAGCCCAGATATTGGTGCAGGAGGGGATCTCCAAGATCAATGTCCAATTTCCTTATTTTACATACGGTAATTGGAGACACAGAGGAGTAAATTAAATTTCCGGGGTTATAATATCTCAGTCTGGATAGTTACTGCATCATTCCTAGATGTTAGCACTTTGACTTTTAATCCAGTCTTCTTTATGTAACACTAGTGGAGCTGCAGAAGGCGTGGTCAAAGGAAGACCCCGGAATCTCAAACTTTGGCATCAGATTAGTTTAGCATGCCCAAATTGGAGGAGGCTTGAGAAGAGGTCTTAGTTACAGACCTGGAAGAAACCCTGGGATTTAAATGAGTGATCAAAAGCAAGAAATGATGAGGCAAGTTAATCCTAAATATCAGACTAAGACTCAGCTGATCAACATGTGCTGTTATTTCCTCACTCTCAGTGGCCTGTACTTCGCTATGCACACACACGCCATCATGCCCTCCTAGTAATAATCAGGTTAGACTGCAGTAGATCAAACTCAGGGACAGTCTGGGCATGGTGGCTCACGCCTGTAATCCCAGCACTTTGGAAGGCCAAGGTGGAAGGATTG
>NW_012150952.1:2233111-2240384 GCF_000956105.1 Propithecus coquereli
TCCTGGGTTCAAGCGATCCTCCTGCCTCAGCCTACCTAGTAGCTGGGACTACAGGCGCACACCACCACGCCCGGCTAATTTTTCTACTTTTAGTAGAGACGGGGGTCTCACTCTTGCTCAGGCTGGTCTTGAACTCCTGAGATCAAGCAATCCTCCTGCCTCAACCTTCCAGAGTGCTGGGATTACAGGCATGAGCCACTGCACCTAGCTTATTTTAATTTTTTTTAAATCAATTTTTCCAGTGAAACTATCCTTCAAAAGATTTTTTGTTACTGTTGGTTTTTTGAGATGGTGCCACGCTGTGTCCCAGGCTGGTCTCGAACTCCTGGGCTCAAGCATTCTTCCCACTTTAGCCTCCAGAATAGCTGGGATTACAGGCCTGCGCCACTGTACCTGGCTTTGATTTTTTTCTTTGGGATACATAAAACAACAGTGCAGGGATGGCAGAGATTGCAAGATCTCATATTATGAGAAATAATTCTTTATAACTTAGAGTTCTGGATCTGAGAATGCTAATTTTCCAGACAATGAGCCAAGTAAACACTTAAGAGGCCAGACAGTATCCAAACAGTTTTTGAAATTAATCATATGGTCCTGTTTAAGACAGTTGTGAAGAAAATGTTCAATTTGTTTAAAATTTAAGCACGTGATGAATGACATTACTCAAAGTGTATCTTCACAAACACATGTGAATTTATTTACCTACGACTCTTGTCCCTACTTCATCTCAACAGATTGTTTTCAAGTTTATTTTGTTTTCATTTGCAAAGTTGATGAATACCCAGGCACTGATCCCAATTTGGGTTTAAACTTTGTTCTAAATGCTTGAATAATGGCCTAGATTGTGTCTCTCTTTTAAAGCAACACTTTAGCCTTTTAGCCTAAAGTGAGTCACTCTTCCAACAGATGTGAGTTTCTAAGTTGGCAGAGGCTGCACACACAATCAGCAATCCTAGTGGTAATACCTCCTTGAGAATTTCCAAACCTGGGCGCTCCTGTTGATAACATTGTGTTTTATCAAGTTCCCTCCACTCCCAAAAGAAAGAAGATGATTCAATAAATATTTCATATTTGGGATTTTAGGGAACAGCAAAAAAGGGAGGGGGGCACTTGAAAAGGTTCGGTGCTGTTCATCCTGGCTCAGCTTTTTTCCAGGGTCCTTCCCTTCCCTGAGTGCAGGCCACAGACAAGTCGTAGAAATATATAGGCATCTTCATCTTTATAGCACCCCTTTGAAGAGGTTGTCTAGCTTTTGCTTTGTTTAAAGCTAATGAAGAAGAATTCAAGACCTTTCAAGACATCCCATCCTCTTTTTAGGAAAATCTTAATAATTAGAAGGCTTTGCCTATGTTTCTTCTAAATATGCTCATTAATGCTTACCTAGACCCATATGCCTTTGGAGAAAAGCAGAATGAGTGCATCTCTCATGCAAGTATCAACCTTTCAGCTATATGAAGACAGCTGTGATACCCTGTTCTACTCTCTTCTCTTCTCTTCTCTGGCTCCTGAAAGAGGTGGGAAGGAATTGTGTATATGCACAGCGATGGGAGTGAATCAGACATCGGGATTTACAATACATGTGAATCTAATTGTATTTAAGCTACTGTATACATACATAGAGACCCGACAACCATGAAAATCTCTAAAAGACAGAGAATTAGAATGCACTTACAACCTGCTGGGAAATTTTCCTTGAAAGAGCATGTATAATTTATTCTTCTCAGTAGATATACTTGAATGGTGGATCATTTATACTGCGATTCTTGTGCTTTTCTAATAAAATTGTGTGTGTGTGTGTAATTTTAAAATAAATTGAAAACATGCTGGGGGATGATATTTTGACTGAGTAGGGGCAGATAATATGTTCTTTGGAATGCATAATTCTTCCTTGGGTGGCCCATAAGGTTTTGAGTGGCTTGAAGGCCAGAACTATGTCTTATTCTTCTTGGTATCATCAGCACCTAGAATAATACTTTGCACAAAGTTGGCCTCAAATGCTTGTTGAATTGAATTTATTTGAGTTTCGAATGGAGAGATCACCAGAGGAAGGTACATACCAGGAAAAGGGGATTGAATTTTGAAGAAATGTGAACCTGAAAGCCAATCCTTCAAGATGGATCCTAAGTGGCTAACTGGGTCTGAATTCAAAATAGAGCCACGGGGCTATTTGCTGACTGGGAGTCATACACATACTCTGAGTTCCCTGAAAACTCACACCTTTTCATCTCTGGGACTTTTGAAGTTCATCTAAACCAAACAATCAGACCTCACCTGCCTCAACCAGGTGAGGGTTTAGGGTTCAGCTGTATCAATCAATCAAAGTTCAGCTGTATTAACTAGTCTGGGCTCCGCCGTATCAACCAATCAGAACCCAGATATGTTGACCAATCAGAACTAAGCAAGTTTCAATTCTTCATTTGCAAAAAGTGACCTGATTGGAAACCTTGGGCAGGAACTTTTACCATAAAACCCAAGGCTTCCCTTTGTTCTCTGGAATGCACCTTTTAGCCAAAGGCTGTCTCCCCAGATTGCAAAATGTTCACTGGAATAAAGTCTCTTTCCTCCAACTTCCTTTTCAGAGAACTTTGTGTTTACAAAATGTACTGTAAGGAAGATTTTTAACGGAACTCTTCTAATCTTGTCCTCCTACTTACCAGAAATGCCTTCGAGGAGATGAAATTATACTTATAACCCTTTGGCAAATGATGTCTAGGGATCCCCCTGCCCACCAATCACCACCCTAAAAGCTCTGCCATTTAAAGTATCAATATTCCGGCTGGGCGCAGTGGCTCACGCCTGTAATCCTAGCACTCTGGGAGACTGAAGCGGGGTCGATCGTTTGAGCTCAAGAGTTCGAGACCAGCCTGAGCAAGAGTTAATGTACATTTTAAACATGGCCTTCTAGGGAAAGTGTTTTTAATAAAGGAGAAATTATAATGATAGGCAGAGATGTTTTGGAAAGTATTTTTGTGGCAAGTGCCTAAAAGTAGAGTCATAGAAACCCAAGTTCACGACTTGGCCAAGAGACCAAAAGGCCCCCAGGAGAAAAGCCAGGGTGGGAAGGAAGCTGTTGGGAGTGACAGCCAAGGCAGCACTGCAATTGGCTGGAACTCACTAAAGCATTCTGACCCAGTGACATACTTCGTGCAAGGCTGGGAGTGCTGTAGATTACACTGGGAATGTGTAATTGGCAGAGCCCTCTAAGTGCCAAGCACCCCGTGACTACGTGCTCTTATTTGGGGACTACTTGTACTTTAACCAGATGATTGGATTAACACAGCACTTGCCCTATTGCAGGAAGTATGACTTTTTTCTTAGAATAAAACAGGCACTAATCTTGGGACTTAACCCTGGACTCACGTAGGAAGGAGGCAGGAGAGTCTGACTCAGCTGACAACAGAAGTCCAGCCAGGAGGGCAAAGAACAGTGTCCTCAAGTGAGGCAATCAGTGTCTGGGAGGTCTGTTGCTTGGTTGTGACCTCTGCTCACTAACCAGCCTGGGTTTTGGGGACACGCTCTTTGTCCCCAAGGAAAGAACAGTCAAATGCAAGGCAAAGCTCTTATGCCAGAAGCATGGATAGCTGGCTTGAGACAGCACTATATGCTGTCTGTTGTCTTGACCTAATTATAAATAACATCCCTTCTTATCCTCAACAGGGTCCTGCTTAGGAGAATAAATTATATGTCATTTTTTGGCATGGAATACTTGGAAGGATACCAGAAAAATAACTTTTGCAACAGGAACCAAGGCAAAGGCCAGCTTTATAAACTGGAGTAAGAAGGGATAACTGGCTGGGTGAGGTGGCTCATGCCTGTAATCCTAGCATTCTGGGAGGCCAAGGGAGGATGATCACTTTAAGTCAGGAGTTCAAGACCACCCTGAACAAGAGCAAGACCCTGTCTCTGCCAAAAATAGAAAAATTAGCTGGGCGTGGTGGCATGTGCCTGTAGTCCCAGCTACTCGGGAGGCTGAGGCAGGAGGATCGCTTGAGCCCAGGAGTTTGAGGTTGCTGTGAGCTAGGCTGACACCACTGCACTCTAGCCTGGGCAACAGAGCAAGACTCTGTCTCAAAATAAAAGGTGAGATAATTATGGCCCAACACCACTGGGTAGGATAAGTAGGCTGCCTTTGCAATTAGTAAGAGTCTCGAAGACAGCATTAACCACATCGCATGCAGAGTAGCATTGAGGCTCTTTGTCCTTATTCACAATGATGTCTGCAATCCTCCGAAATGCAGAGGGATATAGTCTTCTTATACCAGTACTTCTATTCTCAGCCTCATAGTTGATAATGACTGTTATTTACTTAACATTGAAAATGTTGTTAATTATCCCTGAAGGAGAGAAAGTTTTACCCAAGGTATTCTTTCCAAACATTTGGACAAGACATTGTGCTACATAATGCAGAGGGTGCAAGTTGCTTATAATCTAATTGGAAAGTTAGATAGTTATAAAAGTTTTAAATAGTAGTCCAAGAGAGCAACAGAAGAGTTATCAAAAAATAGTGCCTGGTTAATAGTCAAGCCAATTGTGTTAGCTTTAATTTTTATGAGAGTTCAAAGAGAAAGGGTAATCACTTCAGATTAGGAAGATCAAAGAAAATTTATGAAGGAACAGGGACTTTAGGTCTTGAAGGATTTCTCATCTATTAAGTACTTATTACTTGTCAGGAATTTTCACATATGGTTCTTTGTTTCTTTCTTTTTTTTGAGACAGAGTCTCACTCTGTTGCCCTGAGTAGAGTGCCGTGGTATCAGCCTAGCTCACAGCAACCTCAAACTCCTGAGCTCAAGCAATCCTCCTGCCCCAGCCTCCCAGGTAGCTGGGGACTACAGGCAGATGCCACCATGCCCGGCTAATTTTTCTATTTTTAGTAGAGACGGGGTCTGGCTCTTGCTCAGGCTGGTCTTGAACTCCTGACTTCGGGTGATCCTTTCACCTCAGCCTCCCAGAGTGCTACGATTACAGGCGTGAGCCATCGCGCCTGGTCTGTATTCTTGTTTCTCTGAACAACCCTATGGAGTAGGTATTAGTATCCATAGTCTGCAAAGGAGGAAACTGAGGCTCAGAGGGTTTAAGCAACTTTTTGTAGCTCACTAGCTAGTAAAGAGCAGACCTGTATGTATCTTACTTTAAAGTTTCTATTTTTTCCAAGGGGGTCAAAAAGAAAAAAACAAAAACAATCAGAGGCCTTCAGTCAGGTTGAACAGTGTGAACAAGTATAGGGAAGCCTAACAATGGAAAGTGTGTTTGGAGTTCAGTAAGCAGCCCTAATTGACAAGAGTAGAGATTTCAGGAAAGTGAAGGGCTGGCATTCCACTTAAAAAGTTAAGTAAGAAGGAGTTTGTGAAAGGCCTTGAATAGCACTGCAAAGAGCAGAATTATTTATATAATGACTGAAGTCAATAGTACTATGACATTTCCTGTTATCTGAGCCAGTATAATTTCTTACTGCTTAAGCAAGCTTTGTCAGTTTTCTGTTATTTACAGATGATAGCAACCTAGGGTTACATCCAAATAATTAAAGACTTTAGTCCAGTGCATAGTACATATAAATTATATCTATTATTATTTTAGGCAAGCGCCTAACTTGTAAGTCACTCAATGTAGTGATCATGACTGGGAGAGCTATCTATCAGAAATTTCCTATCTGATAGATAGGGTTATGTTGAACAGAGCTTGTCTCTGAAAAAGGAAGAAGACTGGAATAAGAGGTAGAGCCTTATTCTACCTGGGATTTGCCTCTAGCAAACCAGATTTAGATTTTGGTTAACAGGGAAGAGACCAGTAGAAGAAACAAAGCAGAACTGACATAAATGTTGAGAACGGTAGTCTCCTTCCTAACTTCCAGTTTTCAGCTAGAAGCTAATAAATCAAACAGCAGCTCTGCTTTAGAAACTTCCTTAAGTCCTTTCTTTGCCCTCATTAGAGCTCCTATCATTAGTTTCCCTAGAATGTGCTCTTATACAAAATTTATTTCTGCTGTTTAAATGTTTGCATTATATAAACAGGTGAAAATGGTAAAACTAAAGGAGATCATTTAGCTCTTTTTAAATTTTTTTTCTTATTTATTGTTTAAAAATTTTTTCTATTTTTTTAACTATTACCACTATACTAAAGAGGATCATTTAGTTCTTATCAGTTTTTTTTAAAGATTCAAATGGTTAGTTACATATTTAAGGCAAAGCAATAAAAACATCTGAAAATAGTTCCAAAACCATATTGTTTACTTGATGGTGGGCAGTTTTTAAACAAAACCAGTGTAGCCAGGAAGATAGTTGTCCTAGGCCACTGGACAGCTCTTCCTTGAATTGTTGTAGCTGGTAATTAAGTTGGTATACATGGTATGATCATTAGTGTTTTCTATTTTTATAAAAAATTGCTCTTCTGAATTCTGAAAACTATTCAGTTCCTGAATGCTTATGAAATCATTTCCTTGTTATTAAGAATCATGTAAAACAGATTATATTAGCAATTATGATCCTAAAGCAAAAATTAAGGAAATGTGTAAGGTTTGACTACAAGGATGTTCATTGCAGCATTATTTATAACAGCAAAAAGGAAAATAACCAAATGTCCAATAATGGGGGATTGGTTACATCAATTACGATACATGCAAAAAATGCCACTAAAATATTAATATAAGGTAAAATTCTAAAATTCTGATATGTCCAAATAATGCTATGAGCCAATAAAGGTATTTTATATAATTATATTTATAAGTATGGAAAGATACTCTTATCAGCGGTAGTAACCAACAGAAACAGTGGAGACTATCAAAGTTGTAGAATCACCAGGCAGACAACCCTGTGTTAGAGACGTGGGGCAGCCCTGCCATGGTATGTAGCAGTACCAAGCAAAGTGGGGTATAGCCTGACAAAGGAGTTACTATGAAGCAATGATAGTGCCCAATGCAAATAGACTCCTTTGCAAGCTGACATGGGATATCTCATGATAACTGCCAGAAATACTTATGGCTAAACAGGAAGAGGGTGGAAGAGATCTTGTATCAGTCACTGTGGGGCTGAGAAACAGCGAAATTTGCATGATGATAGTTAATATGTGTTCATGTATTCTTCTACGGAGGGATAAGGCCTTGGAAAACTTGCTCATTTTTGCTTTTCCCATAAAGAACAGTTTTCGCTACATAAATACAAATGATATGTTTTCTCACATCCTAGGAAAGCAAGTTATTTTCAACCACTTTCACCTAATTTACAAGGCTTCATTTGCTTATAAGGTGATGTGGACATTAATATTAAAAATTCAATTG
>NW_012150952.1:2240594-2259268 GCF_000956105.1 Propithecus coquereli
GCCCGGGCAACAGAGCAAGACTCTGTCTCAAAAAAATAAATAAATAAATAAATGTAAAGATGACAAGAATGAGGCACAGAGAGGTTAAGTAAGCGTTCCAAGTTCACACAGCTGGTAAGTGTCAAAGCTGGGATCCAAGGCTAGGCATTTTGTTTGCAGAGTCCTGTGTTCTTTACTGTCTCGCAGGCACTGGGATAGTACTTACTACATGCCAACCACCTCTATATCCAGCACCACTGCTGAAAAATTCAGGGCCACAAAAAATACCAAGTTGCTATAAAAAGTAGATGCAGCCAAGATATAGCGCAGCAGTGAGTCAGCTTGTATGTGGCCAAGAGGATCACCAACTCTAGGAACTCCCTGGCTCATCCCTAGCTTCCTGTGCTGTCACCAGCCATGGAGAGGCCGCTGGGGAGCAAAGGCTGCTCAACACAGACCAAAGACGCCAGTGCCTCTTGTAAGCAAAGAATGTGACCGAGGCAGCTGCTGCTGAGGACAGGAAAAAGACTCAGAGGAAAGCCAAGAATGTAAAAAATCTCAGGCGGTCTGGCTCTGCAGCCAGTGCTATTCATACCATATGTATTGCTTCTCAGAAAGGAAGGGGAAGGGGCACGTGTAAGGATGCCAGCGAGCCTAAGGGGTGAGCCTGGTGTGGTGCAGACCTTCTGGTGGCATTTCCATCATCTATTCCGTCCCTGCCCTAACGTAGCAGCCATGCTTTTAGGGAACATGACCCTGATGAATCTGTCTTGCTTTCCAGATGTTGGTTCAGGAACTCGGGCCTAACCTCAGCACATGTCTGTGCTCTGGCCACAGGAATTGTAACAAAAATTAGGGCCAGTGAAAATGCGTTGGGGAACATCAGGAAAGTTTCCTTGCACTCATAGGCAGTAGTTATCTCAGCACTTGCCTTAGCAGGAAGCAATTCAAAAGAACAGCAGGGAAATGGTGCTGGAGCCCCTGGATTAAGTCAGCCCACTTCCTCTTGACTAGTAGCTTCCTGAGCCAGTAAACCTCCTTACCATTTAAGCCAGCGAGGAATTATCCTCTCTTGCAGCTGAGAGCAGGAGCAACTCCAGACTTCACTCAAACCCTCTCCGCCTCCAGACATAACAGCAGTGTTAAGAGACAGACAATTGGGGAAATGCTTAGGGCATTTGTTTTGGTTTTTTTTTTTAAGTGTTAATTTAGACACTTGTGGTTGCAAGTAACAAGAGCCAACTGTAGCTATCTTAAGCAAAAGAAAGAACTTTTTGGAAAATTGGGACATTTCACAGAATCCAAGGACAGAGTCACAGCTGGGCCTCTGGGAAAAGCCAAAGCCTGAAAGACAGGAATTCAAGGGTCCTCTTTCTCCAACTTTCTCCAGTGCTTCTGCCTTTTTCTCACTGCCAAAAAAGGCTTTCTCTATTCTTTAGTCTACAACGAGGAACATGACTACACATAGTTTCTGAATTTTATATGTTACAACTAATGCAGAGAGAAATTGATGTATTTTCTCTCCTTCCCTCTTTTCCTTCCTTCTCTATCTTTTGAATTCTCTCTGCCCGAATTTCAAAAATCCTACAGAAGAGACTTAGAGTCAGGTAGCTGTTAGGCTTAAAGAATTCACCCTCCCCAAACTTCCATCCAAACCTCCTATAAAACCCACCAGCTCTCCTCTTCCTAGGGGTGTATTAGGCACATAGCCTTTGCCAGACCCCTAGGGAGATAAAGGAATGGAATGCAAGAGGGGAACTTACTTTCCTTATCCCTCCTGATAAGGACGAGTCTTATCCTTCCCGGTTGTTTAAAAAAAAAATTTATTGCAGGGGCTGTTCTGGCCCAGTTGCTCACTCCCCCCAGAAAAACCCTCTATAAAACCCAAGGCTCTCCTCTCCCTCAGCCTGGGTGCTTTTTTCAGCCTTCACCTATCTGCACCCAGATGCTCAAATAAACATCATTTTGCTACACACGAGACTTCATGTGTCTCCCCCAGACCTAAGTGTAGCCACTCTTTAATAAACAGTGGCTGGTGGCTGGGGGAGGGGTGTTGGGTTCAAGGCCACTTCTAGGAAAATGGTTACTGTTTCTGAATGGAGAGGATAGAGTGGGTGAGGAGAAAAATAAACAGAAAAGAAGTTCCTAGCAACATTCATGTGAACAACAATGAAGGGAATATGAGAAAATGAAAGCACTTATCAAAGTTATGAGATTATTTATGATGTTATTCTTTTAAATTTTGTATTTTAGAACAGAAAGTATAATGCAGCAATTAAAAATTGGAACTTTGGGCTGGGCACAGTGGCTCATGCCTGTAATCCCAGCACTCTGGGAGGCTGAGGAGGGAGGACTGCTTGAGCTTAGGAGTTCGAGACCAGCCTGAGCAAGAGCGAGACCCCGTCTCCACTAAAAATAGAAAAAAATTAGCTGGGCAACTAAATATAGAAAAAAATTAGCCATGCGTGGTGGTGCACACCTGTAGTCCCAGCTACTGGGGAAGCTGAGGCAGGAAGATTGCTTGAGCTCAGGAGTTTGAGGTTGCTGTGAGCTAGGCTGATGCCACTGCACTCTAGCCTGAGCAACAGAGCAAGACTCTGTCTAAAAAAAAAAAAAATAACAAACTTTGGTGTCACAATTCTCAGCCGCACTATTTACAAGCTATATGGTCTTGTGCCAGTTATTTAACTTCAAATGTAGAAATAATACCTGTCCAGACATTAAGGATGCAAGGAGTTAACCTATGAAATACACTTAGTACTGTATTGGTTCATAGTAATGGCCTTATAAATAGTAGATGATATTATTTATGAATTTTCCTTAATTGTTTAAAATACCATGTTAACAACAAATAACAAGTGGAAAAGAGGGGATGCTTCTGCTGCTATGTCTGAACAAAGTCATAAATGGTTCTTTGTCCAGGGCTTGGGGTGAGACAGTTGGGTGGTTTCCTATGGTGGAGGTCACTGGTTCCTGAGATAGAAAGTCTACAGAGCTACACTGCTGTATTGATTAACTGTGAAGGAATTTTCTCCACAGGGGATTTAACAATAGCAGAACCATTAGCAGCATCTCCTTGAGAGCCATCTGGCATTGATTTTTCCACTGTACTTCCTGAGGGAGGACTCTCCGGAGACTTAAAGTGAAGGAAACCATGATTCTTCTCTTACCTCTGCAACTGCTGACTTAGAATCACCTGATTTTTTTATTTTCACTTTAATAACAGAGAAAGCTAGAAAAAGTGCACTGCTATGCCATATGAAAAGCCATTACTTCTTTCTTTTTTTTTTATTTCAAAGTATTACAGAGGTACAGATATTTTTGGTTACATGAATCGCTTTTATAATGCTTGAGTCATGGTTATAAGTGTGCCTGTCACCCAGATAGTGTTCACTGTACCCCTTAGGTAGGTTTTCGCCCATCCCCTCCTCCTCCCCACCTCAAAAAAAAAGCCATTATTTCTGAATTGGGCCTTATATGAACCAGGAACCCTGTGGTTCAGTTTAAAATTTTTGTTTGATCTTTATTCCTGTAAGTTTTATGTTCTTTTTTTTTTTTTTTTTTTTTTTTTGAGACAGAGTCTGGCTCTCTTGGCCCGGCTGGAGTGCTGTGGCATCAGCCTAGCTCACAGCAACCTCAAACTCCTGGGTTCAAGCGATCCTCCTGCCTCAGCCTCCCGAGTAGCTGGGACTACAGGCATGCGCCACCATGCCCGGCTAATTTTTCTATATATATTTTTAGTTGTCCAGATAATTTCTTTCTATTTTTCGTAGAGACGGGGTCTCGCTCTTGCTCAGGCTGGTCTCGAGCCCCTGATCTTGAGCGATCTACCCTCCTCAGCCTCCCAGAATGCTAGGATTATAGGCGTGAGCCTCTGCGCTTGGCCTTTATTCCTGTAAGTTTTATGTTAAGGGTGGAATTAATCCATAGTTAATGTTAATTTTATGTTACCGTAACATAAAAATTGTTTCATTTAAAGTCTGCTTGTCTGCTGGGCACGGTGGCTCATGCCTGTAATCTAGCACTCTGGAAGGCTGAGGCGGGAGGATCACCCAAGGTCAGGAGTTCGAGACCAGCCTGAGCAAGAGCAAGTCCCCTTCTCTGCTAAAGATAGAAAAATTAGCTGGGCGTGGTGGCGCACACCTATACTCCCAGCTACTCAGGAGGCTGAGACAGAAGGATTGCTTGAGCCCAGGAGTCTGAGTTTGCTATGAGCTAGGCTGATGCCACGGCACTCTACTCAGGGCAACGGAGTGAGATTCTGTCTCGAAAAAAATAAATAAATAAAAAATAAAATAAAGTCTGCTAGTCCTTTGTATTACTGCTACTCAGATCATTATGAATAACTTCCATTTTTGACCAACTTTTTGGATTTTCATTCTCCTTTGGCAGTGGAGGCCAGATGATTCTCTCAAACAAATCTAATAAAGTGGTATTACCATGACATCTCTTGCTTGTTAGTTTATATATTATGGTCAGCAATTGTAAACATAAAAATTAAATATCAGGGAAACTTAGAGCTGCTTCTTTAAGTAGAATCATCTATAATCAGGCTTATATGTAATGAAAAAATTAATAGCTTCCAATTTGATGGGTTGTATCCATGTGTTTCTAATCACAAAGTTGCTACTACGGCATCTTTGGTATTTTAATAGTAGCTGCTCTAATATATTGGAAGGGAAGCCAGTTTTGTTTTAGGATCAATAGAAGAAGAAAATAGGCTAATGCTATTTGTCAGAGCAATACACGCAAACTAAAATACAAACGTGGCATATTATTATCACCCAGTACCACCCAGTACCTTGAAGAAGGATTTATGGATTTAAGTTAGTTCTCTTCATATGATCTTTTATGTACTCTTGGATATTGTGCCTTTAATAAACTTCTATCACTAGTGATGATGTATCACTTTGGTCTATCGCACTGAAGTGAAGACATGCTACACTTTTCCTTTGATGATCCCAGATGAAGTCTTAAAATTAATAAGCTTAATTCTGGTGTCCATTGATTCACATGTCTTCCTTCAACATCTGTTACCAATTGTAAAGGGACAGGTAGTGACCCCATTCACTGTCATGCCACCTAACCTGGCAAGGCTCCAAGTGTGAGACAGTCATGTGTAACCTAGCATGGCATCTAGAGAGTTGCCACACAGCATGTCATCACCCATTTGATCCATGGGTGCACCCCTACTTTCATTCAGGGCCCATAATCTCTAAGTGGACCATGTCTCTCCACTTCCTCTGTCCCACATTTTCTATTGCTTATACAAAGGACCAAAAGACCAAATATTAACAGGAAAAAAAAAAAAGGAACACAAATACTGCACAAAATGTATTTGCTCTAATGCTTTTTTTTTAATTTCAGCATATTATGGGGGTACAGATGTTTAGATTACATATGTTGTCCTTGCCCCCACTCTCCCCCAAGTCCGAGTTTCAAATATGTCCATTCTTCGGGTGGTGCGCATTGCACTCTTTGTGTATGCGTATACCCGTCCCCTTCTCCCTCCGCCCCCCTCCCCCCTGCCCAACGTCCAATAGATGTTATTCTTATATGTGCACTTATGTGTTGATCAGTTAATACCAATTTGATGGTGAGTACGTGTGGTGCTTGTCTTTCCATTTTTGGGATACCTCACTTAGTAGAATGCGTTCCAGCTCTATCCAGGAGTATACAAGAGGTGCTGTATCACCATTGTTTCTTATAGGCAGTTAGTTGTTTACTTCAACATCTGAGGATAACGTGGCTCTTTCACATGGTACAGGTGATTTGGAATTTGATATGATATCCAAAAGTGACACCCACAACTCTTACTACTATGTTATTTTTTAAGAGAAGTTGCCCGCTTAGTTTGTGGCACAGAATAGCTCTTAGCATTAATCTTCCCAAAAGTTTCTGCATTAAATCCATACGCTAGTTGTTCTTGCCGTCTCTAGATCATTAGGATTTAACTGCTACCATAATTTCTGTGTATCTATTTCTCAGCTGCCTTGTGTTTCAAATTATGGAGGCATAGGCTAGAAATATAGTTATATATTTGAGTTTTCCATTTGTAAAATAAGAATAATAAAGTTTATATCTGCTTTATTCTAGGGACATCTTTACTACTGTAAGATATTTTAAGTTACCTGTGCTGTGCCTTTAAAAAATTAAATCTGTCTGTTTTTACCATATTCCACATTATTTTCTAGATTTGGGAATTTAGAGTGCTAAGCTTTTTTTTTTTCTTTTTAGGAGATAGGGTTTCTGTTTCTTTTTTTTTTTCTTTTTTTGGGGGGGTAGCGAGGAAAGGACTTGGGTTTCTGTATTTCTCTGTTGCTCAGGCCGGAGTGGAGTGGTGCAATCATAGCTCACCGTAACCTTGAACTCCCGGGTTCAAGAGATCCTCCCATCTCAGTCTCCAGAGTAGCTGGGACTTCAGGCAGGCACCCACCACACCCAGCTAATTTTTAAAATTTTTCATAGAGATGAGGTCTCACTATGTTGCCCAGGTTGGCCTCAAACTCCTGGCTTCAAGCGTTCCTCCTGCCTGGGCCTCCCAAAGTGCTGGGTACAGGCATGAGCCACAGCCCCTGGCCAAGAAAAAATTGTAAAGAAACATATGGTATCAAACTCTGCTCTACCACATAGGGAGTGTTGGCTTTAGGCAAGTTACTTAAATGCTCTGAGCCCCAATTTTTTTTTTTTGAGACAGAGTCTCACTCTTTTCCCCGGGCTAGAGTGCCGTGGCGTCAGCCTAGCTCACAGCAACCTCAGACTCCTGGGCTCAAGCGATCCTTCTGCCTCAGCCTCCCGAGTAGCTGGGACTACAGGCATGCGCCACCATGCCCGGCTAATTTTTTCTATATAGTTTTAGTTGTCCGATTTAATTTCTTTCTATTTTTGGTAGAGACGGGGTCTCGCTCTTGCTCAGGCTGGTCTCAAACTCCTGAGCTCAAACAATCCGCCCCAGAGTGCTAGGATTACGAGCGTGAGCCACCGCGCCCGGCCTGAGCCTCGATTTTGAAAAAGGAGTAAGAAAGAAAGAAGTGTTGCTGTAAACATTAAACTATACAAACATATGTATACATACATGTATATAAATGTGCATGTATGTATATGTATATATACATGCTTTAATTGTTATAACATTGACACATACTGTCAGTGTTATATTATGTAATGTTATATTACATTTAACATTTTGCATGCTTTATAGTAATCAATCAAAATAATATCCATTGTTATTTTTATTGTTATCTATTAATTTAAAGGAGCCTTCCATAATGAGAGCATATTTATAGAATATACACTCATATGTACCAATAAAATATATTTTCATTTATTCTAGGTGAAAGATATAATCTAACCGTATTATTTACTTCTAATGCCAGTACAGGAAACAATCACATTTTTTGAAATTAAAGCCTGAAGCAGGCCGGGCACGGTGGCTCGTGCCTGTAATCCTAGCAATCTGGGAGGCCGAGGCAGGAGGATTGTTTGAGCTCAGGAGTTCGAGATCAGCCTGAGCAAGAGCGAGACCCCGTCTCTACTAAAAATAGAAAGAAATTATCTGGACAACTAAAACTATATAGAAAAAATTAGCCAGGCATGGTGGCACATGCCTGTAGTCCTAGCTACTTGGGAGGCTGAGGCAGAAGGATTGCTTGGGCCCAGGAGTTTGAGGTTGCTGTGAGCTAGGCTGACACCATGGCACTCTAGCCCGGGCAACACAATAAGACTCTGTCTCAAAAAAAAAAGCCTGAAGCACTGATGTTCTTATGTGATAAAAGATGGTTAGTTATATACGTAATAGAAGAATGTCCAATGGAAAACTATATAGTTGTTGGTGTTGTGCAGTAAAAAAAAAAAAAAAAATCACAAAAAGATCCTATAATTATATGCAATTAACTGTGGACTACTTTGTTGCTTCTAATTTAGTTTTAAACTATTATTTAAATAGTTTATTGTTATTCATTTTCTCCCCATTTGTGACCTTTCTCCCCAGAGAGATTGTATCTCCCATACATAGGCCAGTGCTTTTCAAGTACTGTACTTAATGACTTCATTTTTATTTCAAATGTGTTGATCTGTAATGTTCAAAGATGCAATGTGAATGCTTTTACCTCATTGGCAATCAGTTTACTTATCTGTAAAATGAGAGGATTGGGTCAGATGCCCTTATTGAAAAGAAACAACCCAAATGTGGAGTTAATTCAAACATTACCCAGTTTTGTTGCCCACTGACAACTACTAACATATTCACTGAGTTATTACTGAAGTGAGACAGCATGCTTTCAGAACATGTTATAATGTGATGACCCACAGTTGAACTAAGTTGCAATGGTCAAAATGTCATGGCTATAGCTACTCCCGATGTGCTATCTGGAAAACCTAGCCACAAACAGCAATGAGATTGGCTAGCAGAAAAACTGTGGACAATATTCAAGTTTGAAAAACCAATTATGTTGCAATCAAGGCAGAAGATCCAGGGCCTTGGCTGGCTTACCTGGGGGAACTCATAAATCCTTCATTCAGCAGAACTTCATTTGTGATGATGTCCTCTCACTTTAAGAGAGAAGGGTGGCCTTTCCACCATGCGAAGACACAGCTAGAAGGCACCATCTATGAACGAGAAAGTGGGCTTTCACCAGATGCTAAATCTGCCAGTGCCTTAATCTTAGACCTCCCAACCTCCAGAACAGTAAGAAATAAATTTCTGTTGTTTATAAGCTAAAAAAAAAAAAAAAAACAACAGAGAGAGAGAGAATGGTGGTCTCGTTTTATCATCAGATAAATCAGATTGCAAAGGGGTGCTAAAAACCATTCGAGATCACATCTCAGATGTTTGTGTTTCTGTAGAATACTATGAATCTTTATTACTCTTGACAGGTTTATGGATAAGAATTTTAAAAAATTATCTTTGTATAATAAGTTCAGAAATATCTATGTTTCAGTGCCAGGGTATTTAACCAGCATAATGTCGTCCAGCAGTGTTGAGGCACAATCGTGGACACAGTACATTAGAGTGAATGTAACTCCCCTGACACCTGACATCTCTGCTGTTGTCAAAGCAACCTGAAGAATCTGCTGCCGCCCATCAAGTGGAACCATATTTCCCAAAGAATGGTCTGTTGACCCCTGCATCAGTCAGCACTAGCTGGGGGACTGTTAAAAATGCAGCTGTTGTAGTTCACCCTGGCCCACTGAATGGGGCCATTGGCACAATCTCCTCAGGTGATTCTGATGCAAGATAAAGTCTGAGAACCCTTGACATAAACAGAGTGATTTGTCAAAATTGCAGGTATGGCTCTGTCATTCTTCTACCTGAACTCTTAATTGGCTCCCCAAAGCCACAGAAGCAAGTTGAAAATTATTAACCTGTCAAATACAGATTTCATGACCTCAATTCTGCCCAGGTCTCTAGTTTTGGGGTTTTTTTCCTCCTTACTGCCACTATGTGCTTAAAATTCCATCAGCAAGGAACTATTTGCAGACTCTCTGAACAGAGCTTGCTGCTTCTTGCTTTCTTGTCTGAGCTCACCAGGTCCTCTCTATCTGGATATTATGCCTTTGTTTCTTTCATTCCAGGCCCTTCCATCTGGAATGTTATCTCTTTCTCCCTCGTCTTCATTAACTCCCTGGATGAAGTTAGGGACTGTTTTCACTGTGTAGATCTCTACCATTGGTTTTATCATATTGAATTATAAATGTAAAAGCAGTTTTTCTGTTCATATTACCTAGTAGGTCATGAAAGCCTTGAGGACAGGATAAATGTGTCAGTTAGTTTGGTTATAGGCAACAGAACTCAATTCTGAATAAATTAAGCAAGAAAGAAGTTAAGTATCAGTAAGATGCTGCATAGCTAGGAGATTAAAAAGGAAGCGTATCAACTATGCTTAGGAAACACAGACACCAGGGAAGCTACAGATGACAGCAATAGGAACTCCCACCCATGCCAGGAAAGGGCTGTGAAGGATGAAAAGTAGAGACTGTCAGTGGCAGTCCCACTGAATTCATTGTTGTATCACTGAAACACACACACACATACACACACATGTATATACATTGCATTTAACGTTGTGCATGGTCCACACTAACCAATCAGAATAGTATCTGTTAAATACTGGGATAATGAGAGGACAGTTCCTCCAAAGGCATGGTGCATGGTGCTATTACAGAAGAAGATGGTGAAGAAATGCTTGATGGCCAAAAACTATAGCTGTCCACTCCACTGGGCCCTTGTGCCTGATTGTGCCCCCAGTGTTTACTGAGGTGCTTTACTAGACATTGTCTACTTTGCTTAACGTGCAGTAGGCTCTTATTGAATGTTTGCAGAACAAATGAGGTCAGAGAGACAACTCACAAGTGTTTTAACACTACCTTCCAGGCAATGAGCCAAGGGTTCCATTTAACCTCTCAGAACAGTTCTACAGGTAAACATTGCCTGTGTTTTTTCAGATGAGGAAACCAAGACCAAAGATGAAACTCGTCAACGTCACTCAGCAAGAGAAAGAGCTGTGACCTCTTTCGAGTGTGTAGGCAGTGAGAAATACGTAATGCTTTTTCTCCATAAGAAGCATATCTCATATTGATTTTTGTATTCTTCAGTAACATCACTTTTTAGATAACAGTGTCTTGGAAATATCTCCATTGTAGCCCAAATCGAGGAAGGCCAATATTGCATAGAAGTTTGAATTCATTGACATTAAGAGTCAGATTTCCCGGATTCAACTCCCAGCTCTGCTTTTTACCATATATGTGATTTAAGGCAAGTTTTTAACCTGCCTGTACCTCTGTTTCTCAGGAAAAAGCAGAATGATATTATTAATACTTATCTATCTCAAAGGATTATTACAAAGATTAAATCAGATAACACATATAAAACACTCAGAATAATACTTAATACATAGTTAAGTGCTATCAAAAAATTTTTGCTTGTTCTTTTTAACTGCTGCATTGCCTTCCATAGTGTGTATACATAGTAATATGTTTAATTATCGCTCTATGAATGGAAATTTTGTTGCTTGCAAATTTCTGGAATCATAGACAATGCTTCAAAGAACATTCCTGTTTATGCCTCCTGAACTTATATTTGCCCATGTATTTGTTCAAGGAGTAGCATTATTGAGTTAAAGTGTATATTTATGTTAAAATTATTAATTTTTATCTATTGATATTTGACTTGGCAGTGCATACATACAAGTTTCAAAGTGTCCAAAAGATCATATAGTAAAAGTCTTTCTTCTCACTCTTGTTCCTCAGCAACCAGTTCCATTCCCTACGGACAACCATAGTTGTCATTTCTTGTGTATCTTTTCAAAGATATCAGTATAGGCTGGGTGCAGTGGCTCACGCCTGTAATCCTACCACTCTAAGAGGCTGAGGCGGGAGGATCCCTTGAGCTCAGGAGTTCGAGACCAGCCTGAGCAAGAGTGAGACCCCCATCTCTACCAAAAAATAGAAAAAACCTAACCAATTAATGACTGGTTAGATAAATCATGGCATTTCCATACAATGGAATACTACGTGGCCATTAAAAAGAAAGACAGTTCTATAACTGCTCTCAGAGAAGGCTCTCCAAGACATATTATTAAGTGATAAAAGCAAGGTACACAGCTATTATATATTATATACTATCACTGATATTCCTTTAAAGATTATACATGTGCATACACACATTTATATATATCTGTGTATGGGTATATATGATATATATACACACATACACATATGTATGGGTATATGCATATATACTGTTATCTTTTTTTTTGAGACAGTGTCTTACCCTGTTGCTCAGGCTAGAGTGCAGTGGCATCAGCCTAGCTCACTGTAGCCTCAAACTCCTGGGCTCAGGGGATCCTCCTGCCTCAACCTCTCCAGCAGCAAGGACTGCAGGTACATACTACTCCCAGCTAATTTTTCTATTTTTTTTAGAGAAGGGATCTCACTATGTTGCCCAGGCTGGTCTCAAACTCCTGGCCTCAAACAATCCTCCTGTCTTGGCCTCCCAAAGTGCTAGGACTACAGGTGTGAGCCACCATGCCTGGCCCACCTTGTGAGATTATTATTGAAATATATATATAAATATAATCATATATTTATCATTACCTAGATGCCAGGAACTTTACAGCCATTATTTCTAACCCTCAGAGTAGACACAAACAGGATAAATAAGAAGGCACATACATCAGGCTATGAAAGAAGTAAGGAGTTAGTATGAAATGAATGTGGTGTAAAATGGTTTCCAAGCTAAGATCCAAAATTTGAGTCAGAGAAAGTTGCACTGGAAATGGTGGAATGTTGGGTAGGAAGTTTTAAGGCCAAGAAGAAAAAAAGCATGTATAAGGGCCTTGAGATCAGACAGAACTTAGCACACTCAAGGAACTGAAAGAACTAGAGAAATTTAAGAGCATGAAAAACAAGGAGGAGAGTGATAGCAGATGAGGCCAAAAATGGTTATGTTGGGAGACCCTACTGTTGAGCTATCCAACTGCCTCATCTCCTCCTTTCTTGGTAAAAAGAACCCTATTTCTGTTGCTTTGGATAGCTGAGGTGCCAAGCCCCATGGAATAAATCGTGAGTTTAGGGCAATCAGAGCACTCTCATTCTCTTTTGCCAGTGACAGATTTAGGAATGGTCACATGGCCCAATTTTGACCAATGAATGTAAGTGGAACTCTGCTGAGAAAGACCTCTAGGAAATATTTTCCTACCATATAAAAGAAGAGAGAGCTGGAAGGAGGAAATTCTATCCTTTCCTTTTTGTTTTGGAGATCACTGTGTATAGACGTGATTGTTGGAGCTATTACTGACATCTTCCAGCCACGTAGCAAACTATTGACACCCTGGGGAAGGTAAGGAGCTGGAGGCTTTGAGGATATCATTGAGCTGCTCAGCCAACTCCGAAACTGCTTATTTTTGGACTAATTTGCCATATTAGATAATAAATATCCTTATTGATTGAGGCACTTTTAGTTGAATTTCTATCCTCTGCCACCTACGGTATCTTAACTGATTATAGTTATTTGGTTGTTGTTTCTCTCCCTACCTCCCCCTGCTTATAGTTATTGAAAGAGTAAGATCATACAGGACTTTGTAGATCATGTTAAGGATTTGGAATTTAATCCTAAGGGTTACGGAGAGTCATTAAAAGGTTTCGTGCATAGGGTGACACAAGATGTTTGTTTTCCAAAAGATCACTTTAGTTACAAGGTGGATAACAGATTGGAGAGAAGCAATAGTGGATGCAGGTATACCAGTTAGGAACTGTTGTGATAGGTCACACAAGAGAATGAATGCAATGATTTAAAATAAGTGGTGGCCATGGAAATAGATAAAAAGTAAGCCAATTCAAGAGCTTCCGAGAAATATATTGCAGGCAGAACTGTGATTGTGATTGATTCAATGTGAATGAGGAAGAGGAAGAAATCAAGGATGACCTTTAGGTGTCTAGACTGAGCTATGAGGTGGATTATTGTGCCATCTGCTAACAGAGAGATCAACCACTGGAGGAGGAAAGGTGAGTGGTTATTATAATGAGTTCATTATTGGACACATTGGGCTGAGGGTGTCCATGTCAAGCGGTCATGTCAAGTAAACAGTTGGGCGTTTGAATGGCCTAGAGTGGAGATAAGAACTTAAAAGTCTGCCGGGCACGATGGCTCATGCCTGTAATCCTAGCACTCTGGGAGGCAGAGGCGGGAGGATAGCTCGAGGTCAGGAGTTTGGGAAGAGCCTGAGCAAGAGCCTGAGCAAGAGCGAGACCCCATCTCTACTACAAATAGAAAGAAAATTAGCTGGACAACTAAAAATATATAGAAAAAATTAGCCGGGCACAGTGGCGCATGCCTGTAGTCCCAGCTACCCAGGAGGCTGAGGCAGGAGGATTTCTTGAGCCTAGGAGTTTGAGGTTGCTGTGAGCTAGGCTGATGCCACGGCACTCTAGCCTGGGCAACAGAACAAGACTCTTGTCTCCAAAAAAAAAAAAACAAAAAAAAAAACCTGAAGGTCTTTGGACCTTCCATCCTTCATGTGATTTTGGGGATTCTTAGGGAGTGAAAGAGGGAGGAGAAAGGGTGCTACGACGGAATCCTAGGATCCCTAGTCCTTAGTCGATGGAGAAGGAGACACCCGCAAAGGAGGCTGAGAAGGAACAGCTAGAAAGAAGAAGAGAAAACCAAAGAGTGTTTCTGGAAGGAGGGAGTGGTTGACATTGACAAATACAGTTGAGAGGTCAAGCAAGAAAAGGAATGAAAGGACTCTGTTGGAATTAGCCTCATGAAGATCAGCAGTGACACTATGATGAAGCAGTTTGTGGACAGATGGACGTGCAGTGGTCGGTTCAGAACCCACGCTGAACCGGATAAGGAGTGGATAATTAATAAATGGAAACACAAAAGGTGCAGAATCAGAACAAGAGATTTGGCCTTGGAGGGGATATAGGGCAGGAGCTGAAGCACAAGTGGATAGAGGCAGGGTCTTTTGTTTTCTTATAAAAATATTAATCACTATCTTTCTCTCTTTCACCTCCCTCCAGCTCCCATGATCCAGCTCCACACATCTTTCTCTTCTTCGGTCCTACCGCACTCACTGTTCCCAGCGCTTACCCACCTTTTCCCTAAATCTCTGCATGGCTGGCCTCTTCATTATTCATGGCTCTGCTCAACTGTCACTTCATCCAAAAAGTCTTCTCTGACCTTATCCTTTTCCCTATCCTCACTCCCTGTTTTACCTTCTTCATGGCTCTTATCATTTGAAATGATCTTGTTCGTTTATTTATTTGTTGATTAATTATATTTTCTAGTTAAAAGTAAAGTCTGGGGGAAACTGGGTGCAGTTTATGGGATGTAAGAATATACGTGTATTATATATAAATGTATTATGTATTCTTGTATGTATATATAGTGTGTGTATTATGTATTGTTTCTTAAACCTGCATGTGGAGCCATAATTATCTCAAAATAAAGTTCTTTTTTTTTTTTAAAGTAAGTTCTTTGAAAACTGGGATTTTGTTCGCTTGTTCAGAACTGTGTCCTCTTCACCAGAACAGAGTCTGGCATGCAGTGGGCACCAAATAAGTCTTCGTTAAATGCATGAGTTAATGAATGATATACTTGGTCACGTTAAAGGGCGGGTGGGAACAGTATAAACAATAGAGGGTATTCTGAGTCGCCAGGGAAACGGGATCTTAGGATTTAGCACCAGAATCCCCGTCCTAGAGATAGGAGTCGAATCCAAATCTCTGAACGTCTTTCCACTACCCCAGGCTACCTATCCATAAATGAGTAATGATTAGCACTGTCTCGGGAGACGCTCAGTCGGTCACAGGGCATCTATGTAGCTTATGACGGCAACAGTGGAGGGCTGATTGGACCGTCACCGTACAAGTGGGCGTTCTATGATCTCCATTAAGCATAACGAGGCCCGCACTTTTCTTAACTTTTGACTGTGGGTCTAGGAGGCTGTGTGTGATAGCTTGGATGGTTCACCGCCGCCCCAAGTCCTGTTCTCTGCAGTTGAGGTTTCGGGTTTCAACCCTCCCAGGACCGCGAGACGTTGCAGCGAGCGCCGTGCGGCTGGCGCCTCCGCCTCCGCGCCTCCACCACGGCTCCTCGCGGGAGATAATTTCAGAGCCGCGGCCGCGCACTCGCCCTGCGCCAGACCCAGGTTGGGCGCAGCGGCGGAGGCTGCTCCCGGGCTGCGCTGGCTGAGTGCGTTGGGAGGCGGCGATCACAGCTGGGCCGGGACTTCCTTCCTGCACCGCAGGACAACAAAACAACCCGGCAGCAGGCACTGAGCTATTGGCAGCTGTCTGGGCGAGAGGCACAGCGATGGGCTCCGTGCTGAGCAGCGATAGCGGCAAATCGGCGCCCGCCTCTGCCACCCCGCGGGCCCTGGCGCGCAGGGGGGACCCTGAGCTGCCCGTCACGTCCTTCGACTGCTCCGTGTGCCTTGAGGTGTTACACCAGCCTGTCCGGACCCGCTGTGGCCACGTGTAAGTGCCAGGGGGGCTCGGTTTGCACGCCCACCGCTTGGTGAGGACGATGTTGGGGAAGCCGAGGGCTTGGGGGCCGGGAGTGTACAGAAGTCGGCGCTTTAGGGGGCGGCTGCAGGAACAAACCCGGACCTGTGCGGGCCATGGGGAAAATGCCAGTCGGAAAGTGACACAGGATTTCAGGAGGAGAAAGCAAACACGCGGGCCTTGCAGCCCTCTAAGGCTCCTCCCCGCGAAGCCCAGGTGCGGAGCTCTAGGGAAGCGGATCCAGGCACAGGTCCCGCCCAGAGCCACGGCTCGCCAGCTGGGGACGGTGCTCTTGGCTGCAGAACCATCTCCCTCCCTGGCACGGAAAGGAAACGAGCGCCCGGCTACCAGGTAGCTACTAAGCACAGTTTAGCTGGACTCGGTCGAACGAGCTGTGCTTCCCTCTGCCCCGGAAACCCGGGTCGGTTTTGTTTTGCTGGAGCTGTGCACGTGTTCCAGAACGCCCACAGAGGCTCTTTTCTTGAGCAAACAGCGATCTGTGCGAACTGTCTTTTCACCCCCACCCCTTACACTCTTTCCCAACACAGACACCCAGACCCCACAAAGATCAAGTCAAACCGGAGCGTCGGAGTGACTTTCCGTAGTAGGTGGAGTTTAACAACTTGTTAGAGTTTAAATCCCAGGGTGGAGCCTGGGCTTGAACGTTAGCCCCAAGCCCTTGAATGCAGCCGTTTAAAACCCAGCCGCAATGTGACAGGAGGTTGCAGACTCTACGCACCGCCTGCCCTAACCCATAGAAACTATAGATTAAAATAGCTTTCTTAAAAATCACGTACTATTTAACTAAAACTCGCTGGTCGTGCAAAGCCGTGTTAGTTTCTAAGAAGAGTTTAAAAACAGTCCCCATAAAATGGGCACGTCCTTAATGTGTGCTTGGTAACTGGTAGAGGAAATTGGATCTGTGAATTTATGCTCTCTCTTTACTTAGGTTCCGCCCTCCCCCAGATACATGGGTGTGTGCGCGCGTGTGTGCGTGTGTGTGTGTGTGTGTGTGTGTGTCTGCAGGCGCGTGCACAGTTCAGGAGCGGAAACCCACTTGATGTCTTCTGCGGACGGTAGACTAACTGTAGCATGATGAAGTACCAGAGCAACGCTGCAATGGCTTGTACGAGTTTTCAGCTTACCAGGAAAAGAGAAATACCATGTTGTAAATGCAAGTGCGAAAAATGTTTTTAAAAGGACTTAGATGGTGCTTATCACCTACAGCCTAATACCTGAAAAGCTGTTTTCACCACTGCTCATCCATGAGCCAGGGTGAAAAATGTGTAGCCCACACAATGTTTAAAGAAAGAGTGCTCTAGGCATTATTTTGTGGCTGTATTTTCAGGGCCTGTTGTTTCAGCTTTGTACTTTAAACTCAAAGCTTAAATTTACCCACCTTTCTGATTACTGTTTCCCAGCTGTCCAGATGTAGCTCATTGACATAATATCCAAAGGCCAATCTGGAAGCCAGGATACTCTTGTGTAATATCATAAAATATATCCATTAGTTCAGGGCAATAATAACCGAAGGATAACTACATTTAAATTTAATCTTTATTAGCATGAGAACTTTAAAGTTGTGCCAAACATGAACAGTGCACATCTTGAAGATTCTTTTTGTAGAACTGGAATGGACAGCTTTGCTATTTAATTGTCTGAATGAAGATTGTTTTTCTGGTTTGGATTTTGAACATTATAGCTTACTGTTCACAATGTTTTTTGCTTCTACTAAAGGATAATATAAATTTGTAAATGTTAAATTTTTTTGTTTAATCTTTTTCTTTGTTAAAGTGAATAGGAAATCAGCCACTGGAAAAATAGTCATAAACTAGCATAACAAGGGCTGGACAAATTGCCTTCCCTCATTTTACTGTTCTTTGTTTTGACAAATCTATGTCCATTGTTCTGGCTGTGGGCAGAATTTCCATATTCCTCCTTTTGGCAAACTTACTTGGGCCCCTTCCATTTTATAAATGTTAACCAGAGTCCCTTCTGCCTGGAGATTGTGAGTGCTGTTAACACCATTTGTGCGTTCTAAATGAATTACTCTTTTCCATTGAAATTAAGTTGGAAAATGAAGAAATGCAAATGAAACTTTTCTATTTTATTATCCCATGTTGAAACTAGATTTCCAAACTTGTTGAATTAGGTTTTTTATGCTGATTTCTGTTTGTAAACCTATTTCAAGTCAAACAAGTTTAATAATGACAATAATACCTGAATGAATGTATGTATAGCCTTTATAAGTTGTATTGTGATGCAGTAGAAACTGTGGGCCTTACAGAGAGAGCTGGATTGGAAATTCAATTCTGCCACTAGCCAGCTATGTGACCACTTACAGGGAAATTTGAATTTTTCCCCCTGAGGGTTCAATAATTTGAGTCTATAAAGTACACTGACAACAGACAGATGAACAAGGGGGAAAGCTAATTTTAATGAAAACTAGTAAACAAATCTATCCAATCTCAGTCAACTTTGACCACGCAGGGTAAGATTGCCATATCTTTTATAACCTCTTCCAATTTTTTCCTATTCTCATTCTTTCCCTAACTTTCTATATCCATTCAGTTTTTTCCATATCATTTTTTTATTCTTTCAATTTGAAGCAACCTTTAAATAGCCTCTAAACTGGACAAAATTACTTTTTCTTTAACAAAAATTACATCTTGATGCCTTTCTTTTTTTTT
>NW_012150952.1:2260163-2262065 GCF_000956105.1 Propithecus coquereli
GAAGGGCAGGGCCCATCTGGGCCCAGGATTTACAAACCTGGTACAGAGCCACAGACTGAAGACACAGCTATGAAGATGAGGCCTAGAAGATCTGTCCCCTCTCAGCACAGCTGGAGGCAGATCTGGGCCAGGGAGGATGGGGCCATGGTGGACATATCTCTGCCCTGTATGCTCTGTAGGTGGTGGCCCGGGTGCTATGGACACACGTATGTCCCCAAGTATCACATGGCTACCTGTTCAGACCCCAGAATCCAAAGGCTCAAAATCAAAGACATAAGCTCACAGTAAATTGTGTGCAAGGCTTTATGGGAGTCCAGCAGCTAACCCTTGTAACTTTAGCTCATAGACAAATCAAGCTTTGCAACCTTAAAACATCTAGCAGAGACAGCATAAATCTGTCTGACCAGTGGACTCAAGCAAAAATGTTTAAATTAAATTTTGAAGCCATTTTTATTTTACTTTACCAATAATTTTGAAACTAGTTTTATCTACCAAAGATTAATAAAGTCATGTGAACTTGGGCTGGGTTTGGTGGCTCATGTCTGGAATCCTAGCACTCTGGGAAGGTGAGGTGGGAAGATTGCTTGAGCTCAGGAATTCGAGACCAGGCTGAGCAAGAGCGAGACACATCTGTACTAAAAATAGAAAAATTAGCTGGGTGTGCAGTGGCACATGGCTGTAGTCCCGGCTACTCAGGAGGCTGAGGCAGAAGAATCACTTGAGCCCAGGAGTTTGAGGTTGCTGTAAGCTATGATAATGGCATTGCACTCTAGCTGGGGTGATAGAGCAAGACTCTGCCTATAAATAAATGAATGAATGAATGAATAAATAAACTGTTGAAAATCATTTGGGTTAGTTATTTAATTTATGATTATTCATTCATTTATAAGTCAATTTGGTACCATTTAGACAATACACAAACACATGTTTAGACATGCACATACGTGCAGAAACAACATATAACACATGTGCCAGTATCCAAAAGCCAAAAAAATTGGGAAGTTTAATGTAAGAGAGCAGAGCTTTAGACTTGAGGGAAACTTGCCCATGACTCTTAGGGCTCAGTGAGGAAGACAGGGGACCGGCAAGAGTGGTTAGTGGCCCCCTTTGTGTGTATGTGTTCTTCAGCAGGTCTCAGAGTTGTAGCTATGGGAATGCTTAGGAAGGAAAAAAAAAAGGAAAAAAAAAAAGAGGTCTCAGGGTCACTAAAGGTCCCCTCTAGAATGTGTTATGTGGTTTTGGAGATGGCAAAAGGAGGAGGTGCAGAAATGGAAGGAAATGGGAGAACAGGTCTTAGAAAAGCAAATTTGGGAGATTTTAAGCTTTTCAAAAGGCCAGTGAGGTTTTAGTTAATAGAAGTTCAAGGGGAAAAAAAAGGTCCAGTTGACTAAAAAGTTCTCATGGGAGAAATAGGATTTAAAACAGAACAGAGAAGAACATCAGCTTTTAATTAAGCTGACTTTGACCCTAGAGCCCTTTCTTTAAAGCGTCTTTAAATATACAAGCGGCAGGCTGGACATGGTGGCTCATACTTAACAATCTCAGCACTTTGGAAGGATGAGGCAGGAGGATCATTTGAGGCCAGGAGTTTGAGACCAGCCTAGTCAACATAGTGAGACCCCTTCTCTACAAAAAGATTTAAAAAACAAAAATTAGCCAGGCCTGATGATGCGTGCCTGTAGTCCCAGTCACTCGGGAGGCTGAGGCAGGAGGATCACTTCAGCCTAGGAGTTGGAGGCTGCAGTGAGCTGTGATGATGCCACCGTACTCTAGCCTGGGCAACAGAGTGAGACCCTGTCCAAAAAAAATGTCATATATATATCTCGAATATTTTGTCCTGCAAGTAGCCAGTCTTTTGGGGGAGCAGAGAGAATGGTGGCTATGGCAGCAGCATCTCTTCCT
>NW_012150952.1:2263915-2265137 GCF_000956105.1 Propithecus coquereli
AGCTGGAACGCATTCTACTAAGTGAGGTATCCCAAGAATGGAAAGACAAGCACCACATGTACTCACCATCAAACTGGTATTAACTGATCAGCACATAAGTGCACATATAAGAATAACATCTATTGGATGTTGGGCAGGGGGGAGGAGGGAGGAGGGGACAGGTATATGCATACACAAAGAGTGCAATGCGCACCACCCGAAGGATGGACATATTTGAAACTCGGACTTGGGGGGGAGCGGGGGAAGGGCAACATACGTAACCTAAACATCTGTACCCCCATAATATGCTGAGAAAAAAAAAAAATCTCACTTTCCAAGATGTCCCAGATAGCCTTACTTTTGGCTTTATTCTTTTTCCTTTGGTGGAATTTAAGAAAATTCACTTTAATGTTTTATAATTTTAAATGGACTTCATCAATATTGCTGTATCAGTTATAAAAGTGTATTTGAGGAAAATGGCTTTTTATCTTTGCTTTATCCTTTATTGTGTGAGAGATGGGGAAACTAGGGATAGATAAATTGAAGCTGTATGAGTGGAACTAAAAAGGAATCAGATTTACATTTAAAATAAACATCCAGGCCAGTGTGGCTCATGTCTGTAATCCCAGCACTCTGGGAGGCCAAGGCAGGAGAATCGCTTGAGGTCAGGAGTTCGAGACCAGCCTGAGCAAGAATGAGACCCCTGTCTCTAGAAAAACTAGGTAAAAATTAGCCTGGCACAGTGGCACACGCTTGTAATCCCAGCTACTTGAGCCCAGGAATTTGAGGTTGCAGTGAGCATGATGACGCCACTGCACTCTAGTCCAGAGGATCGAGATTCTGTCTCAAAAAAAAAAAAAAAATTCAAAGAAATCTGTTGTCAGATTGGATATGGTAGTGTTAAGGTTCAGTGAAAGATCAAGTCACAATAAGGCAGATTAATAAGAAAAAGGGATTACAAATTTACTTAATCTATGCACAGGGAGAATCACAGAGTGATTGCCCAATATCCCACTGGGGTCCAGAAGCTTATATACCCTCATTTTAAAGGGGAGGGGGGAGATGAGGAATATAGGTAATTCTATTTAGGGGCAATAAATGGTTACTAGGGAGGATGAATAGATACTTGTGAGAATGAATGGATGGGGGGCAGGAAACAGATTAACTTGCAAATGATTCTCTTTAGAAATTAAATTAATCCGAGAGGCCCATTATTTTTAATGTGGGTTGGGGCTAGTCTGAT
>NW_012150952.1:2266505-2275361 GCF_000956105.1 Propithecus coquereli
TGTATGTGTGTGTGTGTGCATGTGTATGTATATCTATAGAGAAAAAGAGAGATTTGAGATTTTAAAGAATTGGTTTACATTATCAAGGGTAGTCTCTTAAAGTGAACTGATTGTAGATGTTAATCACATCTACAAAATACCTTCACAGCAACACCTAGAGAAATGTTTGAGTAAATAATTGAGTACTGTAACCTAGCCAAGTTGACACATAAGACTAACCATCACATCTATGAAATGAGTTTTTAAGGGTTATTAAAATCTGCTTATCAAAGCCAAAAATTAGACCATTATCAGGCTCTACTAGAGGACCTTTAGAATTCTACTAAGAAGTCTGGCTGTCAGGTAACGATGCACCCACCTACATTTGCTAGTAGGAATCCACACTTAAATTAAAAGTTGTTCATTTCGTTTCATCATTATCACAGGTTTGTTGTTGGTTGTTATGCTAGATGGGCTATTGTATGCAGTGCATTCATTTGTTGGGCCAGCAAACATCTGCTCTGTGCTAAGGCATAGACACAAATCCTCACCCTTGTGGAGCTTGCACTGTTATGGGGAAGATGGACAATAAACAAGACACAAGTGTTAAGCATGTAGTGTGTTATATAATGATGAGTGTTAAGGGTAAAAAAAAAAAATAAAGGAGAGAAATGGGATAGGATGTATGCAAGAGAGTTGCAATTTTAGGATATTTAGAGCAGTGCTTCTCAAATTATCTGTTGTAAAGACAAGTAGGTTATTTGTGTTTTTTTTTTTTTTTAACTTCCAGACCATCATGGACCCATAATTTTGTAAAATAAAAAATGTATTACAGAAGAATGGAATTCTAAAATACTAAAGATGTATATAAAATATAAACCCTCATTTAAAATAATTACTATCCTCATTAGTAAAGTGGTGAGTTAAAAACAATTGTTATTAGATTCTACAGATGTAAAATTATTCCACAGATTATTATACACGTTTCTAAAGAATTCGCTCCATCTCTATACTTACTTAAACATGAACTATTACTAAATGGGGCCTCATTTTGTGCAGCCTTGGTTTAGAGGAAGGTAAAGGGTGAGGAAACTAGTTTGGCTGGAGCTAAGTGAGTGAGGGGGCAGTTGGGGGGGTGGGATGGGGACATTTATAAGAAGTTTGGCTTTTTCTCTGAATGAGGATTTTTTTTTTTTTTTAAGAGACAGGGTCTTTGTCGCACGCTGGAGTGTGGTGGCACAATCATAGCTCACCGTGTAACAGTGAAAGGGAGACTCAACGTAATTAGCTCCATTTTGCTTCTGACCCCCTGTGGTAATATCTTTTAGGTTAAAAACTTACACTTAGCTCTGCACATAGACTAGAAGAAAGGTGACAATTGTGCCTTTTCTAAATCTAACTTCCGGGGATACAAGAAAAGTATATATACCAGTAACAATGCTATGTTAGAGATTTTTAGGAACATCTAGACCTTTATCCTCCAAAGTTTACTGACCAAGAGCAAAGAAGTTTTACAACCTCCTCAGACCCTCACTGATGCCCAGATGTCTTCTGTGGTCTTCAGTTACCTCTTCCAACCTAACACCCACACCACTTCCCCTTCCCTTAAGATAAAAAGGAGCCTAAAGTTCATACTAACTTAAGGTGGTTCTTTGGGACATTAGCCCACCATTTTCTAGTTTTGCTGGCTCTCGGAATAAAAGTTGCTTTTCCTTGCCCAATACCTTGTCGCTTGACTTATTGACTGTCCTGCAGCGAGTAGTATGTGGTATGAGCTTGAACTCGGTTACAACTGTAACCTGGAATTTCTGGGCTCAAGTGATCCTCCCACCTCAGCCTCCCAAGTAGCTGGGACTATAGGTGTGAACCACCACCTCTGGCTAACTTTTCAGTTTTTTGTAGAGACCAGCTACCTGGTCTCCAACTCCTGGCCTCAAGTGATCCTCCCACCTCGGCCTCCGAAAGTGCTGGGACCATAGGTGTGAACTACTGCATCCTGCCTTGGATACTTATTTTGCCTTTCTATCCCCAGACCCCATGGACTCCCTAATGCACCTTGTTTCTTTTTAAATCTACTTAGTTAGGGTTCAGTATTTATTACTTTATGAGAGTCAGTACATGATTATACCCTATATCTTCAGCTGTCTGTTCCTGTTTCCCTCCAATACTTTGCCGATCTTTTTGTTATAAGGATTTTGTTGCTAATCACTTAACTTAAGGAAACAGAAAGGGTTAATAAAATAACAAATAGGAGTGCATAATTAAGTTTCCATCTGGTGTTAGAGTTCTTTGAATCCTTATCTAGTTCCCGATTGATTTCCATCAGGGTCAGGAGCTGCAAACTCCAGCAGAGTGAGGCAAGTGATGTGAATGGGTGGAGGGCAGGTACCCCACAGGAAGGGCACCATCCAGGGGGCCTCTTGGGGATGGGATTCCAGAGTGGCAAGAGACTAGCTTTTCACAGGAAGCCAGAAAATTAGATTTCATGTGAAATCTGATTTTAATGTAATGGCAACTCCTTCCGAATTTTTGAGAACATTGCATTAGCTTTTTTAAAAATGCAATTGGCTTCCATCCTCAGCTTTTATCTTTCACCTAAATTCTCTTCATTCTGGTCTCTCCTTTTATGATTCATCATTCTCAACCACCCTGGGGTATGTTGGGGGAAGGCCCTTATCTCCTTAGGCTTTCCTCCATTTGCAGCCTGTAAGTTCTAGTGAGAAAGACACCACGCTCTTATTTATTAATGAGAACTTTGGGCTCTGCGAGAATATTCTCCTTTGGGCAATTCCTGATGACTCATTTTGTTATTTCAATTTACTGACCATTTACTGAGCAGCCCAGGGCTGTGTAGGAGGGAGGCAGAGTTCAAGATTCTGAATGGTCATGTATTGTGTAAATTTCTGTGATCTTCTTCATGTAGTATTGTAGTTACTGACTTCTTGTTGATGGGGCATTTTTGTTTTGTTTCTTGATTCCTAAAGTATTGCTCTTTGCAGCTGGGGTAGCTGTGGTGGTGGAATGAAAGGTTATAGAACTTTGGTAGCTGGGCATGGTGGCTCACGCCTGTAGTCCCAGCTACTCGGGAGGCTGAGGCAGGAGGATCGCTTGAGCCCAGGAGTTTGAGGTTCTGTGGAGCTAGGTTGACACCACAGCATTCTAGCCCAGGCAACAGAGTGAGACTCTGTCTCCAAAAAAAAAAAAAAAGAAAGAAAGAAAGAAAAGTTATAGAACTTTGGGTCAGAAAACCCCAGCTTAAGACCAACTCAGTTCAGGCACTTTCTATATGTGTGACCGTGCAGAAGTAATTTACACTCTGTGTGCCTGAGTTTCCTCATCAATAAATGGAAATAATGATCTTTCTTAGGGATTTGTTAATGTTAAATGAATTAAGGTACATGGAAGTGTTAAAAAAATTTCATAAAGTACCAGTGTATCAAGTTTGAAATTATATTAAAATAAAAAGTTATCAAACAATAACAAAAACAGCTAGAGGAAAAAAGGTAGGAACCTAGGCAGATCTAGGGGTTCTAAGCAAAGAGCAGGCCAATCCCTTCTAGTTGTAGCTGAATCAGTCATTATGTCACTCTGTTCAGTATTCAACTTCCAGAAAGAGGGTCTACTTGGCCTGGCCTAGATGGTAGGGGATGGATGGTAGGCACCTTGATTGAGGTCCCGCCAAGACTGTAAGTAATATAAGAGGTGTAGCTCCTGCAGAGCAAGAGCAGGATGCTGTTGCAAGATAAAAGGAATGGATGCTGGACAGACATAAACATTAACCAGATGACTCAGGCACTTTGCAAAGGTAGGCATCCTCTGTGTGCTTGTGATAATTTGACAACAGACACAGAAGAGAATACTGTTACCAATCAGTAATAACTAATATAATTGGGAGTTAAAGCAGAAAAACAGAGCAAGAATTCTTTGGAAAATAGCTGTGCTTGTCCATTACTGAAGCTTAGCATCAGAAAGCTTTTAGTTACTACCCAAATGCCCATTAACAATAGAATGGTAAATAAATTTTGGTGTGTTCACATAACAGACTTCACAAAATTAGAATGAACAATCTCAACTATGTACAGCAATATGGATGAATCACTTGACCATAATATTGAGCTAAAAAAGAGAAATACAAAGAATATGTACCAGATGATTCCATTTGTAGAAAGTATAAAAATAGGCAAAACTAGTCTCTCTTGTTAGAGGTCAGTGATTACAACCACCAAGAATAGTAAGCAGGGATGAGAAAGCTGAGGTCTGTAAATTGATACCGTATTTGCTAAGTACATTATAATGTTTTATATATTAAAATACATTGTAGGGGTGATGAGGGGGATGGGGGGTGGGGATTCTCCTTTCCCTGAAAGTTCACAGAAAAATCAACTCACAATTAAGGCAGATTAATAGGAGGAAGAGGTTTACTTACTGTGTGCACAGGGAGAATCAGAGAGATTAGCCAGTAGGATCCAGATATTTTTATACTCTCCTTTTAGAGGGGAGGGGGAGATGATGAATATAGGTAATTCTGTTTAGGGGCAATAAATGGTTGCTAGGGAGAATGAAGGGATGGGGGAAACAGATTGACTTGTAAATGATTCTCTTTGGAAATTGAATTAACCTTGAGAGACAAGTATTATATTTAAAATGATGTGGGCCAGGTCTGGTTGCATTCTTGATTTTCCTTCCTGCAATATAGTGAGGTAACAGGGAAGGGAGGGAAGCCAATTGTTCTTTTGATGGGTCCATCTGGTTATGCAAATAGAGGGAAAGCCCCTTTCTAGGGCCTCTTGGTCTCTAAGGGCCTTTAATTCAAAATGCTCTTTATACCAAGGAGTCATATTTTGAGGTGAAATTTCCTGAGGTCCTTCACATCCAATTAAAAAAAAAAAAAAGAAGTCAGCGATTACCTTGGAGGGCTTAGAATTGTGGCTGGAAGCAAATAGGAGGGGAGGTTCCTGGGGATGGCCATGCCCTGTGTTTTGTTACGGGTACTGGTTGTGTGGCTATGTTTGTGAGATTTCATTAAACTATATGCCTATGTACATGAACTTTTCAGTGTTTATAAGTATACTTAAATTTTAAAAAGCCTAACTTTTGACAAGTATTAATACTCCCAAATAGATATCATATGCTGAGCAGTTTAAGCGATATGAGGCCATGCTAATGTGTATAACCTAAATGCTCATTTTTACGTCTGTGTACTCTTAGCCTTCAACAGCTTCTATAAATAGGTTGAGATTTTCTGTGAATTCTGTTGATTATGTGTTAACATTTTATTATCATCTTTAAATAAACCAGAGTAAATATTTCTTGACTTGGAGGACATTCCTAATAGTGCTCATTTTGATTAGATAATTTTCTGTATCTGGGAATAACTTTAAAATTATCTTATGCTGGATGCTGTGCACAGGCCTGTAGTCCCAGCTGCTTGGGAGGCTCAGGTGGGAGGAGCCCTTGAGCTCGGGAGTTTGAGTCCAGCCTGAACAACATAGGGAGACCCCCAGCTCGTAAAAGAAAAAAAAAAGAAAAAAATTATTTTATAAAGAACTATAATGTGTCTGGTATTTTTACTTCCTTGACTTGCTGCTATTTTCTTTAACACACAAAACCCCACAGAGCAAAGACCTATTTTTGCCCAAAATTTAAGGTAAAATAGGATTAAGAAAAAGGAAGAACAGTAGATGCCCTTTGAGTTACAGTTTTAACTCACTTTATAGGAATACTGTTCCCCCACTTTGCATGCTTACTTTTGCTTACATATAATGCAAGTGCACGTGGTGAGATGTGTCATCCCAAAGACGGCTTCCTGGGAAGGCAGGCGATGGTCGGGAAGCGTAGGATGCAAGTAGACCTGTAATTTGGTAGCATGGCTCTCAGCGTACACAGTATCATTAAACTACAGTTTATACAAACACACACGTAATGGCGGCTCCTTTATCTCTTTCAAGAAAAGTGATATATTCTTGGTTCGTTTCGGGTAGATTCTGCCGCTCCTGTATCGCTACCAGTCTAAAGAATAATAAGTGGACCTGTCCATATTGCCGGGCATATCTGCCTTCAGAAGGAGTTCCAGCAACTGACATAGCCAAAAGGATGAAATCCGAGTACCAGAACTGCGCCGAGTGTGACACCCTGGTATGTGACCCTGCCCATGTTCATGGTTACCAGCTTAGATTCCTGAGAAAATGGTCATTTCCTCTCTGCTTTTGACCCCTTCCTACCCACTATTTTGAAAGTGTTTTATCTCACCCTCCCCGCTTCCCTTTCTCCAATTTCATATATATTGGCTGCAAAAAGACAGACCCCTGAATTCCTACCATCACCCAATTTTTCAAACAAAGGCTGTCATTGACCACGTCCATTTTCTCTTCTTTCTATAACTCTGGTGATCTCCTATTATGTGGCCTGTATTCTTGCTGCTCTGTGGCATCCCACCAATGAATAGTTTTGTCATCAAATCCGGTGGCATATTTCCACCTGTGTTATTCTGGACTTTGCACTATTTATCTCTATTGATCGCTTCCTCCTTGTTGAAGTTTTCCACCTTTGCTACTATACTAGCCTGGTCAGATCATGTGAGATCTTAGAGGCCATGTAGAAGATTCTAGATTTTATCCTAAATGCAATAGTAAGCCATAGAAAGAGTGTAAGCTTTAGGGCGCCAAGATTGTTTTTACAGTTTTGAGATATCATCACTCTAACATATGCGTGGAGAATGCTTTGCAGTGGGCAGAAGTGCAATTGGTGTGAACAGTTAAGTGGCTATTATGATAGGTCAAGTGAGAAGGCTGGATTAGGGTGACAGCATTAGTTATGGAATAAGAGGTTGTTTCAAGGTGTGTTTAGAGGTAGAATTCAAGGAAATTGGTAATTGGATGTGGTGGCGAGTGAGAGGTGTCAAAAATGCCTCCCAGGCATTCTGACTTGCATAAGTGAGGCTACTAATATGGGGAGAAAACTTGGAGAAGAATCCATGGAGTTATGTTTTGCATATGTTAAATTTGAGCTGCCAAGAGGAGATGCTGGGAGCACATTTAGACACATAGTCTAGAGATCAAAAGAGAGATTATGTACTAAGCATCTAAATTTTTTTAGAAGAACCTTTCTTGATGTTTATCAAAATTATAGCCCTGTTATGCTTTCTCTTAGCACCCTGTGCTTTTGCTTTATACCACTTATCACTATATGTAGTTATACTTTTGTGATTTTTTTTTTTTTGGGTTTAATGTCATATATTCCCATCAGATTGAGTTCCATGAAGATAAAACTGTGTCTGTCTTATTGACATCTGTGTACCCAGCCCTTTGGAAAGTGGCTGGCATATAGTAAATGCTCAGTGCATTTCTAACTGTTTGTTTAAGACTCAGTCTATTCATGGCTACCTAACTATAGAATTTATACATGGTCTTGGAGTCAGACATCCTGGGATCAAACACTAATTTTCTCATGTACTCTTTGTGATTTTCAGAAAGTTATTATTCTGAGTTTTTGTTTACCTCTTTATAAAATGAGGAAAAAGATAATGTTCATGTTATAGGGTGGTCACAAAAGTAAATGATAAATATATATTGGAGAGATATATATTTTTTATATGTATACATGACTGATGACTGGCTTTTAACAGGGTGTCTGGAGCACAGTAAATGCTCAACATCGATAGCTGTTTGCATTCTTAATAATATATTATTGCTTATTTTTACTTAGTTTGTCACCAAATAAAATTCAACATGCACAAAATCAAACTCATCCTATTTATTCCATCATCCAGTTTTTGATCTTTCCTTTGGTGTCTGCCAGAAACAAGAGCTTCCTCTCAATTATCCTGGGTGGAAATCCCCTTCCCTTTTTCTACTTTCCCCCCACCCCACCCCACCCCATTTCTGATTAGTCACAAGGATTTCGATTTGTTCTTTGAGACACTTTTACATCTATCGCTTCCTTTCTATGTTATCCCTCCTACTAGGAATGCTGCCCATTCCTTCTGCAGCCATTTTAGACTCTACATAGTCTTCAGCGTCCAGGCAGATCTCCATTTCATGAGGCTCGGCCTTAGCATTCCAGTTTCCTGTGTCAAACAGTTTCCTCTACTTGGCCACGCATCATTTTTCCTCTATTGTGTTATTAACACCATTAGAGCAGGCAGAAAGGTTTATGTTCTTTCTGCTATCTCTTACACTGTCTTACGTAATTTTCTGTCTAGACTCTGAATTGATCAATTCATTTGTCAGCAGATAGTCCTTGGCTTACTTAAATTCATGAGGAATGCTTTGTTGAACAAAAAATACAAAGAGAAATACATTTTTATTAGCAGTAATAGTAAAGAGATGAGAGAACACTAATGTGCAAAGTTGGATGTTAGAGGTTGTGAAATACATCTGTTTAAGACAGCTACCTAGATCAATCCTAGTTTTTATATCTTTTAGATGGGTATTTGTAAAGCAAGCATTTTGTTTTTACTTTTCCATTTGCTTTTATTTTTGCCTTTTGTGAAACAATTGTAACTGTTTTCTTGATGTGGTAGATTTCATCTTTGAGGTTTAACTTCCGTAGCTTGGGCAAAATGAAGCAGAGTGGGAAGGCAACCTTACCACAGCTGTACAAAGCTTCCTTTAGCACAAGATCTTATCAGAGTTCTAATGAAACATTTAATAGAATATGTGTTATGTTAGCGACAGATCCCTCATAGTTAGGATTTGTGAATGTATATCTGGAGGAACAAGGGCTCTTTATTCTGCATTGAGGAAAATGGACTGCAAGAGCTGTCTTTTATGTTTGCTGTTAATGGGGCCATTAAGTATGCTGTGTATTAGGAATTCATGTAATACTATTGGATGTTATAAAGCCATGGTATTTATATCTTTTTTAGACTAGCACAGA
>NW_012150952.1:2277966-2279982 GCF_000956105.1 Propithecus coquereli
TCAAGCAGTCCTCCTGTCTTGGTCTCCCAGAGTGCTAAGATTACAGGTGTGAGCCACTGCCTGGCCCTTTTCTGTTTTTTGAGACAAGGTCTTGCTCTGTTGCCCAGGCTAGAGTAAAGTGGCATCATCATAGCTTACTGCAGCCTTAAACTCCTGGGCTCAAGTGATCCTCCTGCCTCAGCCTCCCACGGAGCCGAGACCATAGGCACACACCACGATACCTGGCTAATTTTTAAATTTTTGATAGAGACAGAGTCTTGCTACGTTGCCCAGGCCAGTCTTGAACTCCTGGTCTCAAGAGATCCTTCTGCCTCGGCCTCCCAGAGTGCTGGGATTACAGGTGTGAGCCACCATGCCCAGCCAAATTTTTAAAATTCAAGGTGTATATTATATGTCCAACATATCTGAATTTAGACTGGCCACATTTCAAGTGCCCAGTAGACGCATAAAGGACAGCGCAGATGTAAGGGACAAATATTCCTGAGTGTAGGTCAGAATTTTTGTTTTTTTTAAGAGACAAGATCTTGCTATGTTGCCCAGGGTGGGGGTGCAGGGGCTAGTCACAGGTGCAGTCATAGCACACTACAGCCTTGAACTCCTGGTCTCAAGTGATCTTTCTGCCTTAGCCTCCCAAGTAGCTGGGACTACAGGTGTGCCACTACACCTGGCTTTTTTTCCCCCCATAAGGATTTAACAAGGCAATTGTGGGTCAGTTTTCATTCTTCAATGGAAACTAATAATGTGATTTGACACCTTCAGTTATATGCTGGTGGATACGGAGAACAAATAACACTCAATTCAGATGTTACCTGAATTAGAAGACAAAGGTAACCCAGGGATAGCTGGGTGCTGTGATCCTCAGTTTCTCAGTTAATGGGTGGTCAGATTGCACATCTCTTCCAAAGAGAATAAAGTGTGAATTATAAATGTTTCTCTGCCCTGTCCCTGTTAGCATACACATTTACATTTCTCATGAAAAAAAATTTAGGCACCAACACCATTATTAGGATAGGAAAAATAATATCAAATCAGAGGAAGAACTAGGACTAGAAGAAACTAGACCCAACTACATTCTATTTTTTTTAATCTCTAATTAAGTGACTAGTACTTAGTTGCCAACAATTTTAGTAATATTTCTATTCTATGCGATTTCCAGGTGTGTATGTCCATTTTGCCAGAGGGAATTGGATGAAGACAGCTTGCTGGATCATTGTATCACTCATCACAGATCGGAAAGGAGACCTGTAGTAAGACTTTTTGTAACATATGTTTTAGCAATGTCTGAATTCAGGATACAATAGAAAATCCATTTATTAGATTTCTATGTATAGATATATTATGAGGGATAATAATTTATGTTAAGGCTATAATTTTTGACTCTTTGCAATATGTGAAAGTGTTGAGTTGAAACTGATGAGAATTACTAATGTATAGTCACTCTTTCATTTATGAAACTACACATTGTCTCTTATAGATAAACATGGGTATAATCGACTAAAATGATCCAAAATGCACTGTTAATTAGTTAAGATTTAATTTTAGAATACTACCAGTGGTCATATCCTAAGTTAAAAACATTTTCAAATAATGCAAATGATGTCATTATGACAATACATTAGAAATGAAAAGAAGGTAGTTATTCATCTTCATTAATTAATCTATTATTTTATTTCACAGTCAGTATTTATCCATATGCTTGCATATTTAATATATATATTGCTCATCATTTCCTAGATTCGTTGTGAATGCTGACTTTTTTCATTTCAGCCTGGCATTGTAGTTCTGTTTTACAGTGTGGTTTTTGTAATTTTCATTTTTGTATAGTTGTAAGGTAAAGCAGAGTGGATACCTTAACATTTACTCAAGCCATTTTACTACTATTTTTGAACATTTGGACTGTTACTAATTTTTAGGATTTGAATTCATATTCTTATATTCTTGTGCATTTAAACTTTCCCTTATATTATATTTTTTTCCTAGGAGGAAATTCCTTAGATTGATATTTCTGGGATCAAT
>NW_012150952.1:2280032-2281984 GCF_000956105.1 Propithecus coquereli
TCTGTGTGTGTGTGTGTGTGTGTGTGTGTGTGTATGTGTGTATGTGTATGTGATTTTGACTAACCAAATTCAAGAACTCAACATTTGGGTCTTCTAAGTATTGGAGAAATTTGAAAATAGTATTAATTCTTGATAATGCCTTAATTTTATGGTACTGATGTCATGAATGCATTCATTTAATTAATCGATCCCACAATATGACCTTATTTAAAAATTATAAAGCTGGATCACGTAAGACTTCATTGAACCCCTTTTTAACAGTGAGTTTATTTTGAATTTGCTTTTTTATAGGTTTGCCTCAGTGAAATGAGGGCACATATAAGGACTTGTCAGAAGTACATAGATAAGTATGGACCGCTACAAGAACTTGGGGAGACAGCAGCAAGGTTGGTTTCAATACATTACAGTTTAATGCTAAATTTTGACATGTCTATAAAAAATTTAATGGGCTAGGAAGTTTAACATTTTTATTATAAAAGTATTTGTGCAGTTATGTTTAGGTTCTTAACCATCACACCTGGTATTGGAAATCATGTGTTAATAGCAATCATTGTCAGAGAATTTTGCTCTGCTTTAAAAATTGAATGTGGGAAACCAAACACACACTGGAGAGATTGGGACAACTTCCTCAGACAAGTTTGTGTGAAGGAAGATCCAAAAATAAAATGCAGAACTGTTAAATTTCTGCCAGGCTCTGTTTGCTGACTAATCGATTCTTGAAGTAGATCATAGCTGAGATTATTCTTCTTGACTCTTCCATCACCACTGCTCATTTCCCCAGCTCACTCCTTATCATGTTGCTTGTTTCTCTTCAGAAGGCAGGAAGCAACCTCTCAGTGTGTGTTCTAGCAAGGGAAGAACAGGCCTGGGCAGGTATCCTGAATCCTTTGTGGTTTTGGTGGGCAGTCTTATGTGGGGCTGGGGGAAGGATGGAAGGGGCTGGTAGCTATAATGGATGATATTGATCATTTACTATTATTTTTCTTTAAAAAAGAAAAAGAAACAAATCTAGGTCATTACTGTCCTGATGGGAAGGGTAATTTAGTAGTATCAGAGTAATTATAAAGTTTGGAGTCTACCTCTACTAACCAAATAAAGAAATAATTTGTATTCTCCTGCATAATAGGTTGATGGCCTTGAAGCCATTAAGTCTACTTATGAACTCATTTACCCAATATTGATATTCAGCATGTGTGTAATTCCTTTCTCTCTCCTGAAGAAAAATGTTAGTTCTGCTCATTTTAATAAAGTATATTCAAAATATAGCTTAAATTTCTTAAACTAAGTCTAAATGATGGCCCCATTCCTTTTGTTTTACCTAGAAATTGCCTTGCAAAAGTATCTGTTATTATAGGTTTACCTTTATACCATGATGTAATAAATTCTTCATGAGTCTTTTAGCTGTAAACAGAGTAAGGATCCTGATAGATTGACTGCGAGAACCAATGGAAAGGTTAACATAAGTTGAGAAACTGTGTGGGGTTTGATTACAAGGTTGATGGGCTTTAAGAAAATTTAAAAACATATGAAAGCTAAATGGAATCCTCATTCCTTATGCTGGTTAGAATTAAATAGTAAAGAATTAAAATAATAGAAAATGGGGAGGGTTGTTGATTAATTAATCTTACAAAATAGATTAACATTGGCATTTATGGTAGAAATCTTTGTGGAAGAATTTTCTGCATGATTCAAACTTTTAAAATCATTATGCATGGAGCATGTCTAGAGTGCAAGACTTGGAGGATAGGAAGTTACATCCCCAATGGAAAGTGAGCAAAGAAATCTAAGCCTCCATATTGTCCCTGAGAATTTAAGGCAGTACTCTCCAATAGAAATATAATGTGGATCACATGTAATTTAAATTTTCTAGTAGCCACATTAAAAAGGTAAAAAGAAATAGGTGAAGTTAACTTTTAATATATTTTATTTAACTGAACATAGCCAAACTATTA
>NW_012150952.1:2286029-2288565 GCF_000956105.1 Propithecus coquereli
AAGTGGTAAAATTTCCCCACAAAGACCAAGATGTTATCATGGCCTTGAGACAGGAGCAGACTGTTTAGAAATGCCTGGTTCTGTAATACCCTACGGCTGTCTAGAAGTAGTATCTGGAACAGAAGACCTTCAGGTATCCTATGTTAGTGTTTTATTCTTTAGCAGAAGCTCAAGACACATGTCACTCTGAAGGATCTAGAGCCACTAGAAGACATGATGTATCCTGTGGTTATGAAAAGACTGGAACGTGGCATACTTGGAGTACACATGCTTAAGGATCCCTAGTGGGGACATGTCAGCGAAGACACCCTGGTAGAGGCCTTGGGCAAGGAGGGCTGAGTCCGGGGCTGGTTCTGGGTTGGTGAGGAAGTTAGCAAGAAGTGTTGCTTTAAAGGACTGGATTGCCGATTTTGCTGCAGATAAGATGAGCGACATCGTCTGTCCTACCTGGTGTAAGAGGTTTCCTGGCAGTTAGAGATTTGGGAAAATGGTTCTTCTGCCTTCCAAAAATAATTAGATAATTCAGAGATCATGCCACAAGATAGCCAGTCTTTGCAGAACTGCTCAAGACTGATGCAGTAGGTTAAGAACATCAAAGGATTTTGACTTTTCTCACATGCCAACAGCTCCTTTTTCTCACATAGTAATTATATTCTGCCATGTTGCATTTTCTGAATAATTATATTTATGGAATATTAGACTAAAAGGAGGCAAAAGACACAAACAGCATGCTTGAGTCTGAATTATGAGACCGTTTCTGAGATAAATATGGTATTTTATGTTGTAAAAGGATACGGTTCTAGGAAGAACCATACTTTGTGGTTATTCTCTCTGCCCAGGGCGCACACTTCTTTCACTGGTTGGTTCTTACTCACTCATCTTTTAGAGCTCAGCTTAAATCTTACTTCCGCAAGGAAGCCCTCCCTACACTCAAATTAATTTCAGCTCTTACTTTCTTTTCTCCCCTCTTTTTTCAGTATTTACCACAATTTGTAATTATATATTCATTTCCTGTTTGTCTTTCCTTCTAATTTATTAGGGTCGTGAAGGCATGGAACCTCAGTCCTTTGTTCAAGACTGCATGCCCAGTTCTTGGCAGAGTGTCTAGAACACAGTAGGATGTAGTGATATGAAAAAAGGACTTTAAAGAAAAACATGACTCTGTTTACCCAGATTCAAAGGTTCCAGTAGTCCTATGTTTTCGACTGTACTCTGGAGGCTCATTCCTTAAGGAAGGGACAGGGCTGCTATTGGTTTGAAACACAAACTGTGGTGACCACAACCTGAGCCAGTCTTCCCCATGGCAGTTTTATTTCCATGAGTACTTAGGGTATCTGTGACCGGACTGGGCAGTGGGGGTGTATGTGCATAAATGTTTAGGAAGGAAGAACAATCTTCAATAGGTTTGCTTTCAGACTCCCACTAAATTAGATCTGCAATCTGGTATCCTGATTTTGGTTACGTATTTGCCTATAAATATTTTCAGTGCCTATCTCTTTTCTCTTTTTGGTATTGGACTCAATAATCTTTAATCACTTCCTCATATGGCATTTACCATCGTATGGAAAGTGTTCTATAATCGGCTTGAGTTGCTGTAGAGTTAGTCTAAACCACAGATGGTGGAGTTGAGTGTCCGTTGTCATAGCCTTTCAGGATTGAATCTTTTGCCTCTTGAGATGTCTGTGACATGAGCACACTGTCTTCCAACTCTTTTACACTCGTACTCTTAGAATTCGTCTTCTGATCTCAGAAGAACATGATAGACATGTTCTTCATTAAAGATCTTTGATATTAGATTGCCTATGGAGATAATACTTGGTAACTAAAAGCCCTCAACAGTAAAATATGATGTTTATGGCATCTGTGCTTTTAGAACCTAAGAAAAGGATACCAGAAAAAAATTAAATTTTGCCACCTACTTTCCTATTCTTTATTAAATCAGTCATACAGATATTTTAGAAATAGAATTCAAGTTTTATAGTATATAAAATATACCTGATTGACAATGAGGGCTGTTGAAGACCTGTGTGGAGAATGCTTTTCTTTTGGGGATACTCTATAACAGTACCAAAATGGGGGAAAAAAGCAGGCTTTGGAGAACTGGAAGGCCGACTGCCCTGTTGGTTGTGTTCTGTCCATGGTATTACCCTTATTCTTAATGGGATAAGGGAGAGGTGTCTTTTTGAAGACCCTGGTGAGAACCAGTTCAGAAAGACTGGGATGGGGACAGGATGCTTGACTCCATGTATACATGGAGCAGTATCTAATCTGTTTCTGTGTCTTTGGTGTTTGCTGTGAGGGACATTGGGAAACGTGTCCTAATGTACCCATGTTAGATGCTCTCGTCTATGACCCTGATGACCAAAGGTCCTATGTTCTTATGAATATTTCTGTACATTTTATGTATTCTTAGAAGCCCTTACATTGGTGATTCTCAGCCTTTTCTCTGTCCCAGCACACGTAAAGAATTATGATATTGAACAAAATCATTCTTATTTTCTCATAAGTAATAGTGATTCATGAAGGTGGGTGAGTA
>NW_012150952.1:2288615-2289671 GCF_000956105.1 Propithecus coquereli
ACATGATTATTAATCCCATTTTATAAATGATAAACTGAGGCTCAAAGAGGTTAAGTCAGTCATGCAAGGTCACAGAGCTGGTAAGTAGCAAAGCCAGAGTTAGAGTAGTCTAACTCCAGAGCTGCATGGTAAACCCCTGCTCAAGAGAAAAGCTACGCAGCACACAAAGATATTTGTTATTGATCCCAATGGCCCAGGGGTTTGGCCATTGGAACGGCTGACTAGTAGCTTGATAGGTGTTGGGGGAGCACACCGGTCCCGGGCTTTTCCTGCTCAAGTTGCTCTGTAAGAGGTGCTGGGCTAGGGAGTTGTTTCAGGATAGGTCCCTGGGAGCCAAAGTAAGTTAGAAGAAAGCATTAAGATGGAATGAGAGCAACTATGATTTACTGAGGCCTAAGTGCTTTCTTGTCTCTCCTAGCAACCCTGTGAAGAAGGGATTGTCTACACAGTCTGAGCCCTGACCACTAGTGCTGCTCTGGCTGGAGGAATGCTGGGCTCTGGACCATTATCTCAGGCTGCATCTAAGCAGCAATGTGGGGCAGGCGACATACCGGTCGGTTCGGTGGTCTTGTGTGCTTGCTGCAGCAGAAATCCAGCCCACGTGTCACTCAGTTTGGCCATCAGATCAAGGGCAGCCCTTGGAGCTAGGTCCTTCATGATTTAGAGGTCACTGAAGAAAGCCAGCCTAAGTTGGGAGGTAAACCAGGAATGGTGGGATCATATTGCCCATGGACGTTAGTAGCTAAATCCTGGGCGTTGGCAGGGATAGGCTTTGGCTCAAATCCCAGCAAGTCTATTAACTACTCTCTGCCTCTGTTTCGTCATTTGTAAAATGGAGCCGATAATAATAATGATGCCTTTTTCACAGGTAATAGTAAATGAGTTAGGCACATAAAGTAAGCATTCACCGTCACATGGAGATCACTCCATAAATAGAAGAGGATGGTGGTGATAGTGGTGGGTCACTACGCGTTTTCAATTGTATAACATCAGGCCTAGGCCGGGTGCGGTGGCTCACGCCTGTAATCCTAGCACTCTGGGACGCCGAGGTGGGTG
>NW_012150952.1:2293306-2297092 GCF_000956105.1 Propithecus coquereli
TGCCAGGTGTTATGCTAGGTGCAAGGCATAAGGAAATAAGAGAAATATGATTTGCTCTTGCCCTAAAGGATCTTTTATTTTAAGGGGGAAGAAAATTTAAATAATATTTTATCTAATCTGCAAAGTATATATTTTATTCCTACTTTAGAAAAGAAAAATTAAGTCTGAGCTCCTATTTTGTGCCAAATTCCATGTACGCTAACATATGGAGAATTTAGACTAAGTCATTCTTACTTCACTTTTATAGTTCCAATATTGTTGCTTCCTATTAAAGAAAATCTAGCAAGTAAATAATATTAAATCCCTTTAAGAAAATATTTAAATACTTTCTCCAGATAGAGAAAGCCTGCTGCTCTTGAATGAAAATACTCCCATCCTAAATGAAAGCTTTTCAGTATCTTGCAAAGCTAAGAACAGATCTATCTGTTAAGAAATTTTACTAATTTAAGAAAAATTCGTAATTTAAAGAAGCTTAAGAAATTCTGTTTTTTCTGTCTGTCTTTCTGAAAGAGATTTTTTTTTTTTTTACATCACATAGAGATTGTTTTTTTCCTGGAATTCCCAAGGACGTTTTTTTACTCTCTCCAACATTACTAAAAAGGAGAGTAGGGTAAATTATGTAGGAAGAAGGAGAGATTTTATTGTCTTGTAAAGTGGACAGACTTTGGGTATTGACTCCTTGTGAATCTAGGCTGTTCTAAAATGGTCCTACAAATCTCAGAGAAAATGACTCACATGAATAAAGAGCAAACGTAGTGGGAAATTTTCATACTTCTCATGGATTATACTAGAAGAATGAGCACAGGTGCAAAAGAAACTGAATGCACTTGGCTTCATGCCAACAGTGATTTTGGCACAAAATAGCAAAAAATTGCAAATCTTCTCCCCCAGATCTCTGCCCAAAGCTTATACATAATAGACATGCAAGAGCATTTCTATTTTACAGTGTACTCGGGCTGTTTATAGTATTGAGCCAATAAAGATTTTTATATGATCATAGAGAGAAGGCTTCTCAGAGGTAATCTAATGCAGCCTCCCTCTCAAGGTAGCAAGTGATTTACTTTGTCAGTGCTTGAAATTTTCCAGAATGGTAACTCGGCTACAAGGGTTTTTTTTCTAGATGTCTCAACATCTTAATTTTCCTTCTGTATGTATTGCAGTTTATTGATGTTTCCCTTACCTAGCACTTAAAATAGAACACAGTGCTCCAAGAATGGTCAGTGAATGCAGAATAGAAGGACCATCAACTTTTATTCTAGATAATCGAATACTATCTGTGCTGTTCATTATTTAGCATTTTGCTAGCTTTTGGTAGTCTGATAATGGTCTGATAATGATTCTCAGTAAAATGAAACTCCCAAAAGACTTTTTTCTATTGGTGCTGGAGTTAAGAAAGGTGTTCTCTATTACAACCTAAATATTAGATGCAGAATTTCTTGTTTATTCCCCCACTATACATCTTGTTTCTCTAAAAGAAATTACATTTCTTTAAGACAGTGGTTCTCTATCTTTATCATGTGTCAGAATCACCTGGCAGCAATACAGATTGCTAAGCCCTAGCCCTAGAGTGTCTGATTTAAAAGGTCTGAGCTGGGACCTGAAAATTTGCATTTCTAATAAGTTGCCAGGTGATGCTGATGCTGCTGGTCTGAGGACCCCCACCCTGAGAACCATTGCTTTGTTTCAAATGTTGAAGCTAGGACAAGCTAGAAATAGGACTGTATTTTTTATTTGATTCTTTGTTGACCAGCATTGCATAATCTTTATTCTGGGGACTTGGGGGATAAATATCCTTACAAAAGAATCTTCTTCATCTGATTAAAAGTGGAAAGAAACATCTGTTTTCGTGCACATTAAGTGTACTTTTTGTTTTAATCCCATTAAAGCAGCCTCTGTCAGGGGATCTGTCCCCTTTTCCTAGAGAGTAAGTACTTTTGGTCTTCAATTTGGTCATCTGTAAAACAAAAGTAGAGAAAATGTACTCAAGGAAGTTGGTTATCTTTGGCTTTATAGTTTCTTGAGAAGAAAGAATAATAAATGAAGGTTAATTACATAGAAAGGGACAATTTGGAATCAATAGGCTCAACACCAGAAAATATAAACCCTGAGGCTAAGAGGAATCAACTGAAGGTGTCAGTAGAATAGGGTGAGGATCTCCCCTAAGCTGCTAGGTCACAAATCGGGACAGGCAGACGTCCTGATCTACTGTACATTGGCCTGCACAGTGAATGGGCTGTGAGCCCATCGACTAAGGACCTGCCCTCTGGGGGGTACCAGGACATGACATTATCATCATGTCTGACAAATGGGAGGCTATCATAGAAATAGTTTTCAATTATCCAAAGTTGGTAGCAGCTTCTAATATAGTGGCTGTTATTCACCTATTGCATTCACCATCAGAAGTCCATACTGAGAAGAGGCCAACATCTTTCAAATGTATACTGTACAATTCTTGGTTCTTTCTGATAGAGGTAGTATGGCCTGGGAGCATTGAATAGAGACAAATAATAAAGGATGGCTGATGTTAGGATATTGGCAACATTAGGGAGAGTGTAAGTGAATACTTAGGTTTTTATATAATGATCAGTCTGTCTCTCACCTACCGTTTTGTTTCCCCTTCCCGTTCTTACTCTCGCTTGCCTCAGGTCAAAGCTCCCACTTTAAGAAACAAAAGACGTTTTTGACTTCTGCCTTTTGTTTTGCAATGTCCTTTTGGTGGATGTCTGTTTAGTCACACAATTAAATTTTATGTTCACCAGAGACTGAAGCCTGCATTTGTTCCCTGTTAACATAAGACTAAAACCAAAAGCTTTTTTGCTTAAAATTCCAAGTTTTCTGTATCTCTCTCCTCCACTAGACTCTAATCAGCTCCTTAATGGTAGGAACCAAGGGCATAGTTGTCTCTGTGCCTCTGGGTCTTAGTATCATCCTACAGAAACCATGTTAGGTGCTTGAGTTAATACTGAACAGAGGTGGTACCAACATACCCTTCCCAACTCTTCTCCCACCACTTCCCCAACACACCCTTCCTTTAGCTACACTGAGCTTTTTCCATTACCTAAGCAGGGCCTGTCCTTTTACGACTTCCTGCCTTTTCCCACATTGATTCCTATGCCTGTGATGCTCCTCGCCGCTGGGCTGGCTGGCTCATTCTTCAAGTTAGAGGCAGCTCAGCTGAAGCCTTTCCAGACTTCCTGAGCAAAATTAGTAATTCCATTTTCAGGTCTTAAACAATTGTCTGTTCATATCTTGGCTATAGCGCTTGCTATGCTATATTGAAAGTATCTGCTTAAGTGATAATAATGGCAACCACTTATTACTTGTGCCAAAGGCTGAACTAATATAATGACTGAGCTTCATAATATTAAATGATGTATTATTTTAAATCTACCAACAGTTCTGGTACACAAATCATACTCATTTTATAGGCTAAGATTAATTACTTGCCAATGGTAAGTCAGCAAGAGGTTGAGATGATATTGGAAACTATTTTCTGGATACCAGGAATGTAGGGGTCCACAGGACACATGTAGTTTCTTCCCTCAGGGAGCCCCAACTCTTCAAGCACAGGAATCAGATAGTAGTAAATGTTTGGCATTTATTGAATGCCTAATATGCATCTGGCACATTAAGGACCTTATATCTAAATACCACAGCTGCTCTACAAGGCAGGTGTTATCCCCATTTCACAGAAGGGGAAACTCACTGCTCAAGATCACACAGCTAGTGCTAGGATTTGAGCCCAAAGTTGTCCGAGTGTCTTACTGGTCTCCATATTCCAAGTGC
>NW_012150952.1:2298027-2299538 GCF_000956105.1 Propithecus coquereli
GAAAAACTGAGTAATTCACACATTACTGGTGAGAATATAAAATGGTACAGCCACTCTGAAAAACAGTGTGGCAGTTTTTTACAAAGTTAAATATCCACTTACTATATGACCAAGCAATCCCACTCTTGGAAATTTATCCTAGAGAAATGAAAACTTAGTTTATGCAAACATCTGTATATAAATATTTAGTATTATCCATAAATTCATATCATAGCAGCTTTATTTGTAACAAACAAAAACTGGAAACAATCCAAACATTCTGCAAAAGGTAAATGGATAACCACACTGTGAGGTAGCCATACCATGGAATACTACTCAGCAATAAAAACAAGGAACTATTGATGCACCCAACAACTTTGGTGGATCTCGGAGTCAATGGAAAAAGCCAATCTCAAGAGGTTAAATACTGGCAAGTGGTGGCTCATGCCTGTAATCCTAGCACTTTGGGAGGCTGAGGCAGGAGAATTGATTGAGGTCAGACCTTCAAGACCAGCTTGAGCAACACAGCAAGACTCCATCTCTACAAAAAATACAAAAATTAGCTGGGCACAGCGGTGCATGCAGATCGTCCCAGCTTCTTGGGAGGCTGAGGCAAGAGGATCACTTGAGTCAAGGAGTTTGAGGTTGCAGTGGGCTATGATCATGCCACTGCCCTCATGCCTGGGCACTCCAAAAGAAAAAAAACAAAAACGTTAAATACTGTGTAACAGCGGTCCCCAACTTTTTTGGCACCAGGGACCGGTTTAATGTAAGAGTTTTTCCACAGACTGGTGGGGGTGGCTTCAAGATGATTCAAGCACATTACATTTATTGTGCACTTTATTTCTGTTATCATTACATTGTTAACCTCTCTGCTAATGATATCTGTATTTGCAGCCATTCCCCTGCGCTAGCATAACCACCTCAGCTCCACCTCAGATCATCAGGCATTAGATTCTCAGAAAGAGCGCACAACCTAGATCCCTCGCATGTGCAGTTTACAGAAGGGTTCGAGCTTCTGTGAGAATGTAATGCTGCTGCTGATCTTGCTTGCACCGGCTTGCTGCTGGCTTACCTCCTGCTGTGGGGCCGGGTTCCTAACAGGCCATGGTTGCAGCCTGGGGCTTGGTGGACAGCAGGTGTTTAATTCTATTTATATAACACTCTCAAAATGATGAAATTATAGAAGCAGAGAAGAGATCAGAGGTTAGGGAGAGAGGAGGAAGTAAATGGGTAGCAGCACAGTGGAGTTTCTTCATAGTAACAAGAGTTCTATATCTTGATTGTGTTGTGGTTGTATGAATCTATATGTGTGACAAAACTTCACAGAACTATACATACATACACACAAACGCGCGCACACACACACTTAAAAATATGACTACATACAAAAACTGGTGGATCTAAGTAAGGTCTGTTAGTCTGTTAATTGCCAATTTCCTGGTTTCAACGGTGTACTGTACTTACGTCAGATGTTACCATTTGGGGAAGCTGGACGATGGGGACATAAGATCTCTGCATTATTTTTATAA
>NW_012150952.1:2301020-2303772 GCF_000956105.1 Propithecus coquereli
CTTCTCATTTTTTATTTTAAATTCTGTAAAACACAAAACTTGTGTTTATTGAAATTTTTAAACAAAAATATTTATTATGAAAACAATTTATATGTACACGAAAGTATACAGAATAATATAATGAACCCCCGTATATCCATGACCTAGCCTGAGTTACCAACTCATGATCAATCTCATTATATTAAGAGTTTTTAAGGTAGAAGAAAAGTTACATATAGTATGAATAGTCTTAATACTTATGAATGTATTTCCCATTGTGAGAAATCAGAATGGCAAACAAAAAGGTTAACATACGCAATGGAACGATCTCTACTGGGGGAAAAAAAGTTAACATAGCCTTTGCTCTACTTTGGTCCATATGTTGCCAAGTGGGAATAAGGCATTGTCCCCAAAGCCCCTCTCACCAAAGGAGTATTGCCTATTGTGGGGAAGAAAATCACTCATAGTCATGTTCTGAAATAATATATGTTATTGTTACTTTTATCTGAATACATAAAATGTAAAGGGTTAAATTTAAATTTCCATATAATTGTTACATGATTTTGACTCTTTTCTTTTTATGCAATTTCAAGATAAAATTTAATAATTGTTGAAGATTGTCATTTAAAAATTTTCTCCATGCTTTCTGATATGCCCACTGGACAGAACTATCTAGATGGGACACAAAAAGCTTGAGTTCTAACCTAGGTTTAAGTAATAGCTCTGTCACAGCTGTGTGTGACCTTGGGGAAGATATTTAACCTCTGAACCTCAGTTTGTTCATTTGTTAAGTGAGTAGAGCAAAAGCAGCTACTGCCAAAAGCTCTTGTTAGGATTAAGTAATGCATATAAAGTGATTTGCACAGTTCAGGCACAGATGTTAGGCAAGTTGGAGATAGGGTGGGAATAAGTAGGATTATTAGGACCACTTGAAGAACTGAACAAGGTACATGACAGAGAGGTTTCATATTCTCCACTCCATCTCTCTAATAATGTCTTTTGTGTCCAGTAAGGCACATAGGTTCTAGAACCTGGTTTGGGTCTATGGGTTCTCATTGGTAACATAAATGGGTTCCTCTTTATCCTGGCTCTGTGAGATGTTCTAAAAGCAGGTTGATTCCATGCCTGTCTCGTTACTCATGTTCAGTATAGTCTCAAGATCTTTCAGACGATGTATGACCCTGGAGCTGGTCAGAATGAAGCTACTTTGATAAGAATATGGAAAGTGAACTTGAAGTAGTGTTCTTTGTTTTGAGTTTTTGTTTCCTGAGCTACTGTGGACTAAGCTAGACTCTTTATGCATATTATCTCATTTTATTCCTTACAGCAACTTCTGTGAGGTGAATACTTTATTTTATCCTCATTTAACTGTGAAATATCTGAAGCTCAAAGGTTAACTAAATTGCCTGAGAACAAGCCAGTATCACGTCCAAACCTCGTGCTCTACTGTGCTTTATGGCTTTCCTTTGGATTTTGTTTATTTGTTTTTACGTTTTAGAATGGACTTTGAATAGAGATTTCAGTTTTGTTGTTTGTTCGTTATGGAAGAGGAGAGGGATTGCAGAGGGTAGGGTTCTTAATGGTTTTTGTTTTATTTGTAGAACGTGCTGACTTTGAATTCCATTTTGACACATAGGGAAATGAGGAGAAAGAAAGTTTTGTTTTCAACAATTTTTTTTTCAGAAATAGATATTCAGTAGTATTGCTGGCATTGGGGAATCCTGTGGACGCCTTAACTCCATGTGACATGTTTGTGCGGAACATAGCTCTCTGAGCAGCATTTGTAATATTGACTAAAAACTACTAATTATGTCAGATAAAAACTTCAAATTCCAAATCAAGACTATTTTATTATGACAGTAACTAGTTCATTGATAAACAGTTAAGTGAAACAGAAAATATATTAGCCCCAAGGCTAAAGTCCTGGGTTCTGTGACAGGCTTTGTGAAACCTTGGACAAGTGACTTAACTCAGGGCTTTAGTTTCCTGCAAAATGAGGGCATTGCATTGACCATCATCCTCCAGTTTCTGAAACACTTTTGACTCCGGATGTTTCTAATCATTTTTCTTTATTGTAGGATTTTAATATAATCGAGGAAGCTCTTATCCGAAGAGTCTTAGACCGGTCACTTCTTGAATATGTGAATCACTCGAACACCACATAATTTTATTAAAAGGAACAGGAAGGGGACCATTCAATTGCACCATAAGATGCTGCTTAGACAATTGTAGAGAGATTGTCAATGTTTGATGGATGAAAATGTACAGCACAGTTACATGTTTGCCTACGTTTATTGGTATAGTGCATTTAAAAACTGCTTTCATTTTGATGGTTTAAATCTGTCTTGCATTCTTGAGTTTCTAAGACATTTAAGAACAAAAATTAGTCTACATCAGTCAACATATGGAAGAGACACAGGCTAGGTATGTAGGTGGAGGATCTCTATTTGCAAATTTGATGATACTGAGTGTAATACTACATATTAATAACAACCATCATGGTTAGGCATGAAAACTAATCTCTGTTCTATGTGAAAAGATGGAGAGTAAAACCAAGTGCAGACAATCAAGGAAATATGAACTCTGCTCCAATGCTCTTGTTTTAATCTCTAATATAATAACATGAATAATTTTATATGGGAGTAGGAAAGGAAAATTTTGGAAATCGACAAAGTTCATTTAACCAAACTGTATTACATAATACTGTAACAAAATAAATTTTGTGTTAGAAAAGTATACTTAATTCTTTGATTTTTTATAACTATACACATAT
>NW_012150952.1:2305207-2316809 GCF_000956105.1 Propithecus coquereli
AGGCGTGAGCCACCACGCCCGGTCTTATCATTTCTTTTTAATTTAATTTATTAGTTGGAACATTTTTATAAAGAGATACTTCCCCACATCTGCAACATGGTTAACCAGTGGTAGAGTTCATATAGGAGACAGAAAATAAATATTTGAATTTTTCCCCTTTATTTACTAATTTTCAAGATAATAAACTTGTTTCCTATCATCTTCCAGGTATTTTAGGATACAGGTATTATGAACTTGTGGGTACAAACATATTTGATGAGCTTCAATCTATTACAAATATTATTTTATTGAAGTTCAAATTGTCATATCATTGGTCATTGAAAGTCTCATGAAGTTTGTTCTGAGTCTTTTTGACACCACTTCAGAAGTTTTTAATAGCTTGCTGCTATCTTCTATGACAAAATATCACAGGCTCAACCTGCGTGTTTCCTGCCCTGGACCTGGAATTGGCCATTTCCCTAAGAAGCCTGGTTTCTTTCAGTGAAAAATGGTTTTTTGAAAACATAGTCTGAGTACTGGGTTGGTCATTGTTTCTAGGAGAGAGCTAGGAAATATCTATATGTTTTTAAAGATAAAACACATCGTAAGTTTCTTGATACTTCTAAATAAAAATTTGTTATTACATGGTTTTTACCTAACCTTTCTGTTACAACTATATCTATATTCTTCTATATTGAGAATCTTGGTTTTCAAGAGCATAGGGTATGGTAGAATTAGAATATCCCATAATTACTCATTTCCTTTATTTACCTTACACATGCCACTGTCTCAGAATAAGAATACATACACAACCACAACCAATATGATAATTGGAACATTTAAAAATGTTCTCATTTGCTCTTCCCTTTCTCCCCTATTTTTGAAATAGTTGTACTATGTCAGCATTTTCAGAACATACTGCTATAACATACTATACTTTCTACTTTTTATCCTCCACTTAGTCTCAGCTCTTCAAGTAACTGTATATTTAGTGCTTGCTACTAGTCTTTATTTGATGGCCCTGGCTGTTTTTCATGTCTGACTCTTTAATGATGAATCCAGAACATAGATTAGTATCTCTATCTTGAAAGGAAGCAAAGAAGCTATGAAGACAAGTGACATCAACTCCTGAGGATAAAATGTTATTTGACTAGAGTTAACTGTGTAATTGTAATCATTTACAAACTTCTTTGTTCCTTACACGTAAGTATAGTCATCATCATGGTGCCCCAATTTTTCTGTAAAAAATTATCCATGACTTCTTAAAAGTCTTGCTACTGTTCTTCCATCCAGTACAAGATAATTGAGAAAACGTAAAGCTGGCTGAAATCTAGGGGGCTTCATATCCCCCCTTTTAGATACTGGTTTCAAGCTTGCTTTTCATAGCTGCTGACCAGTAACAACTGATTTTTAGTTTCCCAACCTGTCTTCCTTCAAGTTAGGTGAATCACACAATAAAGCAAAACCTGTTGGACAAAAAAGCAAAAGGAGAGGAATTTTTCAGAAACAATCATCAGACTGAAAATCTAGCCCCTGAAAAGCAAAAGAACATTATTTCTGAGCATTAGTACTGACTATCCAGAAAAATCCATGTTAATGCAGAGCAAGAGAAAAGGCATCCTTAAATCTGTAAAACTTGAAAAAATTTTAGAACTTTTAAATGAAGCTTTAAGTCATCTGCCGCTATTAACCTCAGTACAGCAATTCTGAATCTTGTCCTTGGATTCCTCTTAGGATAATTTTGCCACCTACAGGACAGATTAGGTGCTGGCCACCTGAATTATTTTGTGTTCTGAATTATTTTGAGTTGTAAAATGGTGAAGTACAAATATTCATTGTTTCACTGTGCCTTTAGCCTTTTATAAAGAAGAATTTATAATTCATTGTTTTAAAAAATGAAAATCCATTTGAAACTATTGACTATCAAAAAAGTTTCACTCTATAGCACCTTAGGATATAACTTTTTCAAGGCCTTATGAGGGAAAAACTGATTCACATGTTGTTATTCTAAAGCTAAATTCTTCTAACCCTACAAAAACCTATGGAGATTTCCCTTTCACATAATTTTGCACCCAAGTTTCTAAAATGTAGGTTGAAAAATTGGATTGATTGTGAATCTATGGTAAAGATAAGGTTCTGGGTCAGATCTCCTAAGAGATCCTGTCCCCAGTGAGGTTGCATTTCATTACTTTTACTGGGTGCTAATTGTCTTTCATTTTGAAACGAGTTTACTCCAGTTATTGAATGTTTATCATATAATTTGTATCTTCGAACATTGAAAGTATTTTAAAAAGTCACTAAAAAATTTCCTTTTATTATTCAACCACAAAAAATCTGTATAATGATCAGAATTTAAAATGTATGATTCTTTTTTTTCTGTAAATATGTGTTATTGTGAGAAATAAAGAATGGCAGGACCATTGCTTTCATTAAAATATCTACTGTGTTTATTCTTAAATATTGATCTTGATAATTTTTTACACAAACCCAACACGATTTTTAAATTGTTATCATTGAGCAACATCTATCACAAAAATATACATTCATTTTAGGCCATTAGTTCTCAACCAGGGGTAATTTCGCCTCTCTGTGGACATCGGCAATGTCTAGAGATGTTCTTCGTTGTCGTAACAGGGGTGTGGTGTGCTGTTGGCCTGGGATCTGGATAGAGGCCAGCGATACTGCTCAACATTCCACAGTGAACAAGAGAGCCCCTCACAATAAAGAGCTGTCCTGCCCAAAATGTCAACAGTGCAGAGCTTTACAAACCCTGATTTGGCCAAAGTAATACTTAGCGCCGTGGAATTCTTGTTCTGCTAGCAAGAGGCTTCACTAAAACTTGTAAGATGTAGACGGATTCTGTATATCTTACTCCCTGCTAAATCCATACTAAGTTTGAGTCCCTGTAGCTGCCGTGTGTACCCGTATGTCATGAGCATATGAATTTTTGGATTTTTCATGATAAGAGGTACAGGTATTGACAAAACCTCTGATGCCTCTATTTGCTGAGTGACATCCTAAAAGAGGGAACCCAGGATTGGTTGAGAAGATTTACCTTTATCACATAGATTATCTTTACTGAAATAAGTAAGACAAAATATTACAAAGGGACACCTATGTCTGAGATCCTTGAGGCCAAGAAATATTTATGTTTTTATGTATTACTGGAAAATCATGTGGTGTTTTTATCCTGAAGATTTCATAGAAGACCACACGTGGGTCTTAAGGCTAATCATTGCCCCCCAATAGACACATAAGAGGCCCAAAGAAGGTGAACCACAGGGTACTGGTCAAGGTAGATGAGGTTATGCTGCAGTTAAGACAACCTCCAGATCCTAGCACTCACCAAGGTCTGCCAGGGTCCTGACTGTTCTTCAGGGCAGCTGTTTGTGCTCCAGCCTCAGAATTCCAGGGTGCTTTCATCTCATGGCAGTTGTATATCATTGTGTGTTTCCTACGTCACCCTTCATCACAACAGCCTGGAAAGTGGGTTACACAGGTCATTTCTGCCCACATTTCATTTGCCAATGCAAGTCACATGGCCATATGTAACATCAAGGCCTTGGGGAAGTGCAATCTTCTCATTTAGAAGAGAGCTGGATATCGGGGCATAATAGTAATGCCAACCATGAAGGTACAAGCCAGGCAGAGTTGGCAGAAAAGACAGGGAGGTCCACAGGGGAAAGACATTAAAAATGTGTGGGAAGGAGGGGTGAAAAGTCAAAACGAGACTAGCTTTTTAGAAACATGAAGTGATATTCATTTTTGTCACAGTAATTTTTTGGTTAGTTTTATTCAGAGTTTGCGATCATTTTACCAAATGAAATGCCCATCAGTTTCTCAAATATAAGACAATAATTTCTTTTTTAGAATCATTCTTTCTTACTCACTAACAAGAAATGCCAAGTGTGTTTTCAGTCCCTTATTTTCTCAGAAAATACCTCTATCAGAACCACTTGAGATGCTTGTTACAATTGCATCTTTATACCCTCCCCAGATGTACAGAATTAGGATCTCTGAAATTACGATGGATTCATCAGCAAGGCATCAAAATGTATTCAAATCTGTCCATTTCTCACTATCTCCATTTCTTCAATTCTGCTCCATCCATCATGGTCTTTTGCCTGGATTCCCTAGAGCCATGTAATTGGCCTCCCTGCCCCGACTTACGACGTTATGGTGTCTTCTTCATACAGCAGTCAGAGAGATCTTCGAATACCATGCATCTGATTGTGCCATGCTCTCTCCTCACTGCTTAAAATGCTCTAAGGCTACGGTCCCCAACCCCCAGTTAGGGACCGCTCCCCCACCAATCCGTCTGTCTGTGGAAAAGTTGTCTTCCATGAAACCAGTCCCTGGTGCCAAAAAGGTTAGGGACCGCAGCTCTGAGGGCTTTCTATTATTACGGCTTTCTATTATTACTAGAATAAAATCCAAAAGCCTTTCCATGCCCTTCAAAGCCCTTCACAATCTGGCCCCTGCCTACCTCTCTAGCTTCACCTCACTCCACTCAGCCACATTGGTCTTTGGGTTTATAAAACACACCGAGCTTATAGTGGTTCCTGCATCTTGGAACTGTCTATTCCTTCTGTTTGAAAAGCTCTTCCCCCAGAGTTAGACATGGCTGCTTTCTAATCATTCAATTCTCTCATCTTCTCATAAAGGATTTCCCTCTTAATTCTAGCCAAAGTCACTCCCTCATTTTGTCTATTGTTCTACTGTAATGTCTTCATAACCATTATTAGAATTTAAAGTTATCTTATGTTCCTGTTTTCATTTTTATTGAGCGTCTCTCCTCCCTAGAATATCAATTCTTTGATTGCAAGTATCCATCACTAAATTCCCCAACATCTAAAACTGCGGCACATGGTAGGTACTTAGTAAATAACTTGTCTAATCTATCATAAGAGTTACTTTAAGAGTTTTACATAAGAGTTTTTTTTGTTTGTTTGTTTTGTTTTTTATGACCCCATTCCTAAGGTTGTTGGAAAAGCTAAGAAGGTAATGGTGAAAACCACGGTGGTTTGTTAGCACCATGGAGAGGCAGATGGGAGCAGCAGGCCCAAGGCAGGCGGGGACTGAAAAATGATCAGGGATCTGGGGAAACTGAGGGATGGATGAACAGAAGCAGAACAATCTCTCAACAATGACAAAACTGCTGGTTAAAACTTTCTCAGGAGCAGACACTGCTTGGCTCTTTGTCTTCTGGAACTCAGTGAACCTGAGACGTGGGCACCATTGCTCCGATTTTATCCTTCTGACTTCAACCTTACAACAGTAAACCGTGCTGAACACCAGATTCTGTCTCCTACTCTGAGCAGCAGTTACACGAGGCAAATGGGAGAGAAAGGACAGTGTCATGACTGAGATGACCAGGCAGATGTCTATTACCTTTGTGCTTACAAACTATGGCCATGTTAACATGGAACATCAGCCAAGAACAAGAACAAACTGCTCAACAGAACAGAACATAGTTGGGCACTGCCCGCTCCCCAATCCAACACATTTAAGACAAACTTCTTTTAACTGTTGGATACCCCAAGGAGAGTGAAGTCTGCATGGTTGGTTAGGGAGTTGTGTTACAGGGATGGAGTCAGGATTCAGTCCCAGGAGGTATTCCTAAATCCTCACTTGCCATGATCACGCCACCTGAAGACCATGGGCAGGAAGGAACAGGCCCAGGCAGAGGTCAGGCCAGCTGGGGATGAAGGAGACATGGATATTAAGGCCCCGTGAAATGCATGTGGTTCAGGAACCAGTCAGCCAAGACAGGAGGAGCCAGAATGGGCACTGCTTCTGGGCTCATGGCTCAGCCTCCCCCAAGAGGGGTTCCTTGTCCCCCTCTTCATTCTGCAGGCTGTGCTTCTCCCAGAAGGGGTTGTGGCTGCTGGGCCTGGCAGGGATATAAAAACATGCAAAAACATAATGCTTTTATTATATAAAGGTCATAAAAGTGTTTTAAAATGTTAAGACCCTAGTAATCTAGCTGAAATTATTTATGAAACAAAGCAGATGTTAATTAGTAAGAATACTAGATAAATAAGCAATAAACATAAAGACATAGTTAACAGTGGAGAAACATAGGCAGCTAAACACACACATACAAAACATCCAAAATTCAGGAGGCTGAGACAGGAGGATAGCTTTAGCCCTGGAGTTCCAGGCTGTAGTGTGCGATGATCGAGCCTCTGCATAACCACTGTTCTCCGGCCTGGGCAATATAGGGAGACCTTGTCTCTTTAAAAAAACCTAAAAATCCAAATATTACAAGTAATCAAAAATATTAACTTGAACACCATAATGATGTACCATTTTTCTCTCTTAGCATAATGTCTGGCATGGTGTAACCTCTCAAGTACAATATTTTTTGAATCAACCTATTAGCAGAATTTCTCAATTGATAATGCCCTATGAAAGGAAGATGTGATAAAACTGGCACATTATGCTGGTGATAGCGGTATAATTTACACATTTCAAAGCAATTTGGGTAATAGTATCTTACCTTTTGGCCCAGTAATTCTACTTACAGAAGTATTTCCTGGCACTCTAATCCAAAATAAAATCTATATGTAGGATGATATTTATTGCAACACCATTCATAAATTTTTTAAAAACGGAGGGGAGGAATAAACTAGAGTCCAATAATGGTTAAATGGCCCTTTTCGATTGATACTGCCATTAAATATTCTAATACATCATTCAGTTTACTGTCAACTCAGCCTGGGAAGAGTTTTATTTCTTTAAATTACCGTATTTAAACTCTGGCATCCATGCCCGGCGCAGTGGCTCACGCCTGTAATCCTAGCACTCTGGGAGGCCTAGGAGGGAGGATAGCTTGAGGTCAGGAATTCAGACCAGCCTGAGCAAAAGTGAGACTCTGTCTCTACTAAAAATAGAAAAAATTAGCCGGGCATGGTGGCCCACCACTGTAGTCCCAGCTACTGGGGAGGCTGAGGCAGGAGGATCACTTGAGCCCAGCAGTTTGAGGTTGCTGTGAGACTCTGTCTCAAATAAGTAAATAAAGAAATAAACAAACTCAACTCTGGCATCCATGGTTAGTTTTAATCTAACTCTCAGAGAGCAATCTTGTTCACTATTTCCAAGTTCTTAGGAAATATGTGATTGTTGCCCTGGTCCTCTCACCCCCAATACATCATGTTATGTTATGCCTCTGTGACTTTGCACACATTTTCCTCAGTCTAAAATAAATTTCATTATTTGTCTGAAAAAACTTCCTTGACTCATCCAAGTGGAGCCAATCACACTATCCTTTGTATCACCTGTAGCCCTAGACCACACATTTATTGCTGTAGCTATCACATTATATTTCTTTGTTTATACATCTAATATCCTTGAGACTGGGAGTTCCTTGAGGACAAAGGTTGGGATTTATCTCTGCAATGACAGGGCCTTACTAGCAACTCAATACATATATCAGTGTGTTCATCTACAATAACAAGATACCATACGCTGGTGGCTTAAACAGCGAATTTTCAATAGCCAGCTTCTTCCTGTGTCCTTACAAGGTGGGGAGGAAGGGAGAGAGGGTGAGAGAGATCTGTCATGTCTCTTCCTATAAGTCTACTAATCTCATCATGAGGTCACCACTCTCACTACCTCGTCTAACCCTAATTGCTACCCAAGGCTACAACTCCGAATACCATCACATTGTGGGGTAGGGCCTCAACATATCAGTTCTGGAAGACACAAACATTCAGTCCATAAAAATATGTTGAATGGATGAGTAAATGGTTAACAAACAGATCAGCATACTCATGTTAGCTTCTCAGCAAACTCTTTTCTCCGTAGGGAAAAGTCAACATATGGAGCAAAATTATAATAAAGAGAGCAGCTCTGTGTCTAAATTTATTCATTATTGTTTCCAGAGCTTAGCACAGTGCCATGCATCTCCACAGGCACTTGATAAATATCTGATGAATACATTCGTGGATAAATTGTAGTTTGATACACCTAAACAAAATATTCTTAATGCATAATGCCTTCGAGCCAGATGTATCTCTTTTCTTTTTTTTTTTTTTTCCGAGACAGAGTCTCACTTTGTTGCCCTGGCTAGAGTGAGTGCCATGGCGTCAGCCTAGCTCACAGCAACCTCAGACTCCTGGGCTCAAGCGATCCTCCTGCCTCAGCCTCCCGAGTAGCTGGGACTACAGGCATGCGCCACCATGCCCAGCTAATTTTTTCTATATATTTTTAGCTGTCCAATTAATTTCTTTCTATTTTTGGTAGAGACGGGGTCTCGCTCTTGCTCAGGCTGGTCTTGAACTCCTGAGCTCAAACAATCCGCCCGCCTCGGCCTCCCAGAGAGCTAGGATTACAGGCCTGAGCCACCGTGCCCGGCCTGTATCTCTTTTCTTTAGAGATACACCTGTCAAGTGAGCCAGACTACTAGACAACTCAGTGATGTAACTCTTACAGGAGAAGCAATATTATTTTGTGTTCATTTAGTAATATGAGAGGTATGGTGCTAATTCAGAAGGACAACTGCATGTTATATATTATAGTTGCTAAATTTAATTTGCTCTAGATTATAAAATGTAATAATCTGCTACTAGAATTGACCTAGGTTACCAAATCAAATTGGCTAATCCAGGTAATCAGGTAAAATGAAGAAAATGTTTAGTTCTTATATCTACTATGTTTTGATATATTAATATCTCTAAGTGTATTTTACTTTGTCCCTTTGAAATATTTTTAATAATGTATGCAAGAAGGTCAGAATCTTATATGCAAAATTATACTGTCCTTTGACAATATTTCAAGGGTACATTCTCCAGAAGTTTTGGCCTTGAGACATGCTGGTTTTAAAACTACCTTAAAGAGAGTAATAATAACTTTCTAATTTAAAAACCTTTACAAAGAGATCAAACTCTTAGAAACAGAAAGTATAATAGAACGGTGGTTGCCAGGGACTGGGGGGAGGGAGAAAAGGGGAATTGTATAATAGCTGTAGAGTTTCAGTTCTGCAAGATGAAAAGTTCTAGAGATTTGTTGCATAACAAGGTGAACATAGATAACACTACTGTACTATATACACTCAAAAATGGTCAAGATGGTAAATTTTATGTTATGTATTTTTAAAGCACAATTGGAAAAAAACCAACAAACAAAAAATCTTAAGCCAAATACCATGGTGTATATATAGTGCTAATTATAATTTCCATTTGGGAAATTATAATTGTCAGTGAAATTTAGGAAAGAAGAAATGTCATCTCACTGGCAAAGCTCTTGTGGTTTCAAAAATAAAGTTTTTAAATATAGAGACTGAAAAACTCTACTCCCTGTTGCTATTTTTTTTCACCCACTGGTCTCTCTCCAGACTTCCGATGAAGCTTAAAGCACATAACATTGCTTAATTTTTTTCACCCTATTTTCAGTATTTGTACAATCTCTCAGATATTTATTGGTTAATTACCTCTTTAAACGCCCTATCTCCATATAGAGTCATGTTCTAAGGTACTGGGGTTAGCACTTCAACATATGAATTTGGGGGATGGATAAAATTCAGCCTATAAAACCTATTGCAGTTAAAAAAAAAACCTTTTTTTTTTATTTTTTAATTTTCTTTGTAGAGATGGAGAAGTCTCACTATGCTGCCCAGGTTGGTCTCAAACTCCTGGGCTCAAGCAATCCTCCCACTTGACCTCCCAAAGTGCTATGATTACAGGCATGAGCCACCATGACCAGCCTAAAACATTTTTATATTAAACTTTCTCTGTTCAAAATACTCTGTGGTTTCCCTCTCCTGATTGGACCCAGACGGATAAGTCAGATTGTGTTGATTTTTTCCTGAGTATCTTCAATAAGGCACAAGAAATTTACATGTTCCCATAGAGATTTTTCTGGATGTGGGTAGAGAAAACAAGATTTGCAATTGAGAATTCTGAGGTCCAAATGAAGAAAACAATCATTTGTTGGACTGAAGTACAGAAGTCAAGTTCTTTGGTTCACGTCCCTCTCTGTGTACAGGATTGAAATGCTGACTGGGAAAGTGTGAGATCCTGGCAACTAGAATGGGGAAGAATGAATGGAATGGAGGATTTGGGGAATTTGACTCCCTGAGCTGCATCAGAGCACCCCATGCTGACTCCCCTCTTGGCAAACAGGATGTTCCTGTCATTGCAAAGTACATTGGGCTGGAATTCAGTTTGGAAGCAGTAGTGATATTTTAGAGCAGCGGTCCCCAATCTTTTCGCCACCAGGGACCAGTTTCATGGAAGACAATTTTTCCATGAACGGCGGTGGGGAGGGAATGGTTTTGGGATGATTCAAGTGTATTACATTTATCGTTCAGTCAAACCTCTCTGCTAATAATCCGTATTTGCAGCTGCTCCCCAGTGCTAGCATCACCGCCTCAGCTCCACCTCAGATCATCAGGCATTAGATTCTCATAAGGAGCTGCAACCTAGATCCCTCGCATGTGCAGTTTATAGTAGGGTTCAAGCTCCTCTAAGGACCTAATACGAAGCTGATCTGACAGGAGGTGGAGCTCAGGTGGTGATGTGAGCGATGGAGGAGCATCTGTAAATACACATGAAGCTTCACTAGCTGGCCTGCCACTCACCTCCTGCTGTGTGTCCCAGTTTCTAATAGGCCATGGACTGCTACCTCTGCCGCTGGTCTGGGATTTGGGGACCACAGTTTTAGAGGATAGAGAAGAAGGGCTCTCAGCCAGCCCAGCTAGCCTTCTTCAACCACACTGTCCTGAGATAAAGTTTGTGAAACAAAGTGCTCTGGGATATGTATTGCCCCCAGAGCTGCTGCTAAAAAACAGAAACTTTATGGGTATAGATCAGCCTTAGCTCTTCAGTTTAGCAGCCCTGCTGACTTGACAAAGTTTTTGGTGTTTGCTTTTAGGAAGTTCCCCCAAAATGAACCTGATAAATAGATGATTATGTTTTTATTAGAATTGTAGCACCAGTAAAAACCCAATCTGTATTAAAAATGGGCCCAAGATTAACTAAAACCAAGGTCCTAGTTCCTTAGAGAGCCTCAGGTCCTCAGGCTATTTCTAGATTCCAATATCTTAACTGCAAATGAGATATATCCACCCCATCTCCCAAAATAAGGTAGTCTACTCTAATGTCCTTTTACATGGCCCCTTGACAATAGAAATGATCCCAGCAGACAGTGTCAGAGGAGCTAGATGTGTTTAACAATAGAACTCTCTCACCACTGCCAGGTCAACCAAATGATGCCCATGAGACACAGTGGTTCTCTGCTTTGCTTTATTAACTCTGTCCAGCAACAGATGGTACATGTCCTGTGGTTTCTTCCCCTTTCTCCATGTTTGAAATAGAAGTTTTCATTGTAGTTGTATTTGCTCTCTACTGTGGTATATAACAGGTGGTTGATAGGAATTATATTTATGATTTAATCTAAGTTTGCAGTATCATGAAATGTCAAAACTAGACCAGATTAAGACTCAAGTAAAGGAAGAAGTAAATTACTTGGAGACATTGAACTGAAAAAATAGTGGTCCCGTGACATTGCCTCTGGAAATATAGCTGGAAGGGACCTTGGATTGCCTCCTTTTGAGAAAGTAGCAAATGTCTATGTATTGAGGGGGAAGGCTGGAATAATGGAACTTCATGTACAGAAGGCA
>NW_012150952.1:2320369-2322086 GCF_000956105.1 Propithecus coquereli
CTGCCCTGAGGTATAATGCAGTGGTGTCATTGTAGCTCACTGCAACCTCAGACTCCTGGGCTCAAGCGATCCTCCTGCCTCAGCCTCCTGAGTAGTTGGGACGACAGGCACGTGCCACCAAGCCCACCAAGCCAGGCTGATTTTTTTCTATTTTTAGTAGAGATGGGGGTCTTGCTCTTGCTCGGGCTGGTTTCAAACTCCTGAGTTCAAGAGATCTCCCGCCTCAGCCTCCCAGAGCACTAGGATTACAGGCGTGAGCCACCGTGCCTGGCCCTATTTAGCACTCTTGAGCTTGAAATGAATGTTGACTCCTGAAGCATATGGCATATGGCTGGGCAAAAAAAAAGAAGATACGTGAACAAAAATAATGATTTGTTAAAGGAGGGGTAGGGAGTGGGGTTTATGAATAGGAAGATGGTGTTGATAGGAAGATGGTGTCTGTTACAGTTTCTTTTTTACTTTCCTATTCACTTGAATTCCCTCCTACTCAGCCAGAGGCAACCATTTTCCTGTGTGTGTTGGGGTGAGGTGGAGAAAAGGAGAAATTAGAATGAATTCAGCAGGAATACAAAGAATATTGCTCATTTTTTTAAAAAGAACATTTCCAAAACATGCTTAAACTACAAAACTATATGCCTTCACTGGTTATTTATGCATAGTCAGGAATAGTATTGAAAATATTTAACAACTGGAACCAAATAGGCACTGATCATTCAGGAGAGACTACTGACCAACCAGAATGGACAAGGCTGAAAGGACTAGTAGAGCTGTACTGGTACAAACCAGCTGAATTCAATACTGCACAGAGTACCAATTTAAAAAGGTACCAAAGGGTAGAGAGTAAAACAGCCTCCGGGCCATTCCATCCTCCAACTTCCTACTTCATTTCCCAGCAAAATAGGCTTTTGAGGCTGTATAGTGCTACTCAAAGCCAGGCTTTGTCAATAAATTAATTTTCTACATTCTTTTATCTCCCTCTTTAGCATATCAATTACTTGGTCTAGTGGACTTGACTGAAGAGTTTTGCATATGGGAGTGTCCAATGAGGAAGCAGTAAGCAGCAAGAGAAAAACCTCATTCCTTGAGTACAAGAGGTTGTGAAAGAGAGAGTAGGAGCTTCATTCCGGAGGGGAAAGGTGTTTTAGGTTGAAGTGCATGCTGAGGGCAGGAAAGCTGGAACCACACGGCCTTATAGGCTGTTCAGAACCAACCTAGGGGTCAGCACTTCACATAAATTTAGTGATGTAGAATATTTAGGCAGAACAAGTCTCCCTCCCAGAGTGGTGGAGAGCCTGAGTGACTGAGTTGAGAGCCTGCTAAAAGGTCTGCTAAAAGGCCTGCCATGTTGAGGGTCAAGGGATGGGAAGATGATTGTGGCAGAGATTGGGAGGGTTCACAGTGTTGGTGAGATTGAATCAACTATACCCCAGGGCCTTGATCCAGCTGAAACTGGTCAGAGCAGCCTTTACCAGCAGGTTCCAGCAACAGAACACCCAAGACTCTTTGCATCCCAAGGAGTAGCCAAAATTAGCCTTGTTGCAGAAAAATCCAAGCAAGAATCCAAGTTCTCTTGGATTTCAGGACCCAGGATTCCCCAATAGTGCCTTAAGTTTATGTTAGCTACACTTTATCTTCCCTTCTACCCTTCCAGTTGCCTTTCTTTTTTTTTTTTTTCTGAGACAGAGTCTGGCTCTGTTGCCCTGGCTAGAGTGCCGTG
>NW_012150952.1:2322876-2325469 GCF_000956105.1 Propithecus coquereli
ATTTCTTTCTATTTTTTTTAGTAGAGATGGGGTCTCGCTCTTGCTCAGGCTGGTCTCAAACTCCTGACCTTGAGCAATCCACCCGCCTCGGCCTCCCAGAGTGCTAGGATTACAGGCGTGAGCCACCTCGCCCGGCCTGAATTTTTTTGATTATTCATTTTTTTCAAGGAGTTGGGAACATATTTTTTTTTGAATTAATGAATTTTGAGTAAATCTGTGACATTCCCATAAAATATCAAGTAGTTTTTCACATAAAATGCTGCTAAGACAAGATTGTGTTATTTGGTAATTAACATTTATTTAAGCTTAACTCTCCAAGGGTAACTATAGTTTTCTTATACCCGAATTTTTCATAGATTTCTACATATTGCTAACTATATCCTTACATGTATACCAAGTGATCTTTATTTATTCATTTATTTATTTTGACACAAAGTCTTGCTCTGTTGCCTGGGCTAGAGTGCAGTGGCATCATTATAGCTCACTGTAACCTCAAATTCCTGGGCTCAAGTGATCCTCCTGCCTTGGCCTCCCAAAGTGCTGGGATTACAAGCATAAGGCACAGGCCCCAGCCCCAAATGACTTCTTAGACTATTTGAGAGAGTAATATAAACATGTTTAGATTAGGCATGAGTAAAGCTGCTGTTACAGAGAAAGAATGAATCAAATAAAACTAAGGCCACAAAATTAGTGTTACGGTTAGGAATTCTCAACAAATACAGGGAAACACTATTCTATATAAAGTACACTTTACTTCCTAAAGTGGTCAGAATGAGTGAAATAGGAGTAGAAATACATTATCAGGAAAGTGAAATTTTGAATCAAAGAACCATTTTATAAATGAATCTGAAAAGCACCTGGACTACAGCTATTAGTTTTCCCTCCCGTCATGTGCTCTTCCTCCTCCCAGGAAATCTGAAGCTAGTATTACCTTCCCTGTCCTGCTTCTACTGTGCTTGCTGCTAAGGAGGAAAAGGAACAAAGCAGAAAATATAGTGTGGTTGAGGGAAAAAGCTAATCATTGCACAAATAATTATGATTCCAGGAATCATGGTTTTAAGATGTATGCACGTTAAGACCCATTTCCTTTGTGAGGTTTTCTGTGTTAAATCCACATATTTCCAACTATTCCATTTCCTATCCTCATTATAGTCACTGTTAATGCAAAATTTAATACTTTGGCAAATACTATTTTTTGGGTCTCTCATTCTCATAGATATCTAATAGTGTAAACTGGTTGAGAGCAAAAGTTCATGACATTTGTGTAACACCTAATATAATACCAAGGTCAACAAAGACAATAAATGGCAGAATTGAATTAACTAGTCCCTTAAATCAGTGGTCCCCCTAATTTTTGGCACCAGGGACCGGTTTCATGGAAGACAATTTTTCCATGGACTGGGGGCGCAGGGCCAGGGAGCAGACGGAGCTCAGGTGGTGAGAAGCTGAATGGCCTCCCTTTAAAAGCTCTGTATTTCTGATTATTGGGACAATGGCATTTCAGACAGGAGTCTCTATCCTCCTCATTTGCCGCCAAATTAATAAATTCTTTTTTCTCAAACCACTTGTCCTCATTCTTCTGATGTGGCCTGAGGACAAGTGTGGAACGTTCGGTAACAATAGTGAAGACCTAAATCCTTAACATTAGGGAATATTGAGGATAAAAAATCCTGAAAACCCCACTATATTTGGTAGGAGTGGTGAGATGTGGGGTCCCGCTGTAGCGAGCCTGGCGGGGAGGAACAGGTGTGAATGTGGGCACCCCGCTGTTTATGTCACAACCTGCGGAGGCGCCACACGCCCGTTGCTATGGAGGCTGCGCTCCCCACTCCTCCGCCCCTCCTGGGGCCCTCTCCTGTTCGGTGACCAGCCGGGCAGGCTGCAGGCAGCGCAATGCCACGGGGGAGCTGCTGGCAGGGGCGGTGGGATCCTGGTGCACCATGAACCTCGGGTCTGGCCCCACTCCGGGCCGATGAGCACTGCGCACGCCGCCCTCTATCTGCCCCCGGGCCTCGGCTGGGAAGTCAGCAGCGCCCGGACAAGAAACTCAAGGACGGCGCAGGGCCATCTCCCCCAACACGCAACGGAGAAGCAGCCCCATCCAGAACGCCGCTCCCGGCCTTCCAAGTGAGGGTCTACGCCAGTGGAGAACTGGAGGAGGTGGAACGCTGGGAAGTGGTGCGGAAGAAATGGGAGGAGAGGAGGGAAGGAAGCCGCCTACGGGGGCCGGGGTCAAGGGGTCGGGCTGGGGGCGAAAAGGAGCAGAAGAGGGTAGGAAAGGAGGGCTTGAGGCGAAGCTACGGCCTAGCCTAGGAACTCGATAGGAGAGACCGGGGCCTGGGGACCGGGTTCAGGTGCCATTGGCGGCGAAAGGGGCGGGTGCCTGGCGTGCTCCGAGCCGGGGAGACTGCGACCTCCAGCCAATCGCCGCCTTCCCGTCCTGCCCCTGCGGGCGGGGCAGCCGGGGGCAACCCTTCGCCCGGCGCGTGCGGCGGTCGCGCCTCGGCGTTCGGCCCCGCCCCTCTAGGAGCCCCGCCCCCTAACAGTCCCCGCCCCTTTCGTGGCACGGGCCGCTTCCTGACGCGATTCCCCT
>NW_012150952.1:2325519-2328600 GCF_000956105.1 Propithecus coquereli
AAAACTGGTGCCAGGCTTTTGCCTCTATTGTTGCAGTGGAACTGATTTTGTTATAGTTACCTCTCCCCTGGCTACAAGGCCAGGACAGCCCAATGCCCAGAGGTAATAAATGTGTGGAGTAAAGAAAAGACAAAAAGGAAAAAGGAAAAGGAGGAAGAAGGGAGGGAGAAAGGGTAAGGAATGGGGGGGAGATCTTTTAGCTTCAAATTTATATCTTTCTCTGAAAAATTTCAAGGTGCTCAGGAAATTTCTCCCCAAAATATGACTCCTTGGTATAAAGAGTATTTTGAATTAAAAGCCCTTAGAGATCAACAGGTGTTGGAAGGGGCTTTCCCTTTATCTGCATAAAACCAGACTGACCCATCAAAAAGAAGAACAAAAAGACCGTTGAAAAAGAACTTCCCTTCCCCTCCCTGTTATCTCAATATATTATGGGAAAGAAGATCAAGAATGCAACCAGACCTGGCCCAAATCATTTAACTATAATACTTGTCTCTCAGGTTAATTTAATTTCCAAAGAGAATCATTTACAAGTCAATCTGTTTCCCCCCACCCATCCATTCATTCTCCCAAATATCTATTCATCCTCCCTAGTAACCATTTATTGCCCCTAAACAGAATCATCTATGTTCCAAATCTCCCCCTCCCCTCTAAAAGGAGGGATGTAAATTTCTGGACCCCATTGGGATATTGGGTAATGACACCATGATTCTCCCTGTGCAAAGGTAAATAAATCTCTTTCTCTTATTAATCTCCCTTGTTGTGAGTTGATCTCTCAGCAAACCTTTAGGACAAAGGGGGAGGTTTCCCCTCACCCACACAGATTAAAAAACAACATCATCAAAGAAAAGTTGAAATGTGAGTTGAGTTGTTGAAATCTATTTGCTCTTACTGGTCTAATCTAGGGTTCTGCCTCTTAAAACAGCATGGCTTATTTAGTGAAGCAACTTCAGTTGCATTCAGAATGTCTGTTTCATTGTTGCTTTGTCCCTTTCCACTGACTGGTTTCTGTGTTGGGCAAGGGATACTGCGGCTGCCCCACAGCTCCTGTGTTCCATGTTGGAAGGAGAGAGAGTATGGCTGTCACAGGCTGGGACTACATGCACCCCTCTACTAATCAGCTAACATGGAGGGAGGCTGGATTCCACACAACAAACAGGGCCACGGGGACTACTAACAGGAACATTATTAAAAATGGAAGTGGTACAACAGTATATAAATCACTGCTGATATTAAGTTAAATGTCATGAAAATGCATATGCATAATGACATTTATGAAGGAGTTGAAATTTAACTGTCCCAGACTGGGGTACACCAAAAAAAGGTAAATTCCTTTATTTTCTCTAATTTAGTCCCACTGTTGAATTTCCATTTGTGTTAATTTGTAGACATATGAGGAGAGTTTTCTTTTTAAAATGCTCAGTTATCAGATGGAAAAGGGTTCAAATGTACTTTCGTCAAAGCAGTACAGCAATTTTGGAGAATGTGATCATTTGACAGAGGAGAGAATTTAAATTTGCAATGGAAAGTAACTCAGTTCTTTGTTTTTGGAGAAAGAAAACTACTTTTTCAGTATTTCTTTCTCATTTGCCTCTCTTCTCCTTCTGAAGTGTTGCTTCAGCTAGGAAAATGGGACAGGGTCCAATTTGGAAGGTAGAGCTTTCAATAGGCAAAGCTTGCAATAGGTAGTTCAGAAGATGTTTAATATGGAATTACAAAGATGTTGGAAGAACTGAAAGACCAAGGATGACAGTGAGGAAACACACAAGCCAGTGAGAAAAGGCAGGGCCTGCCCAGCAGGAAGTGGGACCACAGAGGAACGTGCAGTCTCTCAGAAGCCAAAACCATGAAACCATGCAATGAAGCCACTGCCAGAAGCAGAGAGAGCAGGAGAAATATTAATAGCTCGGTGTCTTTCTTCTTTCCTTCCAGTCTCTGATCAGTGCCTCCCATTGACTGAATATAGCTAGAAGCTAGTTGGCAAGGGAAACTGGGAAACATTTTTTAAGGGTCAGCTCCAGAAACACGGAGCAGAACAGGGAAACAGGTGGGGAAACGGAGGTGACTGTCAACAAGCATATGCCTAGGTCAGATACTTTCAGTTACAAATAACAGAAGAACCAACTGAGAATGGCTCAAATCAGAAGGGGTTTATTATCTTGCTTAACAGATAGGAGGTAGGGCAATTTTAGGGCTGATTGGAGTAACTGGATGGCTCAACTACATCAAGAACCTATATTCTTTCAGTCTTTCAGCTCTGCCATCTTCAGCACAGCACATTGGCTTATCCTTTAGCTTGTTCTTTTTGTGGTTTTATGATGCTTGCAACAGTTCCAGGCAGCACACAGAAACACAGAAACGTCTGGACATGGGTATGGATTTGTTTATTCCCATCTGTCTGTTTTTTTTTTGTTGTTTTTTTTTAAAGAGATAAGGTCTTGCTATGTTGTCCAATCAGGCCTTGAACTCTTGGGCTCAATCAATCCTTCCAATCCTCCCACCTCAGCCTCCTAGGTCTACAAGCATGTGCCACTGTGCTTGGTTGTTTGTGTTTTTTGATCAGCAAAGAAAAGCACTTGCTGAAGCTCCTTAGAATAATTCCCCTCACATCACCTTGGTCATAATTAGTCACATGTTCATGCCTAAACCACTGGCAAGAGGAAAGGGCCCATTCAGATTGGCTCATGTTAATCATGGTTTTTCCCCTTTACAAAAGACAAAATTACAACAAATTTAAAGATCTTAATTGGCTTTTATTTATGATTCTAAGATCTGGCAACACTCCCTTCTATAAAATGGCATGCATGTTCCAATGAGCTGAGCAAAGAAGTTTGGATTTATAGATAGAAAAGGGCTGAGGAAAGCAGAAAGGGAAAACAAAAAGCGGATTGGCTGTTTCAAAGTTATTTTCCTCTTATCATGCCAGCTAAAACTGGCTTGTTTGGGGCTTTGGCTATTATCTCTCACTCTCCTGATTTCTCACAAGGTCAGATAAACAATTTAATTTGGGCTTGGTGACATGGAACTTTAGTGTAACTTCATTTTGGTTTGGTCTATTGGGTCTAGTGCAGGAGCTCAGTC
>NW_012150952.1:2339415-2347088 GCF_000956105.1 Propithecus coquereli
ATGAACCTCGGGTCTGGCCCCACTCCGGGCCGATGAGCACTGCGCACGCCGCCCTCTATCTGCCCCCGGGCCTCGGCTGGGAAGTCAGCAGCGCCCGGACAAGAAACTCAAGGACGGCGCAGGGCCATCTCCCCCAACACGCAACGGAGAAGCAGCCCCATCCAGAACGCCGCTCCCGGCCTTCCAAGTGAGGGTCTACGCCAGTGGAGAACTGGAGGAGGTGGAACGCTGGGAAGTGGTGCGGAAGAAATGGGAGGAGAGGAGGGAAGGAAGCCGCCTACGGGGGCCGGGGTCAAGGGGTCGGGCTGGGGGCGAAAAGGAGCAGAAGAAGGTAGGAAAGGAGGGCTTGAGGCGAAGCTACGGCCTAGCCTAGGAACTCGATAGGAGAGACCGGGGCCTGGGGACCGGGTTCAGGTGCCATTGGCGGCGAAAGGGGCGGGTGCCTGGCGTGCTCCGAGCCGGGGAGACTGCGACCTCCAGCCAATCGCCGCCTTCCCGTCCTGCCCCTGCGGGCGGGGCAGCCGGGGGCAACCCTTCGCCCGGCGCGTGCGGCGGTCGCGCCTCGGCGTTCGGCCCCGCCCCTCTAGGAGCCCCGCCCCCTAACAGTCCCCGCCCCTTTCGTGGCACGGGCCGCTTCCTGACGCGATTCCCCTCCCCCTCCGGGTTCGCACAGGGAGTCCAGACCCGGGCCGCCACCGTCACCTCGGCCGCTGCGGCCGCCATCGCCTTGTTCCCCCGCCTCTCACCATGGCCGAGGAGCTCTCTGCGGCCACGTCCTACACCGAAGATGATTTCTACTGCCCCGTCTGTCAGGAAGTGCTCAAGACACCCGTGCGGACCGCGGCCTGTCAGCACGTGTGAGTAGACGCCTCCTCCCCCCGCGCAGAGCCGGGTGGTTGTTTAGGCCCCGCATGCTGCCCTCGACCCCCGGCTGCGGCCTGGCGCTAGCTGAGCCCACCGCGGCCTGCCCGAGCGCCGCTAGCCCCGGAGGTCCCGTTCCCTGCCCGTCAGAGCCCCCGGCTGCCTTCCTCCCTTGCCTCGGGGCCGGCTCCGCGCGCCGGGCCCCTCAGCCCGAGCTCGGGGTTTCTCGGGTTCCCTCGTTTTCGCGTCCCCGGGGCAGTGGGCAGGCGGGTCCTGTGGCGTCTTCAGCCCCCGGAGGCCCCTCTCTTCTCCGCCAGGCCCGGGAGGAATCGCTGGGAACGTAGAGCCTTTTTGTTTCCTAGCAACGCGAGTGAGGCTGGGGTGTCGAGTGTCAAACCCGGCCCGAGGTGCCCGCTCCAGCCCGCCCGCCGCACTCCGTGACCTGCCCTGCTTTGAAGTTTCTTCTTTCAGAACCTCGGTCCATCCCTTTCCGTCCGAGAGCTCTTAGTCTCATTCACCTTCAGCACCGCTCCGTAGACCACCCTTTAGAACGTTTTGTTTAAAATTCGGTATCTGTTAGAATGGTCTAGAATGAGTTTTTTTCTCTCCTGTGTTAGATCTGACAGGATTTCCGGGTATTGAAGTGATAGTTTCCCTTTGTTTTACCCTTCTGCGCATCACTTGGTTACTACGGGGTGGAGATAAAGGAATACTTGCTATGAGGGATGGACTGAAAATGAGGTACTAATTTTAGGGGTGAGGGAGAACACAAAGGGACTAGGTGAGATAGCATGGTGCGTTTGATTTGGCATATTTGTAGGAACTTTGATAATTTTATAGACTGCTAGAGTGTCAGTAGGGTTTGGAAAGAGCTATTCTTGAAAAGGGAAGGTGTATAGAACTTGTGACAAACCTGCTTGATGACTGGAGTTTTTAAGCGAACACACCAATTCCCAAGCTCCATTCCAAACTTACAAAAGAATTTCGGGCAGGCGGGGCCTGGAAATCTTTGTTTTAAAATACACTCAGTGCCTGGCGCGGTGGCTCACGCTTGTAAATCCTAGCACTTTCGGAGGCCGAGGCGGGAGGATTGCTTGAGTCAGGAGTTCGAGACCAGCCTGAGCAAGAGCGAGACCCCGTCTCTACTAAAAATAGAAAAATTAGCTGGGTACAGTGGTGCGCGCCTGTAGTCCTAGCACTTTCGGAGGCCGAGGCGGGAGGATTGCTTGAGTCAGGAGTTCGAGACCAGCCTGAGCAAGAGCGAGACCCCGTCTCTACTAAAATAGAAGGAAATTAGCCAAACAACTAAAAATGGAAAAAACATTAGCCGGGCATGGTGACACGTGCCTGTAGTCCCAGCTACTCCGGAGGCTGAGGTAGGAGGATCGCTTGAGCCCAGGAGTTTGAGGTTGCTGTGAGCTAGGCTGATGCGACGGCACTCTAGCCCACGCAAGAGAGTGAAACTCTGTCAATCAATCAATCAATAAATAAATAAAATAAAATACACTCAGGCTTGAAAGTTTTGTGTGCTTGCAAACAGCTGAAAAGAATTGACCACACTTTTTTTTTGTTTGTTTAATGTGGGGCTCTATAATTTTGTAAAGGATGGATTGGATTTTGGGTTCTTAATCACAACTGTCATTACTGCAGTTGTTGATAACTCACTGTTGTTCTGTTCTTCAGTCTTAACGGTGCTGTCTACTTTTCTTCCTATTCTGTGCTAGTTCTGGGAGCCAAGAGTGTTGGCTTTTCATGATAGAAATTATCCCAGTTATGTTTTTGCTCTTTAAGGGAGATGAATGACAATCTGAAATTCCTTTTACTATTTAGTGCAGCAGATGCAGATTGTCAGAAAAATACTTTGAGATGTCTAGAGCACAATATATGCTTTTTTGCCTTTAATCTATCATTATCATAACTTGATGCCTGTCCTATGTTAAAAAAAATTGAAATGCTGTGCTGGCAGTGGGTGGAAAGAAGGGAGGTCAGGAAGGTAAAATGAGAGGAAGTTATAGTAGCTGCTAACTGTATGTAGACATAGTAGGTCTATTTTGGACAGAATCATTTCAGCCACCCTTTTGTTCATTAACCTTATAAAACTCATTGAAATTTTTCACTCCTCTCAAAATTTCACACACATTGCTCTAGTCCACTTCCTTGTAGTGTTACAAAAAGTGTTACAGCGGGTGGTCTGAGGACAAACTGAGCGGTGCACGGAGAGTCGAAGAGAGTTTATTCACCCGGCGGGCTCAGAGGGGTCTTGCCACCAAATTCTGAGCCCTGTCTACCTGATTTTTCCCACTTTTATTAAGTTAGGGCGGTCCGAGGGGTGGGGTCTCAGGTGGCTAAGGTAATAGGTTAGTTGATGTGTCAGGTAATAGGTTAATATTATGTTGGTGCGCCAGATAATAGATTAGTTGATGGGCCAGGTAATAGGTTAGTATTATGCTGATGTACCAGGTAATGGATTAGTTGATGGGACATGTAATAGGTTAGTATTATGCTGATGCAGGTCTTCCGTGAGGAGTGAGGGCTAGGGGTCTCAGGTGGCTGATGCCCCAAGTAATGGATGGGGGTTTTCCTTATCATTCCCCCCTTTCATGCCCTTATATGTCTACTATAGGGCATCATTTCCCAGTGAGTGATAGCCATGTAAGACCATCACGTGAACTGTTGCTCTCCAGGTTACAGTTGTCGCTACGAATTTTATAATTGTGTTTAGTATGTAGGGGCCTGTAATGGTGCCAGTCCAGTATTTCTTTCCCTGCTGTGGCACACCTGAACCTGACTATAACATGTCTTTGGCATGTAGGTGTGGACTGTGAAACCTCCTGTCATCCAGAAGCCTTGAGTAATCCCATTAGTGGAGGAAATCCAAGTCCTAGCATAACAAGCCTCAGGGCAGGGTTTCTCTGCCATAGTTGTTAGGGTGAGTGCCCCAACCAGGAGGAGGGTAGGGACTGAGGCAGGAGTAGACATTTTGGACTGAGCCAAAATACCAGTTAGAGACGACCTCTGCAGTCCAGTCCAATCTCCTGGAGCTACCGAGAAGAGTCCAATCCCCAGTAAGGTCACTACAGCCCCAACGGGGGCTGGGGCCAGTGGTCCCATTTACTCCTGTTCAGTCCTGGGTGTGGCTGTTCTCGTTGGGAGATGGTTAAGCTGGATCTTTAGTGGGTTCTGCTGGTCCAGAGATCAGTTTCGTTGTCTGGTTCAGCCTTTTTCACCCAGGAGCGATGGATCCCCAGAGTGATAGCTGCAACTTTAACAGCAGTGGGAGTAACTAGTATCACAGCATGGGGACCCTTCCAGGTGGGCTCTAGGGGTGTTCTTTTCCAGTCCTTTATCCAGACTAGATCCCCAGGTTGGTGGGGGTGGACAGGGAGACCCAGGGCGATAGGGTTTTTTTTCTAGGACGGCGTGGTGGATATGGCACATAGTTTTGGCTAAGGCTTGGAGGTGTGTGTTTATATTCAATTCCCCTAGATGTCAAATGTCTCCCCTTAATGGCTTGATGAGTAGGAGAGGTCTACCAAACAGGATTTCAAAGGGTGAATATCCCATGGGCCCCGGTGTGTACCTGACTCTGAATAGGACTAGGCTTAGCATGTCTAAGGGTCAGCCAGTCCCAGGGTAATTGTGTTTCCTGACATAGTTTCGTTAGAGTGGTCTTGAGGGTTAGAGTGGTCTTGAGGGTCCGGTTCATGTGCTCTACTTTCCCTCAGCTGTGGCCTGTAGGTTGTTACGTAGTCTCCGTTTGATTCCTAGTGCCTTGATGAGAGTTTGCAAGACCTCCGCAATGAAGCGTGGTCTGTTGTCACTGCCAAAGGGGAGTGGTAGACTGTACTTGGGGAAGATATCTCTCAATAGAAACTTTGCCACTTGCCTAGCCTTTTCGATCCGGGTGGGGACTGCCTCGACCCGGCCTGAGAAAGTGCATATCACTACCAGCAGGTATTTATAGCCCCGACATGGTTTTACTTCTCTGAAATCAATTTCCACATCCTTGAACGGAGAGGTTCCGGTTCACTGAATTCCTGGGGCGGGTCTCGGCCTGACCGCTGCATTGTTTTTAGCATAGGTCTGGCAGCGGCCCGCTGACTGCTGCAGCCATAGATGGAAGTTTGGAGATATAATAGTACCGGGCGAGTAGCGCTATGAGGGCTGTTTTCCCTAAGTGAGTCTGGTTGTGTTGTCGGGAATCAACAGAGTATGCTAATTTATTAGGGATAAAGATGTTGTGGTTCTGTAGGTGCCACCACCCATCTGCGTTCTTGGCCTTCTCCTGCTCTGCCCACTGGTTCTCTTCTGGGGTATATTTTGGTTCTTCGGGCCACTGGTGGGGGAGTTGTCCTCCACCCATACCAACGGAAAATCCTGCTGGAAGTCAGATGGGTTCTGTTCCTCTTTGGCCTCCTTGTATAGCTTCCATTCCGATTCCTGGGGCAGGGTGACCACCATTATGAGAGTCTCTGGAGTGCCGAGCGTGAGGCTCGCGGTCCCTTCCCGGTGGAAGGTGATCTGGGCTTCCAGTTTGCTCAGGAGATCTCCACCTTCTGAGTGCCTCTTGTCTGCTCGGGGAGTTGAAATCCCAATCCGGGTTGGTTTCGGGTGCTGCTTTCTGTGCCCACTGCTCCACGTCCAAGGTCCCTCTTAGAGCCTGGTCCTGGAGCCACCTCCAGGTCCCAGCTACAATCCGGTGTCGTTCTTCTGTGTTGAAAAGGGTCAGAAGGAGCTGGTGGCAGTCTTCCCAAGTGAGATGGTGAGTCTGAAAGATGGATTCCAGGAGGTCAATGAGGGCCTGAGGTTTTTCGGAGTACGGCGGGGTGTTGTGCTTCCAGTTCAGAAGGTCAGTGAGTGGTGAAGGGCTGGTAGTACAGGACTGGCTGACCTGGCTGAATGGACCCATCGTCCGTAACCTGCGTCGGACCTCGCACCTCATGCAGGGGCATCTGGAGGGCTGAAGTTGGGGCCTGAGCTGACCATAGCCGGCGGGTGATGGGAATGTCGGCTCCTGGTTGGTCTGGAACTGGCAGCAGGGAGACTGACGGTGGCAGGGTGTCTGGTGGATTTGGGGGTACTTCAGGAGGTGTCACGATAGGGTTGTAGGGCCGTGGTGGTGGATCCTCTTCAGGAGCTTCCTGATAGATGGGTTTGGACAGTTCGGAGTCTCTGGTCCTCTGGGCCACAAAAGTCCTGCTCTGTCCCTTATTAGCACAGAACCGGACTCAAGGGGGCATGGTCTGAGCAATCTCTAGCCATGAATCTATGTAAGGAAATTGATCCGGGCTGTTGGGAGTCCCGGTCACGATTCTCCAAACTGGTCACACGGTGGGGAGGTCTAAGGTTCCTGTTGCTGGCCAGTCGACCCTGAATGTGGGCCATTTGTGTTCACAGAGGGCCCTAAGTCTACTGGGACTCAGTGTGATGCCGTAATCTCCCGTGAAACCCTTCTTAAAGTTCTTTAACATACATTTAAGGACTGTAGGCTTAGATTCTACGCTACTCATCCTAGACCCTTGAATGGTGTTGCAACTTAACAGACAGGGGGGTGGGGTGGGGGGGTTCTCTCAGGTGTCCGCCTGGCTGTGTCCCTCTCGGGAACTTAGGCGCGTCTTGGCGAAGGTGCCCGTATAAACCCCGGGCCTGGGGTTCGCTCCCTTTTGGGGAGTGAATCACCATTATGCCGTACGACGCTGCCGCAGAACGGCAGGTGAGGACCCACTCAAGTTCTGTAGCCGTAGCTGTAGAATGACAGTCACTCTTCACTCACTCATTCAGACAGGCAGAGGTTACACCTTCCCACCCTGGGAATTCCCTGCACTCAGGAGGTGATCAAGCTCCTCTTCTGTCCTCTGATGAGCCTGACTTGGATGGGTCCCGGGACCTTACCTGGTCTGATGCCTCCAAACCTGATTCAACTTGTCCTTCCCTCTGGCGTGTCCAGGTGAGTTCGGGACTCCGTGGCTGGCGGGAGCTCCCGAGGAGCGAAGATATTCCGCAAAATGGTGGTTGGCGCCGGTTTGCTTCTGTTGCTGAGGTCCTGCTGGTTGCTGCACCTGTCCCCGAATTGGTGGCTTCAAGGGGCCAGCACGGTCGGTTTTCCTGGTCAGGGAACCAAAATGTTACAGCAAGTGTTACAGCGAGTGGTCCCGAGGACAAACGGAGCCGCACACGGAGAGTAGGAGACCGTTTATTTGCCCGGCTGGCTCAGAGGGGTCTCGCCACCAAATTCTGAGCCCTGTCTACCCAATTTTTCCCACTTTTATTAAGTTGGGGTGGTCCGAGGGGTGGAGTCTCAGGTGGCTAAGGTAATAGGTTAGTTGATGTGTCAGATAATAGGTTAATATTATGTTGATGCGCCGGATAATAGATTAGTTCATGGGCCAGGTAATAGGTTAGTGTTATGCTGATGTGCCAGGTAATAGGTTAGTAGTATGCTGATGCGGGTCTTCCGTGAGGGGCGGGAATCTCAGGTGGCTGATGTGCCAAGTAATAGTTGGGGGTTTTCCTTAATCAGTAGGACATTTTAAATCAAGGACTATAATTTGGCATGACCTCAAGGCTGTGGAAAAGAGTGGAGATGATTGCTTTTTAATTTAGGACGTTTCTCTAATCACCTCATTGTGCTTAGATGGTTCTGGCTGAACAATGAATTAAAGAATAGGCAGAGGGAGAAAATGTTGTATTTGGAAGGGGTGATAATGGCGAAACAGTGTCTTGATTGGCTGGAAGGAGTTTGGTGGGGAAAAGGAGAGAATTGTGTTTTTTTAATTATTATTATTTATTTATTTATTTTGAGACAGTCTGGC
>NW_012150952.1:2348138-2349806 GCF_000956105.1 Propithecus coquereli
TCTCTTAAAAGCAAAATGATAAATGTTTAAAGCTAGAAGTATTCTTAAATATTTCTCAAATTATGTTCCATTGCACACTGTTGTGGGAAATTTTCATATTTCCTGATCAAATAAGTTTGGGCAACACTTAAGTTTTTCTTAGGGGAGAAACCTATTAATTTTATCTTAGGACTTTCCAAATCAATTTGCGTACTCTTATATAAGTCTTGTGGAACAACAACTTGATGTACATAGTTTGAGACAAAAGTTGACGTGGTCCATCCTTTCCTTTTATAAGGGAGGAAATGGAGATGCAGTGTGGTTCAGTGTGTTGCCTAAGATCACACAGCTACTAAATGGCAGAGCCAGGATAAGATGCAGTTCGTCCTTTGTACCATGCTTCATCTGGTCATGTTATGTAATATAAATATTTATTTTTCATATACTGTTTTGTTTTTTTTTCTTTTTTTTTTAAAGCCAGTCAAATTTAGCAGTGGGGGGTTGATTTCATATACTGTTTTGAAAAGTTGAAAAGCAGACTTGATTGTAGTTTCTTCTATATTCTCGTCTAGTCCAGTTCAGTCTTATTCTCTGAGAAATACATATACATTTCTTAAAATTCTGACTTATGTACATGTGAATAGCCTAACTTACTTAGCATTAATACATATCCATAATCACTTGTTTGTGTTTAATCATAGATGACAGAAGTAATTTTTTCTATAATTAATGTATCATAATGTTTGATTTAGTTTCTGTAGAAAATGTTTCCTGACCGCAATGAGAGAAAGTGGAGTACATTGTCCCCTGTGTCGTGGAAATGTGACTAGAAGAGAGAGAGCATGTCCTGAACGAGCCTTAGACCTTGAAGATATCATGAGGAAATTTTCTGGTAGCTGCAGATGCTGTGCCAAACAGGTAGAGTAAATGTGACATAACTCTTCCTCAAGTTTTTGCTCCTAAATTCCTGTTTGAATTTTCTTGGTAGGTGCTGTTTTGAAAAGAAAGAAGTTATTTTGATTGGGAATTGGGTAGAAGAGGCCAAAAAAGCTGTGACTATAGATCTTAGTAGGTCATAAACTTACTGAGAACTCAGACTGAAAAGTAAAATCTCTGAATTTACCATAATTTTTAACCTGGTATTTTCTTTAAGTAATTGCTTATTGATTACTTACTAAATTAACTAAATGAGTAAGCTGGCATTAGTGCATTTAAACACCATTCTGGCACAAATTAAACCATTAAATAATTTTTCTGATAGTGACATCATTATTGTGATTTTGCACACAGAAATGTTAATAATTCAGCCAAATGGATTTATGTAGTCAAGGAACTCTCTAGCTGCTAACGTATATATTCATCTAAGAAATCGTAAAATATTTCATTAGTTTTTAAGGAACATGTAGGAAAATCAGGTGTTGGCAAATAACCAGCATTAATTCTCTAATCCGCATTTTATTGTTCTGTCATTTGGGAGAAGGATTGAAATGGTGAGGGGATGGTTAGACTTTGAGTATATATCTGTGTGTCCATGAATTTATCATTGACATTTTTTCTAACAGCTAATAAAATCGGTGAGCAAAACCAGTTGCTATTTCATGCATTCACACAAGTCAGATCTGCTTTTCCACCTCTTTGAGGGAGGTGTTTAACTGACAGGGCAATGAAGTGAAGCTGGAAAACACACTT
>NW_012150952.1:2351076-2353216 GCF_000956105.1 Propithecus coquereli
TAAAATCTTTTCTGACCTCTACAGTTTCTCCTTCTTAGTTGAACTGTTCTTTGTGCTTCTGTTAAACCCACTAAGCTTTATTATATTTGTTTGCTTGTCTCCTTATCTAGAGTGAGCTTTTTCATCTTTTTTTTCCTACATCCTATGCAAAGTTCTAATTGCAATGAAAGAATTGAATTTGTATATGAATTTTTAGTCAGTAAAGAATTTGGCAAAGGAAGGAAAAGAAGGTTTTTTTTAAAAAAATGGTAAGAAATATAAGATAAGATGCCAGAGTATATTTCAGGGTCTTGGCAGGAAACAGATGGTGTGCTCTAATTAGGCAGTTTGGGGAGAATTTAGTAAAGGAACTTTATTCGAGGAGTAGTATATTGGATATACTATATGAACAGGGTATAGGAAGCCACAAGGAATAATAATGTACTCTGGGTCTATAGAAAGCATGGGAGGGGAGGAAGTAGATACCAGAACCTGGATAAAGAAAGTTATATCGAAAGGGCAGTCAGAATGGGATGCAGCTAGTCAAGGCAGTTTTGTAGGACGGCATCTGGGAAATAAGTATCTTTACCTTCCTCTTGTTTCTCCCTCCAAATCCTCTGTTTCCTCACTGAATCACCTCAGACATAGTAAGGGAACCTGTTGATTCAAGTTAGTCTCCCAGTGAACAGAGTATGATCAAAATGGAGAGAGGATCTGGGAGTGGCAAGATATCTAGCACATAAAGATTTTAGTTAGTAGCCAAATATGTTGTAATACACTGTTTGAGAGCTTCTAAGTAGCTAGTAGGGAGAACAAAACATCCAGTAACAATTAACAGTCTCTATTATTAAAAACAAAATGGTTCCTGATGAGAAATGTAGCTGTTCTTGATACTAAAAGAAATGAGACTGAAGAGTGATTTTTGCCTGTCAGTCCTCAAGAGAAGAAACAAATACAGAAAACATCATTTTCCCTGTGATAAATATAAAACAAGTTACGTAGGACTATACTTACTTACCTTCAGTGTAGACTGGCATAATGCCTTATTGCAATTTATATAAAGCTTTTCTTCCAGGGATTTTTCTCTGATACTCTGGCTTAATCTAGGTGGTGGTAGAATGGACAGGCTCTATACTTTGAGACAGTTCTCTGTGAAGATTGTTTCTAGTAGCTAAGCTTTTTTATTTTTATTTTTTTCATGCAACACTGTTTTGAAGACATTTAGCTAAGCTTTTGATAAACGTTTCAGTTTAGAAAATTTAAGGTTCTGTTCTCTGTCAAGTAACTAGAGAGCAGATACAATCTATATTGCTAATTAAGAGCAGGTTTATATAGTTAGCTGAGCAGTGTTTAGTGCCATCTCGTGAAAAATCATTGCTTTAATAGACAATTGTGACTCCACCTCTGTAGCAAAGTAGGCCAAGGGACCACTGCAGCGTAGAGCTTGTGTTTTCTTAGAATACATTTCACAATATTCTCTCATAAGTACAAATAGAGGATTTAAACTATGGCTTGAATAGAGCATGGCTGTGGAAATTCTTAAAGCAGTATTTGCATGTACCTATATGAGTAGTTAAAAAAATTTGCAAAATAGGCCAGACTTGGTAACTCACGCCTGTAATCCTAGTACTTTGGGAGGTGAGGAGGGAGGATTGCTTGAGGCCAGGAGTTGGAGACCAGCCTGAGCAACATAGTGAGACCTCATCCCTACCAAAAAGCTTTTAAAAATTAGCCAGGGGTGGTAGTGTGTACCTGTAATCCCAGCTATTCAGAAGGCTTGAGCCCAGGAATTTAAGGTTGTAGTGATCTATGATGACACCACTCCGCTCTAACCTGGGCAACAGAGTGAGACCCTGTCTCAAAAAAAAAAAAGAGTAAAATAATCTGTGGATGATTTCATTAATTCTACATACATTTATTGTACCTTCTGTAGGGTTGGGCACACTTTACCTGTTATTGAATATACAGGGATAGATAAAACAGACATCCCTTTTTCCATATATCTAACCATTAGCAGTATGATTTTCAGTTGAGCCATCCAATATAAACTGGTAGCACTATTTTCATTCAGATCATTTGGGATAGGACTATGAATGTTGGAGGGTATTTAGCAAAATTATTGCATTGGTATGAAGTAGTTTCTCATAATAATTAGAGATAG
>NW_012150952.1:2353266-2354423 GCF_000956105.1 Propithecus coquereli
TTTCATGCATTCACACAAGTCAGATCTGCTTTTCCACCTCTTTGAGGGAGGTGTTTAACTGACAGGGCAATGAAGTGAAGCTGGAAAACACACTTGAGAGATTCTGGCTTTTCTCCTCGGTGAGAAACTGAAAAATGTTCCAGGTGTTAACCTGGGAACTTAATATTTTTAAAGCACTTTCTAACTCTGCCAGGCTATAGTAGTTAAATAATAAAGAAATGCCCAGTAGCATGAGACAACTTCTTAGTAGTTTTAATTTTTTTGTCTGTTAGTAGTAGTATCTTTTTAAGCATACAATTATTTCATAGTATTTTTTACAGTGAGTTTATGGACAGATGAGCTCTATGGTCTCTGCATCTAATGGATGTATTTTTAGCTCCTACTTAAAGATTAAGTCATTTTCTTTTTTAAAAAAAACCTCTTAATATTACCTATTTTTATCTTTTTTCCTCTTGTTTACAGTATCTCAAATCTTGTGAGTTCTATTTTAAATTAAAAATCACATTTTAATCAATAATTCACAGATTAAATTCTATCGCATGAGACATCATTACAAATCTTGTAAGAAGTATCAGGATGAATATGGCGTTTCTTCTGTCATTCCAAACTTTCAGATCTCTCAAGATTCAGTAGGGAACAGGTAAGCATATTTATTCCTAAAAGTAGAATTTTTATAATTGAAATGGAAATTATTTTGGGAACTATATGATAAGGTATTTTTGGAGATGTTGGTATGTGTGTATGTTTAAAATAAATTGCCACATATCAGAACTACAGCATTTCCCTTCAAAATTTATATGACACACGTAAGATTACATCTGGGAGCTCAACTCCATGATAGAAGGATTTTAAATAACATAAATTTAATTATAAGAATCTGTATTTCTTTGAGTAAGAAAGACTTGAGAGTCAAAGGCTGTTTTCTCTTATTGATTTTGCAACTGAAATGATTTGAAAACTAGAGAAAATCCCTTTTAGTAATACATTTGCAAACTAGAATCTTTTTTTTTTTTTTGAGACAGACTCTTGCTCTGTTGCCTGGGTTAGAGTGCCTGGCGTCAGGCTAGCTCACAGCAACCTCAAACTCCTGGGCTCAAGCGATCCTTCTGCCTCAGCCTCCCTAGTAGCTGGGACTACAGGCATGCGCCACCATGCCC
>NW_012150952.1:2364293-2364737 GCF_000956105.1 Propithecus coquereli
AACTCTTGGGCTCAAGCCATACTCCCATCTTGGCCTCCCAAAGTGCTGGGATTACAGGTGTGAGCCACCATGCCTGGCCTGCTTGGTTTTTTTTTGTTAAAAATGAATAACCAGTTTAAGTTCAACAACCCATTTGGCTCCAGCCTTGAGATATAGAGCAAACCTCTGTGTGGTACAATTTTTTTGGCCATTACCCATTTTATTACTATTTTAAGATTTCTGCTATTAAAGGACCTTGCTTTTTATAAAATTGACCAGATTCATAAAATTCTTCAGCACACTAATGTTGATCCATGTGTGGAATGTGTCCATTCTTTCCGCAGGATTCTTCTAATATTCCTTTTGACACATGACTCTGGCATAGGGTACAAGTGAAGATACCAAGTTTTATATATTAAATGTCAGTGAAGCCTAGTGTATTTCCTTTTGGTGGGTAGGATATAA
>NW_012150952.1:2369092-2370340 GCF_000956105.1 Propithecus coquereli
TTTGAGGTTGCTGTGAGCTAGGCTGACGCCGTGGCACTCTAGCCTGGGCAACAGAGTGAGACTCTGTCTCAAAAAAATAAAAATAAGAAAGTACTGTTAAGTCACGTTAGGTTAACTTTTCAATCTAGACTTAGGTTTTGAGGCAAGTTGTATCATACTGGATGGATATGAAGCAAGTCTTTGGTTTTTAATAATATTGGTGACCTTTGGTTTGTAGAAGTGGGTACAAATTGAATTTACTTTCTACGTCCTGTACTAGAGAAATAATTAATAGAGGAAGACCAAACTCCCAAGATTAACAAAATGATGCTTTATATGAAAACTGTCTATATTTAAGGGAAAATTATACCTATGAGAGAAGTAAAACTGGTACAACATATGAAGGAGGGTGTATTTCTCATGTAGTGTAAGTTGCTTGTTAAACCCACTATAATAAATTTCTCACATCTAGCGTGTGAGACACAGTATTTTTTAAAATGAGAGAACTTGATTATCAGGCAAAGCCAGGTTGAGTTATTTAACAGGGTGAGTGAGGGACGTTATATAATGTAAAAATGGATCCCCAAAGCAAAATGTGGGGTTAATTTCTATTTCCCAAATGTGTTGTGATAATTTGTTCTAAAATTAGTGATAACTTCTGTTTTATTGATTGTGAAATTATATTTTATTCAACTTCATTGTAATTAAAACCTTACTTAAGATTAATCCTGATGAAGAATAGCTATTTTTCAATTTAGGTAAGCACAGGTGTGTGAAATTCTCACGATGGCATCAACAAAATCTTTGCCCTCTAATGTTGAAATTTTTCTCTGCTATCCAATGTTGAAGTTACATCATTCTTGATAAATATTTTTTTAATTTTGTGAAATTTGCATTTTTTAGTCTCCTGTTTCAAGAGATAACAATTCAAATGCATGTAAAATTCAGGTGTACTCTATTTATTTTATGAAGTAATTATAGATTCTCATTGTAAGAAGGGTTACTATGTCTGGAGAACTGTATTTGGAAATACAAAAATATATTTTGTGGGCCACTTTGGATCTAATTGTCAGATTGTTTTATCTTGCCATAGGAAAATATGTACCTTTAACTATTTCAGATTGCCTTGATATATTTTAAAGCAAACCCATAGGACATAAAATTGATGACAAATAGAATTTTTTTTTTTTTTGAGACAGAGTCTCACTCTGTTGCCCGGGCTAGAGTGCTGTGGCGTCAGCCTAGCTCACAGCAACCTCAAACTCCTGG
>NW_012150952.1:2370390-2372113 GCF_000956105.1 Propithecus coquereli
TTTTGTTTTGGTCCTAGAGGCACCATGAAAAAATTAACTGGGAACACTAAGAGTACTATAAACTGAGATTGTTTGGGAACCTTTGTTGTAGATCATTTGTTGAAAACATTTTCAAAATGAGAGAACCTTTGAATAGTTTAATAATTATAACTTTGAAAAAACTTATAGAGGTGATTGGTCATTATGATTTTGAATTAAGTATGCTTCATTTAAAATTGTTTTATAGTTCTGGGCATCCCACCTTTAAGTGTCCCCTGTGTCAAGAATCAAATTTTACCAGACAGCGTTTACTGGATCACTGTAACAGTAATCACCTATTTCAGATAGTTCCTGTGGTAAGTACATGTTTTTAACACAGTCTTCTGCTTCGATTAAAGCATGCTGTACCACTTATTTTACCTCATGTATACAAGGGACGGTGGTTGATTTAAATTTGGATGGGGCATTATTAATAAGGTAGATTTTTGTCAACAAATGATTGATGACCATGAAGGAAATTGACATATTTAAAATTCCAGTAACTCCTTATAAAAAGGAAAATACTTACTTTGAGGTAATGTAGGAGAAGAATGAAGTAATGAATGATGAACCATGGGACTCATTCCGGACCATGGCAGAATCTAACTGTACTGCGGCCTCTTGGTTTTTGCTCCATAGTATGCAGACAAATGGATCCAGTCAGGTGGATCTGCTGCAGGTGAAAATACCTGTAAGTAAGAATAAAGTCAATAGGTATTTTTTATTGTACCTTGCAGAATCTAGTATATGAATGCATAGAGCAAGAAAGGAAAAGAATCATACTTTTCTTTTTGATGCATACATTTTTTTGAGAGGGTGTCTAAGAAAGTAGTGAGATCTTTTTGATGAATGAGGGAGATGCAGCTGAGTGCAGGGTTCTAATGTTGTTATGATGGTCCTAGAACTCCTCATTTTGAACATGAGTTTCACAGATAAGTGGTTTCAACTGTGGATGGAACAGAAGAAACTGACCTGGGAGAGATAACTTCCCTTTCAACCAAACATTTTGATATATTTTGTCTTCAGAAATAAGAATTGAAGGAAATGTTACCAATAAGAATTGTAGATATTTCTAAGCTGTTTTAATGAATGTACTAGAAAAAATTGTGAAAGAATATGCCCCAGTGGCTATTGAGGATGACCTTAAACTCTTGCATATTACCTAAGAAGACATCTCACCTACTTTGCTTATTAGAAGGGGATCGGCCATAGCTAAATAAACAAATACAGTACAAAAGAAGTCTCCAGGAAATCTCTCATATTTAAGAGATTTTACTTAGTTTTATATTGGATTACCATTTTTTTTTCATTTCTGCATAATATTCAATATATCATAAACTTCGGCTAGAGTTCAATTATTAAAGTTTCTTTTATATCATTTCAATATGTCATCCATTCACTTTTTAAGATGTACTTTTTTTTTTTTTCTGAGACAGTCTTGCTCTGTTGCCTGGGCTAGAGTGCTGTGGCATCAGCCTTGCTCACAGCAACCTCAAACTCCTGGACTCAAGCGATCATCCTGCCTCAGCATCCCAAGTAGCTGGGACTATAGGCACGTGCCATGAGGCCCGCCTAATTTTTCTATTTTTTAGTAGAGATGGGATCTCACTCTTGCTCAGGCTGGTCTCAAACTTCTGAGCTCAAGCAATCCTCCCACCTCAGCCTCCCAGAATGCTGGGATTACAGGTGTGAACCACGGCACCCG
>NW_012150952.1:2373158-2375508 GCF_000956105.1 Propithecus coquereli
GGGGGGAGCACAGAGCAGGAGAGGAAGAAATGCAGTATGAGTATGCTGTGGTTACTTACAAGATCAAATCTTAGCAGAAATAGATCATGGAAGACAGATACCCCTTTTGTTCTTTTCATAGTTTCTACAGGTTGGATGTGGAGATTTAATATGAATGTTTTGAGCAGTTATTGTCATGAGGTTTCACTCTCATCCTTACACTGGGATGCAATGGATCTGGACCTAGAGGTATGAATTCATCTGAAGCAGCTATTTACTTTTATTCATGTATCTTGAGCTTCAATTTCCTATTATGTTCTGCCATTCTTTCTAGTTAAATATTATTTTCCTTAGAAAACATGAAAGCCAGGATTTGTAGCCTTATAACTTTTAACGCTGAAAAGTCTCTTATTTCCTAGATGGAGTTCTCATAGCCAGTCAGTACTTACTTCACTTTGCCAGGTTGAGATGCTGCTTTCTCTTGGCATGTGTGGCATCCTTTCCTGGCCCTCCGATTCCTCTCAACTCCTTTGCTGGCTCACCTCCTAAGACTGGGCATTTAAATGTCAGAGTTCTTCAGGGCTCAGTTCTGTCCTCCTCCTTTATCATGAGATCAAGGATTCTCATCCTTCATTATAGACCTCAGTGATCATATTCATACAGGTTTCAACCACCGTCTTTATGTTAACCAATCTCAAATTGTCATCTACATGTTTCCTCTGAGACCCGTATGTCCGTCTGTTCAGCACCTCCTGTGATCTCACAGGCATCTCAAACTCTTAACAGCTAAGACCAACTTACCTTCTCACATCTGGTTCTTTCCTGTTCTGAAGCTCAGTAATTATAGTACTGTGCAGCACTTGCTTAAGCCAAAAGCCTGGGAGTCACCCTTGGCAGTGCTTTTTCCTCATATCACACATCTAATTCATTTACAAGTCCTGTTGATTTTACCTCCTAAATATCTCTTAAATCTCTGTTTTTCCTCCTATCCACTGTCATTTCACTCCCCAAATATATTATTCCTACTTCCGGACTGCTACCAGCCTTCCCGAATTTACTTTTGTTCCCCTAAGTATATATCCTCAAATTTCTTATTTTTCTGGTTAAAAATCATCCAGTGACTTCGATTGTTCTCAAGAGAAAAAGAAACAAAAATTATTTAGCGTGGCTTACAAACCTACATGGTCTGCTTCTTGCTTAACTTTCCCAGCCTCATCTATCACCACGCTTCTTCCTAGAGACTGGGCCACTGTTGGCCATAGATTCTGTTCCTCCAAAGTTGCCATACTCATTCCCACCAGGAGGTCTTCACACATGCTGTTTTCTCAACATAAAACACCACCCTCACCCTTCCTTCCCCATCTAGCCATTAGCCATTCATCAGAAAGCTCACTTCTCACCTTAATTGTTCAAGGTACCCTGGTGGCCCAGTTCTGTTCTGGTCCTGCTATATCCTCCCAGAGCACCCTGTTCTGCTTCCAGCACTTAACCCAGTTAGAATTAAATATGTAAATAGCTTTTTTTCGGTCTTCCCCAGAATGTAAGCGCCATGGGAGCAGCAACAGACCACTCAGAGGGGGAGACATGGCAATGCCTAGCACAGAGTAGGGATAATTTGCATCTCTGCCTCTGATGAGGCCTTCCTCCCAAGGCCTGGAAGCCTTGCCGGCTGGGAGTGCTGCACAATTAGCCAATCCCTTTCATCACCTCTTGGCTTCAAGAATCCTTAATGAATGACTGAAGGAAGCTGATGTATAAACATCCCACCTTCTTTCCTCCTTTCTCCCTTGCTCCTTGCATGGGTAACTCTGAGGTTGGTATTTTACTGTTCCCTGTCTCATTTCCCTCCTCCCTACAGGTGTTTTCTGTACCTCCCACATGAACTACTTACACCTGAATCCTCATCTTAGGGTCTACTTCTTGCGAAACCCAAACCAAGACATGCACACAATCAGTCTTGGAGTCTTGCTGCCTGTCCTAGCAGCATCAGCATTACTAGGGAACCTGTTAGAAAAGATTCTCAAGATCTTTCCCAGACCTCTGATACAGAAACTCTGAGTTTGGGGTCAGGAGTCTGTGTTTTAATACGGCATCTGTGTGATTCTCTTGCACACCAGATTTAAGAACTACTGGAGTATAAATGACATTATATCTTTTGCTCCAAACAGAGAACCTATCTTTTTTTTTCTTGTTCCAAAAATATCTCTCTAAAAAGTTAAAAATTAAAATATTCAGAATTTTTCAAGAGTCTTAGATATCCTGGGTACTAACCTTCTTGAAATGATTCTTGAGAATTTCAGACCATCACTGCTATTCATCCTTGTATATATGTCCCATTTACAAGACTGAGCCCATAAAAAAATTTGATCTC
>NW_012150952.1:2376668-2378807 GCF_000956105.1 Propithecus coquereli
TGCTAATATATACATGTATTGTATAAAAAGGTATATTTTGGTTTTGTTAAAACCCTTGTTGACTTTTCTACAGTGGACATTTTTTAAACTTGATTTAATAAAAATATTAATTTTGGAAGTGGAGTTTTGTAAAAGCTTTTTCAATCAAACAGTAGTGACTTTATATATAGTTGTAACAATCTCAAAAAAAGCCATACATCTTAACATGTGCTTGTGTTCTGTCATTTTAAAGAGTGATGTTTACTATGTGCTTGAACATTTTCTCTGCAGTTACATGAGTAAGAATATCTGTATAATGAACTCTTTTTAAAGAGACTTTTGACCAGAGTTTTTTTCTAATTTAAAGCAATAACTTTAGTAATTTCTTTCAAAGTTTAATATGTCCAGTGTGTCAAATTAAAACCATTCTGAGATTTGAGAACTTTAAAGGAAAATTGTAGTAGAGATCATCTTGATGAAATTGCGTTTCGAAGTTTTGTGGAAATTGAGTTAAATACTAAGTTTTGTGTGTCTCACATATAAGCTTTTTTATAAGTAAAATTATTTGCTTTTATCCGGGAACTCCTCATTATAGAAATGATTGTTGAAAATCTCTCCTTTTTTCAGTCCATTGGGGATAGGGATAGTCTATAGAGATTTAATTTATGGAAATTAAATTTATGGGAAAAAGTTCTTATTTTTAATATTGCTTGTAGCTAAGTCAGGATAAAGGTTGGAAACTGTATTGATATGCTGATACCTAAATTTCACAATACCACTTAGGAAAGCTATTTCTCTCAGCAAATTACAGTTTATGTTGTTAAACACAGAGTCTTATTTGAAATGTATTGCTTTATTTTCCAATTAAAAGTGGTTTTCTCCTACTTGTGTGACTAATTAAAATTTTGTCTAGAGGCAAACATTTAACTCTTCATAACTCACCCTGAAAGACATGTAGGAGATAACCCATTATTTTGCACTTAAAAAAGTGGATAGGAGAAAGCAACCACATGCTGATGCTATATGTTGGATTTAACTTTATAAACCTATTTTATCTATTTCAAGTGTTATAAAACTATTTTAGGAAATGTCCATGCAGCAAGATTTTCAAGCCCTGTGAGCAACCAGGCAGAAAACTAGTTGACTGGTTAATAAACCCTTTATATGGAGAAATTACCCTTAAGTAAGATACCAGGGCTATATGAATGTGTTGCCAAATACAATGTCATATACCTATTGAGCTGCTTGCTAAGTATTATGACCTTTTGCGTGAGCTGTGCATCGGATAGTTTATTTTCAAGACATTTTGTAGTTATAAGATTTTAATAAGTCTGTAAGGACTATTCTGAGAACAGAGTCTAAACCTACCAATAGAAACTAAAAGAGTTGCAGCAGATACAGAAGAGAGGGTGGGTAGATCTTTACTGGAGGACTGCAAGCCTGAGAACAACAGAGTCTAGTTTCTTGGGCCAGACAGCCTGATATTGATGATTCTGCAGGTTGATATTTGTGGGATTTTGGACAGATTTTTTAGTCTCTTCTATGGTTTGTGAGGATTGAATGAGTTAATATACAAAGTGCTTGGCATAGAGCCTGCTATCCTTAAAGTCCTACTTCAGTCTGTAAAATCCTGTCAGGAAAGTCTGGTTTTTTTTTTTTTTTTTTTTTAAGAATATAGAACCTAAAGGTTTTTAGTCTTTATTTGCTAGCCTCAACTTTTGTGGAAAGATTACTGTCTGTCTCTAAGTACTAATATCCCACACAATGAGGAATTCTAAATAAAACATTTTTTAGAATCTTATGAAGAGCAATCAGCTTATGATCATTTCTCAACCAAATGTATACTCAGGATTTATGATGATAAATTAACCCCACCCTCTTATTTTTAACGTGCTTGGTTCTTACTAATTAACATGAAGAAACCATTGTCTCTAGAAGAAAACTTAAGGAGACAGGCACAGGCTGGATGTGGCTCATGCCTGTAATCCTAGCACTTCAGGGAGGCTGAGGTGGGCAGATCGCTTGAGCTCAGGAGTTCGAGACCAGCCTGAGCAAGAGTGAGACCCCATCTCTACTAAAAAAATAGAAAGAAATTAGCTGGACAACTAATATATATAAAAATTAGCCGGCATTGTGGCGCATGCCTGTAGTCCCAGCTCC
>NW_012150952.1:2378857-2379732 GCF_000956105.1 Propithecus coquereli
GCTTTTGCTCAGGCTGGTCTCGAACTCCTGAGCTCAAACAATCTGCCTGCCTTTGCCTCCCAAAGTGCTAGGATTACAGGTGTGAGCCACCATGCCCGGCCAAAAAATACAATTTTTAAAGTTAAGGAGTAGTTTTATAACTAAGATTGAGTGAGCTATAGTTTTGAGCTTCATGTTATGACTATGAAGCCATTATTCTCAGCTCATAATTCAATAATACTTATTTTCTTTTATATATTCAAATACTTTTTATCCACATATGTGTTTATTTTGTGTATTTGTAGTCTATTTATAATACTTGGCTTCTGGATAATAGTTCTTGCCCCAGCCCCTGCACAAAATATTTAAAATTCATTCAAGACCATTACTGATCGTAATTTTTATACACAATGGATTATGAATACCTTTAGGTCAGGGATTGGGATTTATGGATTTTGTAATCCTTTGACCTGGCACAACTAGCAAGGATTTAATAAGTATGTTAAATAAATGAACAAATGGTATTTATGTTATTAAAATACCTGGAACAAATACCTTTGCCCAAATGAGAATTAAATTTGCCATCTAACTTAGCCTTTCCAAGGCCTGTGTAAGTCTAAGTTCTCAAAATTGGTTGACTTACTTTCTTTAAAATTAGTTTAATTTCAGACATTTGGCATTCTTTTTTAGAGGTAACATAAAATGTATCACTTATGATTATGTGTTACAATTAACTTCACTTTTCTTTTTTTTTTTTAATTTAAAGAGATAGGTCTTGCTATGTTTTCCAGGTGCTCAGGCTGGCCTCAAACTCCTAGGCTCAAGTGATCCTTCCTCCTTAGCCTCCTGAGTAGCTGGGACCACAGGCTCACACCACCACACCTAGCTTTACAGTT
>NW_012150952.1:2392028-2394873 GCF_000956105.1 Propithecus coquereli
TGTTACTTTTGAAAACTATAAATTGTGTACTGTTTTGTTCTTTGATACTTTATCAGTTTTTGCACACTACAGAACAAATTCCTTAGCACTGAAATCAAAGCACTTTTATATTAGTCTCCATTGTACAATCATTAATCTAGCTTTAGTCAACTATTGGAAATTCTTCCCACATATGCTACCCTTACTTTCTTGTGTTTTTTCTTCTTGTAGTGCCTCTACTTTGAATGCCTTTTCCGTAGTGTCTTGCTGAAATTCTATTTGTTCACTCCTTTTTTTTTTTTGAGACAGATTCTCAATCTGTTGCCTGAGCTAGAATGCCATGTCGTCAGCCTAGCTCGCAGCAACCTCAAACTCCTGGACTTCAAGGGATCCTCCTACCTCAGCCTCCTGAGTAGCTGGGACTACAAGTGCTCACCACCATGCCTGGCTAATTTTTTTGTTTCTATTTTTAGTAGAGACAGGGTCTCATCTCGCTCTTGCTCAGGCTGGTCTTGAAGTCCAGAACTCGAGAGATCGTCCCCATCTCAGCCTGCCGGATTGCTAGGATTACAGGCGTGAGCCATGGCACCCAGCCTATTTGTTCACTCTTAAAACAACAGCTCAACAATATGAATTGAGTGGCTATGCTAGGCGTGTTCTAGGGCTTGCAGTGTATCAATAAACAAAGGAGACAAAAGATTTCTGCCTTCATGGAGCTTATATTCTGTTTGAGCCCCAAGTAGAATTTATTATTTCAATAGCACTTAGTTCATACCTCTATCAAAGCATTACACTTAATTTATATACGCCTCTTTCCCAACTAGATCGGTGGTTTTCTACACTGCCTGCTCGACAGAATAACCCGGGAATCTTTGGAAAAACAACCATGTCCCAGGTCCCACCAGCAGAGATTTTGATTTAGTTAGAGGAAGGGCTCAAATGATTCTATGTGCAGCCAGAGTTAAGAACCACTGGGAAATTTTTAAGGGCTGTGATTTTGTACTACTCATTTGGTACCTGCTACTTTGTGACAGCAGGTAGAAGGGTATCAGCTCTCGTTCACTGAGCTACTGAGAACAGTCTCCGTGGGGCCTTTGAGAACTAGGGTTCATTTTAGGTAATTATTAAGATACATAATCAATAACAATTAATAGGTAAACAATATCCCAAAAAACTATAGAAAGTATTTCATAAAGAAACATGAGAAAAAAACTGAAGGTTTGAAAAGGAAAGATAAGGAATGAGCTGTAACGTAGGAGAAGCTGAAGAGGTGAATCACACAGGAAGTACAGCAGGTCCTCAAGTCACATCCCTTCCTTCAATGTCGTTATAGCATTGATAAGAAAAAAATTGGCTTCCCACAGGGCCACTGTCTGTGTGGAGTTGGCATATTCTCCTCATGTCTGCATGGGTTTTCCCTGGGGACACTGTTTCCTCTATGAACTAAAATAAAATTTTAAGGCTCACCCTGCCACCGGCTGACTGAATGGACCCCTTCGTGGCCAAAGGAATATCCTAAAACTAAATTGTCTGCCAGGAGGAGGGAGGTCAGACTTGCCTCATCATGCCCCCCCTCCCTTCTTGGAGACATCCTTTGTAACCCATTAACGGGCCTAAGGGTATGCAAGACAAGCCTGCAGGTCCTCAATGTACACAACAAATGTACGTCCGATGGCTTATCTCTGATAAACAGGTCCTTATGTTGAAACATTCCAAGCCTTTAGACAAAGCTTCATGTCTTTAACCAATTATAAGCCAAAGAATCTTCAAACCCACCTATAACCTGTAAGCCCCTCACCCTCCTTCGAGATGGCCCACCTTTTCAGGCCAAACCAATGTATGCCTCCCACATATTGATTTATGACTTTACCTGTAACCCCTGTCTCCCTAAAATGTATAAAACCAAACTGTAACCCAGCCACAGCAAGTCCACTTGCTCAAGGCTTCTTGGGTGTGGCTCTGGGTCATGGTCCTCAAATTTGGCTCAATCTCTTTACGATTGTTTTAGAGAGTTTTTTTTTCCCCCATTGATACCTCCCACACCCCAAAGCTGTGCACGGGAGGCTCTGTGGTTTGTCTACAAGGTCCTAGTGTGAGTGTGAGTGTGTGTGAATGAGTGTGCCCTCCCATGGGACAGCCTGTCCCGGGCTGGTTCCCTCCTTGGCCTTGGGCTGCTGGGAGAGGCTCTGGCCACCCGTGACTCTGAACTAGATTAAGCAGGTTAGAAAATAAATGAATGACTGAATACAAATGGCTGTGTTGCCGGATGCAGGTTCGGCTGCCCACTACTTGAGAACCAGATAGAACCAGATGAGGGGTGGTGAAGGAAAGGTGGTTTATTCAAGTGGCAGCATCTTGAGGAGATGGGGAACTCTTGTCCCAAAGACTATCTCATCTCCTCTGCTTACTGAACAACTTATAAAGAGAAGGGGTAAAGGGGGTTGGTGGCAGAAAGCAAGCTTTGTGCAAGTCAGCATGACTCGCTTGGTGGTTATCAGTAAACAATAGGTCGTCTGGTGGATCTTGTCATCAGCAGTCTGTGGTTGGCCTATACTGGACTCTTGATCTGTTTGTCCTCAAAGTTATTTTCTAACCTTGTGTCCAACAGCAGTGTAAGCAAGCAGGTTAATTCTAAACTTTTACGACAGAACAAACTGAAAGCAGTCTGGAAGCAAGATGGCTTCCCTTTAGCTAGCCCAGCGCGATAGTCGGAATGGCCCTTGGGGTGAGCTTACAGAGGTGCTCCTGACAATGTTTGCCTTGCAAACATTTATTCCTTGATTTGACCCACTGCCACCATTGCTCGCTGATTCACCAAAAAGTGGGTAAATACTTATCTTGTTTTTTAAAATTTATTATTATTTTA
>NW_012150952.1:2394923-2397919 GCF_000956105.1 Propithecus coquereli
CGCCCGGCCTAGCAGCATCATTTTCTTGAGAGTAGAATTTGTCATGATGGCTGGGCTTTCATTGGGTGTTAAGTCTACAAACGGCACCTTCAATTTAAACTTTCTATTAAAGTTCTTAAATTTTAGGAAGTGGTGGAGCTTGTAAAGTTATGAGATTACAAAATTCCTGAAAGTCCATTAGAAAAACGACAGGATGGAAAAAAAAAATAAGCCAGTCCAGGAAGAAGGCCCTCGGAGGTACCTGCTGGCGCAGGGACAGATACCTGTAGTGTCCAACATCGCAGTGAAAATGACCTGCTTTGAAAAGGCAGAGGATTTAAGGGGAGGGTGAGGTGGGACTGGTGGAGGCAAAGGCTCTCCCCCCGCCCACTTCAATTTTGGGTAGAGCTTTTAATTTAACCCAAGGACATCTCTCAACTTGGAGAATAATTCAGCCCTCAACAGCGCCTCAAATCTGCTATGGCTTTGCAGCACAGCAGCAAGAATGTTTAATATATAATAGATAATAATTTCATCCAAAAAAATAAAGATTATTGCAACCCCCCCCCCAAAAAAAAACACCAATTCCTATTCTAAAGCTAACCCATAACTTGTCCTGTTCATACTTGACCATATACTTAATTGGAAACCCAGGTCCAAAAGACTGAAACTGAATCTTCAGTCCAAAATGAAAACAAAACAAAATGAGTAACTTGAGGTTTATGGCATATAGTTTCGGTAAACACACATAACAAGGAGAAAGGGGAAGGGGAAATGGAGGTGTCGGAAGCAAAGCTGAACGACAGAACACATTCAGTCGGGGTAGAAGTTTATACAGAGTGTAGTGGAACATCAGGAAAAGCTCCATATGGATTCACGTGCACACGTCTGGAGGTACCAGATCCCTCCATGGCCAATCCAAGAACAGGGAGCTAAGGGAGGAGGCCATTCTTGTCATTCAAGTTTCAGAAGCTCCACGTCAAAGATGAGAGTAGCATGTGGTGGGATGATGCCTGGGTGCCCAGTAGCACCATACGCATAGTCTGGAGATACAGTCAGTTTGGCTTTCTGACCCACACTCATCTGGGCAACTTCTTCCCAGCCTCGGATCACCTCCTGCTTGCCTAGCATAAACTTAAAGGGCTTGTTTCTGTCCCGGGAGGAATCAGATTTCTATCTTCAAGCATCCCTGTGTAGTGCACCATGCAGGTCTGGCTGCACATCGGGAAGGTGCGCCCGTCTCCAGGGGAGATGGTATCCACCTGCACTCCCATGGCGGCAGCGGACGGACAGACGGGCGGGTGGCGCGACGGGCGGCGTGGACCGAGAGGGACCTAACGGCGGCTCCGCTGCTCTGCCTTGTCCCTCCGTGCATCCCCTGCGCACGAGCGTGCCCCGCTCTGCGTGCGCCCCAACCTGGTCTTGAGCTCCTGGGCTCAAGTGATCCTCCTGCCTCAGCCTTCCAAGTAGCTGGGATTATAGGCTTGCACCACCATCCCTGGCTAAATCTTATATTTTAAAGGATACTGGATGTTTTACTTAAACTGTCTTGAGTGTGTATAATGTGTATCAAGAAGTGTAATGTATGGGGCAAAGTACTGAGTAGTTGAGTTATATTTTTCCTGTTGACATTTTAATGTTGTTTTTAGAATCTTCAGCTAGATGAGGAAACCCAATATCAAACTGCTGTTGAAGAATCTTTTCAAGTAAACATCTGAAGGCTGTAGACATCTCCACATCTTTGTACCTGCAAGTGCCATCTTTAAGGGGAAAACTACAAGAAATCACTGTTTCAACAACTTGATGTGTATATTAATAAAAGTAATTCAGTCTATTGTTTTAGTTTTTTGATTGAAAAGTAAAGATAGGCCATCTAAAAACTTCATCTTCTAGGTTAAAAAATGAAAGTTATGACATTAGCTTTAAAAACAAAAAAGGATTATGTTTCACCAATGTAATGGTGAAAAGGGAATCCCTGTTGTACTTTTTTTATATTGCATATTCTTGAATTTTTCATTATGTTGCTTTTGAAATTTGGTACACTTCCTTCCATTTATTTTATTGTACACAGACAACACGCAGTAGCAAATTCTGAAAGATGTGGTTGATATAAACCTAACAAATCTGAGCCAGTTTTCAGAGTCACAGAATAGAAACTTGAAGTACTAAATGGAACAATCCAAAGGAAATTTTTAAAATACAGATTCTAGCTGAAGAATTCAACTATAAGAAAATTGTATTTATATAACGTTTAGTATTTTTGAAGACTAGTGAGATTTCTGTAATAATTTTGACTCTTTACAAAGTTAAAGCTCATTGTAAAGATACTTTCTGTCTGCTAGTAGAAGGAAATACCAAGAGAAAAAATTTATTTCTTTGATGGGCAATTGGTGATTTCTGTCTCGTTTTACTAATTTGTAAACTTGGAATATGCTAAGCTGAGTAACAGCTTAACCTCAGAATTTTCAGTAGCCAGTATTTCTGATTAGCTGAGATGAAATTTGTATTAGGAATTTTCAGTTGTGATACTATATTCTACAGATATATTTAAATGAGAAGTTTAGCTTCATCTCAGTTTAGAAATTGATTCAAAGCTAAAGATATATATATATATGTATGTATACATACACTTTGTGTGTGTATACACATATGTATACAGTTTGTCAGGTTATATACAGAATTTCTATTAAGGATTTTAAAAGTGGACAAGCAATAGGAGATTGAAGTGTTCATCTGTTTTGATTAAAATTTTGTATATCAGAATGTTTAAAAAGTGTGAGTCACATGCTAACTGATCTAGTTGGCTGCTATTACACCTTAAAAATTGAGTTTACACAGACACACAGTTACCTATTTATATGGTGCTCATTTGTTTTTCTCAAAGATAATGTGTGACTATGATGTAGTGAGACAGATTCTACCAGCCACCCTGTTTTGCTACTTTTTAGTCAAACCTGGGTTTGTTGTTAGTATTCATTAATAAGAATCATAAAGTATTTTGTAGAAGGCCTAAATCA
>NW_012150952.1:2409609-2411685 GCF_000956105.1 Propithecus coquereli
TGAGATTAAAAAAATGTGTTCTTGTTGCTTCTAACTGATGCCATTTGCTTCTGTAACTGTGCTTGCTTTTAGTTGTTTGTTAAATATAGGAGTAAGAGCAGGAGTGGCTTCATGACAAGCTGAATTTCCTGGAATAGGCCTAAGTTTCAGTTTCCCCGAAACCGAAACGCGGACCACAACTGGCGCCAGCGCGAAAATTGAAAATCCAGGGGCTTGGAACCAACCAATCAGGAGTCAAAACAATCAGCCACTTTCAAAGGAACCAATGGACTAAAGGGGAAGGGGGGATGGTGTGCCCAGCGTGTCGTGTGGAACCTGCGTGTCGTGTGCCACCGGTGTGTCGTGTGCAGAAGAAAGTATAAAAGCTTCACTTTTACCCCAGGGCGGGGTCCTGGTTCATAGGGAGGCCACTGCGTTGGTGCTCTGGGACTTGGACCCTAGCTCGAGCTAGCCAATAAACTCCTTAGCCATTTGCAGCCTCGGTGACTCTGCCTCTCTGTTCCTGGGGCCGAGGGGAACTGGCTTTAACACTGGTCAAACTGTAATTCAGAACTTTCTTATGGTTTGGTGTAAGATTTTGTTTGGGAGGAATAAAAGGAGGGGTTCTCCTAAGAATGTCTAAGTACATGCTTGAAAGCAAGACCCTGGAGTGCTGTTTGGGCTGGCAAAACCCTGGGGATCAAGTCCCAGAATGGGTCATGTGGGTCTCCTCACCAAAATGGCACTGTTCTTCCTTCTTTCTGGAATGTCTAACCTGTCCCCCACCGTGACCCCTTGACCTTGGCCCCTTGACCTTCTGGCTTAAGCCTCAACTTGGACTCTTCTGTGAAGACATTGCTGACCCTTTCAGAGAGACTCGAGTTCTCTTTCCCAGGCCCCCAACATGCAAAGCTCCACCTGCATCATAGCAATGGCCATGTGGTCCCACGTGTTGCCCTCAAGAGGCTGGGAACTCCTGAAGCCAGTGGTTAATAGGTGCTCAATAAATGCTTGTGAAAGGAATTTGCTGTTGCTTGTGGGATCCTGGGGCTTTAAAATAAATATTACAATGGATTTGGGGGGAAAAAAACTATAATTATGACTAGATTCCGAAGTAATGTGCACCCTTCCATGATTTTAAGCTCTTGGTACACTTATTATCTTGAAAGATATTAAGTATTGTAATCCAGCTTCATGATTCTGCGACAGGAAAACTAGCAGCTCTGGGGGAGGAAGCACATATTTTTATGCTTTATCTGTCACATAAGTGACACATTGTTCCTAAGTGCCAGGTAGAGTTAGTGGCGGCGTTGAAAAGGCAGAAGGCAAAGGAATGGCATCAAATTGTGAGTGTAGCTAGGCAAGCTCACGCTAGCCGCCGGTTAAGACACATACACGTAACAGCCACAAGGTGGCAGCTTAGAACTATGACATTACATAGGGAGCTTTCAGAGACCCAACCGCTTGGGCTGTGGCAGGTTGGAGAACAGAGCGCAGGGATATTGGGGCCATTAGAACGGGGAAGGAAGAAGGAGACCACGGTTTGGTGGTACTTGCTGCACACATCTTTATAATTTTGTTCACCCTAGAGAAAAGGACAGGCGCACACACGCACGCGCACATACACAGCAAAGTCTCAGCAAATGCACAATTGAAGAGTACCTCTGTCAAGAAGCGTTAGCCCCAGAGTGAGTCTGCTGTGGGCGTGTGAGTTAGCTGTTTCCTCAGCCTCCCTTCCTTCCCAGCTCCTATAGGATGCTTTTACAGGCTGTTTAAGGACTTCCCAAGGGTGATTTCACTTAACATATTTACTTTAGAACCTCACCCTCTTATAAATGGCTACTCTATTCTGTTTATAAAATATACATATTTAAGTTTATGTATTTTTACAGATTGTATCTATAACATGTATTTGTATTAATGTGTTACCATAATATAGAGCATGTACTGATAAATCAGGGAGTCAGCGCTTTCCATCATGCCTTTCTCACAGCAGGCGCTCCATACGTGTTCACTGAACTGAACCGGAGGGATACAGAAAAGTGTCTGGAAAACGGAAGGTGTGGACATAGTAGCTGAGCAAAATTGTAACCTAGC
>NW_012150952.1:2411735-2413858 GCF_000956105.1 Propithecus coquereli
GGTGGGGGCTGGGAACCATTATGACCACGAAGAAGTCTCATACTCAGGTCTCTCTGGGCTTGGTAAATTTTGCATAGCTCATATAGTTCAGACTGCTCTGTGCTTTTTCTTTTCTCAAATATTAGAAGTGCTTTGGTCTTTTTCTTTTGTTTTTGTTGTTGTTGTTTTTTTATTTTTTTTTTGAGACACAGTCTTGCTCTGTTGCCCAGGCTAGAGTGCTGTGGCATCAACCTAGCTCACAGCAACCTCAAACTCCTGGGCTCCAGCGATCCTCCTGCCTCAGCCTCCCAAGTAGCTGGGATTACAGGCATGCGCCACCATGCCTGGCTAGTTTTTTCTATGTATTTTTAGTTGTCTAGGTAATTTCTTTCTATTTTTAGTAGAGACGGTGTCTCACTTTTGCTCAGGCTGGTCTCAAACTCCTGACCTTGAGTGATCCTGCCTCGGCCTCCCAGAGTGCTAGCATTACAGGCGTGAGCCACCGCGCCCGGCCAGTGCTTTGGTCTTTATTTAGAAGTTTGGTGATGTTTTTGTGACCAGAAATATGCCATAGAAACTTAACTCTTGTTTGTATCAATTAGCCTATGGTAAAATTGGTTTTATTGTATGTCATTTACCTTAAAGTCGCAGTTTCCAAGAATCTATTGACAACATCAAGTGAAGACTTACTGTACTTAGAAAAAATACCACCCTTATATTTATTAAATCCTGTATCATTTTAATGTACTTCTGGGCCTTTGTTTGTTTGTTTGTTTTGTTTTTTGGAGACAGGATCTTAAAGCCCAGGCTAGACTTGATCTGCTGGGCTCAAGTGATCCTCCTTCCTCAGCCTCGGAGTAGCTGGGACAGCAGGTATGGGCCACTGCACCTGGTACTTTGCTTGACTTTCACAGTGATGATGCAGACAGGCCAGACATCATCCTCATTTTACAGATTAGGAATCTGATTTGAGGTTAGGTAACTGATCCAAGGGTATATATTATATTAATATAGATCAGGTTAATTGTAGGTAGATCTAGAACATGAACTCGCTGCCTAGTTCCTAATACAATGATTTTTTCTAACACTCTAGGCTGTCCATAAAAGGTGGAGTTGCCCTTCGTTTTGGCTGTCAGGCAGAATACATTTGTGAGCTGCATATTCCCCTCCCTCTATGTCTGGCTCTCCCCTCCTAGGAGATCTAATTCTGGGTCCAGGTCTCTGGAGTTATCTTCCAGCCGCCAAGGCCCTAGGTGGTCTACATTGACATGCCTTCCCTGTATTTATCTCCCAGGGCTGGAACTCAGGACTTTAGCTTGTCTTATTCACTTAATGTGCAATTAGTTTAATTCTGGACACACAATATTGAGCAGAAAGACATAGCCCCTGCCCATATGATATTACAGTAATGGGAGAGAGACAGACATTATACAATCATACACACACAGACACACACATACACACAACTCTAAAATTGCAACTGTGTCGAGTGCTATGAGGAGAGGTACATGATGATGCTTTGAGAGCACGTAATAGCAGGATTTGGTTATGTCAGGGAGGTCACAGAAAAGATCCCAGTTGAAACCAGCTCTGAAGGAAGATTGGGCATTAACTAGACAAAAACAGAGGTGTAGAACTAAACTAGCACTTCCAGTCTCTTCCAGAAAGGTCAACCTCATGAATTTATCAAAATTTCTCAGACCTCCCCACATAGTGAGTAGCTGATTTTTAATGATTGGGGTAATATATAGTTCTATGCATCCCCTAAAAACTCTAAATGGATTTATAATTTATGAATCACTCAAAATTTAGATACATTAGAACCATGTTTCTCTTTTTGTGGGATATTATTTATTACTATATAGATAACACCTGCTATGTTATGTGTGGCCACCTTACAGTTTCGGAGGCTTCTAAGGGTTTGCTGCCCATGGGTTATCCATCGCTGAGCTAATTTGTGGGCAGGCACTATTGGGACAAGTGCAAACAGGACCTTCCCTTTCGCCTCTTTCTTCCTCCCCTACTAGGTATCAAAAGTGCTTTTTTTCCCAGTGGCTTCTCGGAGTCATCTGTGTCAGCCAGTTTCCAATCCAGTTTTAAGAGTGGATGGGCTGTGAAAAGACCTTATGTTGCTTTAGAATAAG
>NW_012150952.1:2416282-2417726 GCF_000956105.1 Propithecus coquereli
ATAGTGCAGTGGCATCATCATAGCTCACTTCAACCTCCAACTCCTGGGCTCAAGTGATCCTCCTGCCTCAGCCTCCTGAGTAGCTGGGACTATAGGCATGCACCACCATACCCGGCTAATTTTTTCTCCTTTTTGTAGAGACAGGGTCTCGCTATGTTGCTCATGCTGGTCTTGAACTCCTGACCTCAAGTGATCCTCCCACCTCTGCCTCCCAAAGTGCTAGGATTACAGGCGTGAGCCACCTGGCCCAGCCGCCTTCCCTGTTTTGCTATATACAGTCACCATGTCCACATGTCCTTCTAGTGATTTAAACACCAGTTTTTATAATATGATCGTGAAGCTTTGGATTACTAGAAGGCAACTTTTTTTTTTTTTTAAGAGATGGTCTCGTTCTGTCACCCAGGCTGGCGTGCAGTAGTGTGATCATTGCTCACTGTAACCTTGAGCTCCTGGGCTCATGCAATCCTCCCACCTCAGCCTCCAAAGCAACTTTATCAGAGGCAACACAATGTCTGAGCTATCATATTTCTAGTACCTTGCCCAGAGTAGGCACTTAATAAAGATTGGTTATAAATTCAATCTTATCTAACTCAAACATAGGAAATTACTGAAGTAATTAAAAAGAGATGTTAGCTATAGTAAACTACATAGGTACTACTTAAAACTTAGCTTTTGTCAAGTATCTGACAAATCAAAATTATATTTTAGAGAAATCATATTTCCTCAGACCAGCATAGAGTAAAAACTATGGATATAAGGCAAAGAGTATGGTATCATCCAGTCTTCAAGGAACTTATAATTTTTTGGAAACAGATGACATGTCCATAAATAAGTATTCAACAATGCATGGCAAAAATAAAGGCTGTAAGAGCTCAGAGGAGGGAAGAAGCCTTTGTAGAGGGGATAAGAACTGGCCTGGACTTTGGAAGGTGAATCATACGTAGATAACAAGAGGAGGGGTAGCATCTTGGTGCAGGGGCCAGGACACAGGCCCGGGAAAGGGTATCAGGAGAGGTGAGCAGAGCAGAGTGGCCAGAGCAGCAGTTCAGGAGGGTGTGGCGGGGAGATAAGACTGAGATGCAGAGGGGCAGATGCTGGGGACACGCTTAAAGAGTCAGGTCTTTGAACAGCGCAATGACCGGTGAAAGCCAAACTTTTGAAAGATTATGCAGGATATATTGGTCTGGGTATAATCAGAGACTTAGACATTATTTTATTTTCTTTTTTAAACATCATCTTGGTTGGGTGCAGTGGCTCACACCTGTAATCCTAGCACTCTGGGAGGCTGAGGTGGGTGGATTGCTTGAGGCCAGGAGTTGGAGACCAGCCTGAGCAAGAGCGAGACCTCAACTGTACAAAAAATAGAAAAATTAGCCAGGCGTGGTGGCGGGAGGCTGAGGCAGGAGGATTGCTTGAGTCCAGGAGTTGGAGGTTGCAGTGAGCT
>NW_012150952.1:2429504-2431390 GCF_000956105.1 Propithecus coquereli
GGGATAGAGTGCCATGACGTCAGCCTAGCACACTGCAACCTCAAACTACCAGGCTCAAGCGATCCTCTTTGCTGGAGCCTCCCGAGTAGCTGGGACTACAGATGTGCACCACCACGCCTGGCTAGTTTTTTCTACTTTTGGTAGAGGCAGGGTCTCATTCTTGCTCAGGCTGGTCTCCAATTCCTGAGCTCAAGGGATCCTCCTGCCTCGGCCTCTCAGAGTGCTAGGATTACAGGTGTGAGCCACCGAGTCTGGCCTTTCCTTGAGATCTGTTTCTTCTTGGCTCTTACCACTTTCTGACATTGTGTTCTGTGGTTACTTGTGCTATAGTTGTCTTCCCTCCCATGAGAATGGAAGCTTCCCGAGGGCAGGGAGTTTACCTATTTAGTTCACTGCCTTAACCCCAGCACCAAGAACAACACCAGTATAAAACAAGCACAGGAAATAAGTTGAATGGATGGCTATGGGCATTTTAGATGCATAGTGGATTTGTCCTCTTTACCAGGCATATTATCTTTTCAGAAACAGTTTCCAGAAACTAGTAAAAGATCATGAGGCAGGGCACAGTGGCTCACACCTATAATCCCAGCACTTTGGGAGGCCGAGGTGGGAGGATCTCTTGAGGCCAGGAGTTCAAGACCAGCCTGGGCAACATAGCAAGACCCCTGTCTCTACAAAAAGATTTAAAAAATTAGCTGGTTGTGGTGGTGCACATCTGTAGTCCTAGCTACTTGGGAGGCTGAGGTGGGAAGATCACTTGAGCTCAGGAGTCTGAGGCTGCAGTGAGCCATGATTGCATCACTGCACTCCACAGCCTGGGTGACAGAGCAAGACCTTGTCAAAAAAAAGAATGGAAGGAAGGAAGGAAGAGAAAAGAACACGAGAGAGCCAAGTACGAGGACTGCATGGTGCACGGCACCCATCTAGTCTCTAAGTCAGCACCTTCCTCCTTTTCTGCAGAGATGGGTAAATGGGTCTTGGACGGCTCCTCTGATCCTTCCCTTCCCCACTGTCCCCCACTCTTCCCAGGCCTCTGATCCTCCCCTTCCCTCTCCATCTGCACCAGCTCCTGCTTTCCTGCTGACATGCCCCAGGCTCTTTCAGTACCGCCTTTGTTAGACCCCGCTACTACCTTTCTCCTTCCTCTCACCATCCAAATTCTCTCTCTTTTTCTTTATATAATTGTATTTACTAAGAAGCATTCTGAATGTCAACAAAACAGCTGCAACTTTTTTTTTTTTGGAATTACAGAGCGGTATTCAGTTAAGAGAATAATTCTTTTGTATAAGCTGCATCAGACTCAACTGAAGATGAAAAACTACCATCCCCAAATACAACTAATCTGTGCTGTGCACGAACAAGGACCTGCTTTCGATTTCCATGCCAATTTGCAGCCCCCATTCTGTGCCAGGCAATGGTAGCGGTTATTGAAAATGCCACCAGGACAGGGCCATCTAAAGACACATCCGGTAGTGTGTTAACTATACAAAAAAAGACACTGACAGTTTAAAAACAAATCTTACACAGGTTTACATTTCAATTTTTTTCTTTGAAAGGGGTGAATTGTGTACAGGGGGATTAAATGCGTTATAGAATAGGAGAGAAAACTGCTCTAGAACCAAGTTATTCATCATCATCATCTTCTTTTTCCTCTTCATCTTCTTCATCTTCTTCCTCGTCATCATCCTCTTCGTTTTCCTCCTCTTCCTTCTTTTTCTCTTTCTTTTTTCAGTGTTGACGACTACCCTTTTTGCTGTGTCAGGATTTCCTTTAGCTCACTATGTAGCAATATCCCTTTCATATTTCTCCTTCCGCTTCACAGCCCTCTTTTCATAAAGTGACTTGTCGCCTCGGCCGGACATGATGGCTCACGCCTGTAATCCTAG
>NW_012150952.1:2431440-2433621 GCF_000956105.1 Propithecus coquereli
AGTGCCATGCGGCAGAGACTGGATTTAATCTTGTAGTGTCTAGGCTACTGCTGAAGGGTTTAACCCAGAAAGTGACGCGGTGTTTTGCATTTCGGACAGATCACTCTGTACGTGTGGAATGGGGAGCCGCACTGGCGGAAGGGACCAGTTAAGAGGCTAAACTGTTCTTTTTGCTCTTCTTCCAACATGTCAGTTGTATTCTCAACTCAGGGCCTTGCATTTGCTATTTCCTCGGCTTGGAACTCTCTCCTCATAAAAATCCCCAAAGCTTGCGTCCTCACTTCCCTCGGATTATTACTCACACGTCGCCTTCTCAGTGAGTCCTTCCCTGATGATCCCATTGGAAACATCCTCCCCTCCCCTGACACTCCTTATTTCCTCTCTTAACTTTGCTGGGTTTGTATTGTGCCAGTGTCGCTGAGCTTTAGTAGTGATTCCCAGATTCTCTTCCCTGCAGAGTTCTGAAGTCACATGGGCCGCAGAAACATGTCGCACAAGACCTGGAAGGCGGAAGTGAAGGAACAGCTCTACTGTTTTCACACTTAGAAGACTGGTACAGGGTGCCAGGTGCTGGCACAGCTCAGTGTGTTGTTGCTTACTGCTGTTCACTTGTTGGCTCACCTGGGTGGCCTGGGGCAGTGGCTGGACCCACAACTCCTCTGCCTCTAGCTGGATGTTCCTTTAGTCTCTCAGACTCCTGGTCAGGGTCACGGTTAGCTCCACAGTAAAGGGTGCCAGCTTCTCCCCTAGCACTCCTCCTCCTTCCCCCTTCACATCACTTAAGTTGGAGGCTTAGAGATGGTGGCAGAGGAATGACAGTTCCAGTCTGTTCTACTGGGTTCCAGCTCAGCTGCGTAGGTTCCATGCTGCTGCCCTGACTTCACATCCATTTCCTTTCCCGACTGCCTGCTCTGCGGACTTCAGGCACCAGCACCAGACACAGAAGCAACAGCTTCATAGACTCTTTAACCAGCCCCTACAATTGCATAAAGGCAAATCCATCTAATAAATCCTTGTGTGCGTGGTGTGGGTGCGTGGGTATGTGAGGTATGCTGGTAAATGTTTAACAACCAGCTTTCTGGAAAAAGAAAAAAAGTCATGACTTGTAGCATTGGCCAATTTCCCTGGTATAAATATTCCCACCAGGGCCAATTTCAAGCTACCAATGTGACGTCACTGAATGGGGAGTGGACCCATTTATTTTTTTCCATAGCTTAGCACCTTCTACCATATTTTAGTTTTCTGTCTCCTACCTTTGGATGTAAACTCTATCAAGGCAGGGACTTTTGCCTATTTTATGCCATCCTGTGCCCTTGGCTCTCAGAACAGGTCTTGGCACTTACTAGCTGTTCCATATGTATTTACTGAATGAATAAACGAATGAATGAATGAATGTAGTGTGGGAGGAAGAATGTGGCGAGAAGCAGAGGAAGAACCTAAGTGAGAAGCATTAGAACTTTGTCAAGGTGTCACCTGGTCTGGTTCAATTCAACAAACATTTGTTGAGTATCTATCATATGCCAGATATCTTGCTATACATAAGAAGCATAAGGCATGTTTGCTAATCCGGTGGAATTCAGCAAGGTTGGAGAAAAAGCGAGAGAAATCAATTTCAGGGTAACCAGGACACAGAGTTTCAAAAATGAGGAAATATTCAACAGTGCCAAAGGCGACATCCTGGATGAGAAAGAAAGTGATCGAGAAGTATCCTCTTTATGGAGCAATTAGAAAAGTTATAAGGGATTTTTTCTGAGAAGCTCATTTCCGTGGATGTTATATTCCCAGAGCACTTTGGCCATGTTCTGTTGTAGCCTGTGATGCAGTTAGTTTCCATGACAGCCATCCCTCTTGACAGTGGGGACTTCGAGGACAGGGCTGGTGTTAAAAATCTGCACCCTGGGTACCCAGTGCTTAGCACTGCGAGGAGAACAGCACACGTGTGATGAATAATTAAATTTCAAGAAGATTTAAAACATTTTAGACACCCCGGCTATTTGTCTCGGGCTTTTCTTAGCCATTGTTTTTCTCGATGTTTTCCATGGAAACGTAACAGAAATTGGAATATTATAATACCAATTTTATCCTTCAGCTCTCCAAAATTTAGGTCTGGTTTTGGAACCAGAAAGAAATATTAAGTAGTAGTTTATGATAATAGACAAGTCACATTTGGGATTATTGGAA
>NW_012150952.1:2433671-2434989 GCF_000956105.1 Propithecus coquereli
GCTATAGTCTGGCAGTTCCTCAAAAGGTTAAACATAGAATTATCATTTGACCCAACATTTCTATTCCTGGGTATATACACAAGCGAAATGAAAACATATATCCACATACAAACTTGTGCAAGAATATTCATAGCAGCATTATTCATAATAGCCAAAAATGTAAAACAACCCAAATGTCCATCAACTGATGAATGGATAAATAAAGTGTGGTATATTCATATAATGGAATATTATTTGGAAATAAAAAGAAATGAAGTACTGATACATGCTACACATGGGTGGGCCTTGAAACATTTTGCTAATTTATTTATTTATTTATTTTTTGAGACAGAGTCTTGCTCTGTCACCCTGGGTAGAGTGCAGTGGCATCATCTTAGCTCATTGCAACCTCAAACTCCTGGGCTCAAAGGATCCTCTTGCCTCAGCCTCCTGAGTAGCTGGGACTACAGGCCTATGCCATCATACCCGGCTAATTTTTCTATTTTTATTTTTTTTATACAAAATGTGTTTAGTTTATTGGGATGGTTTCCCATTCATTCAAGCAGGATACTTAGTGCTGCTTCCTTCTGAAGGAACATCCTTCTGTAAGCCTTGCTTTTCCTCCTGTAGGCTGGCAGAGGACAGTAGAGCAACCAACACATAAAACTACTGTTTGTGCATGGTTAAACACTGTGGTGATTTTATAGCATCCTGGGCATTTCACATCCATGAAGTAGGAATTTGGGCTCTGCACCAGGTGCTTCTTCTTGTGTTTCCTCTTCTCTTCTTCTGGAGAGGGATGAAGGAGATCCTTTGCAAGAGGCATGTTCTCATGGGAAGGCCATCACTGCCGGAGACTAATTATTCTATTTTTAGTAGAGATGGGGGCTCTTTTTCTTGTTCAGACTGGTCTGGAACTCCTGGCCTCAAGCAATCCTCCCTCCTCGGCCTCCCAGAGTGCTAGGATTACAGGCGTGAGCCACCACGCCCAGCCAGTGCTAATTCAAATAAGCCAGACACAAAAGACCACATACTGTGCAATTCTGTTTATATGAAATGTTCACAATAGGCAAATCCATAAAGAGGGACAGGAGATTAGGTCTGCATAGCACTGGGGAGGTTGTGAGGAAATAGGGAATGACAGCTCAACGGTACAGTGTTTTCTGGGGGTGGGTGAGGAAGTGTTTGAAAATCGATTGTGGTGGTGGTTACACAACACTGTGAATATACTAAAAGCCATTGTGCATCGTACACTTCAAAAGGGTGACTTATATAGGATGTCAATTATATCTCAATAAAACTGTTACCAAAAGAAAAATACCTCAATATCGTAGTGCTG
>NW_012150952.1:2447330-2453051 GCF_000956105.1 Propithecus coquereli
GCAGCTAACAAACAGGTGGGTGAACTAGATTCCCAGAGCAAACCTTAGTCCCATTAAAGTTCCTCAGAAAATGGCTTATGCATTTTATCAGGAATGCTAATTTCTTGCCAGGAAGAGGTTCTTTCCAAGTCCAGGTTTGGGACAATTTTTTTATACTAATCTTATGTTTTAGTGTAAGTATAAGAAAGAACACTAAAGTTCTGAATTTTCCTGACTTCCTTGGTGCCTTTAAATAAATGTATCAAATACTTTCCAACTTTTTTTTCTTCTCTTCTTAGATCCCCAAGTAAATGCTTAGTCCAACTGAATAAACGTCACACAATTAAACCATCAAGAAAAGCCCTTCTCTTGCTCCCTCACTGCTGTTCCTTTGTTCAGAGCTTACTCTTTCCAGCAGTTTCTCCTGTGTTCCTTACCTATGAGCTGAGCACAGACAAGCAGACCCGTTGGAAACCTCTGTTGACCTTTTTCCTTTTCAACTCTAGAGATCACCCCCTCCAGTCCTACCAAAGGTGAATGCTCAGTGAGATCACACGGACCGAGAACAGGTAGGCAATTTCTTTCCTCTGCACAACTTGTCACTTCTCAAGGTGACAAAGGTGGGCTTGTCCAGAGGTTTTCCAGGAAACCAGACACATCCTACATTTCTGATGGAGAGAGAAAAAGCCCAGAGACAGAAGATGGAGGAGAATCCCCACTGACAGAGGACTGGGTGGCTTCTGTTAGAGGTTCAGAGACGTGGGCAGAGAAAATCCCAGCCAACGTCCCAGTGAAGTCTGAAGTGGCAGCGTTTGCCAAACCCTGAAGGAATCTAAGGCTGGGACTCCTTTAGCTTCCTCAGAGGGTGAAGTGTCCTGGGGAGGGGACTGAGGCTGAAATTGAGGGCTGAGGGAGGGTGGTGGGAGGATTGGGAAGCTCAAAAGAGGAAGGGGAGAGGGGCGTCAACATTGGAAATCTTCCCAAGGCCTAAACCCTGGGGCTGTGCGCCTCGTGGAAGCCAAGAGGACAAGTTACAACTTCTGGTCAGTGTGGTTTTGAGGCCTTTGAAGACTTGGCCCAACTTCTTATTTTAGAGCTGCGCCCCACCGCCTTTCAAACATACTAAAAGGTACTCACATTCCACATTCCATAAACATGTTTTTATCCCCCATAAAATACTGGGCATAGTTTTATAATTCTGCTTTTGAAAATATTTGCCTATGGGTGGCTTTTAATCTTTTATTGCCTTTCTTCATAATCATGTTTACTTGAGATTCCTTGCAAAGTGAGAAAATCTGATGTGTAATTTTTCTCACATGCAAAAATATTTATGAATATTAAATTTAACGACAGAGGAGTTTGACATGTGATATTTAGTAGAATATTTAATTAGACACTTATTGATTCCACATCTGCAGCTTTATTTTTAGTTTGGAGCAAATAACGTTTTTCCCCCAGGTCTGTCTCCAGCACTTTTGCAGACAGCATTGTTCAAGCTCATTGGCCCTGGGCCCTGTTCCTATGGTGCCTAATGGGTGAAATAGCTTGCTTCCCGCGCTCTGGCCTGACGGCTTGGGCTGCTTCCTGGAACTGTCATGACAAAAGCTGCCTATCCCTTCACGAGAATTCAGTGCAGTGTCTACCAGGAAAGGGGAGGGATAGTGGAAGGAACCAGCTCTCACCCTAACATTTTTGGGCCATAGACTTGTTAGTCTGATGAAGCTCATGGATCCCTTTTCAGAATAATGTTTTAAATGCACAAAATAAAATACACAGGATTACAAAGGAAACCAATCATATTGAAATACCATTAATAAAAAGAATAAATTTGTGACATAGTAATACACATGTTTTTAAAAAATGTACTACATGACAAAGTCTAGCTGTGGGCCTAAGAATTACTATAATTTCAAAGTAGCAATGAGTATGAATAATATTTTGAGATATCAGCACTTAGTGCGATCTGATATGAGAATATTTGTTATTTCTATGGACGACAAAGTCATAGGTACTTATGCTACTACTATGTCTTGCTGTCTATTTTCTTTTTTTAATACTTTTATTTATTTATTGAGACAGAGTCTCACTCTGTCACCCAGGCAAGAATGCAGTGCTACGATCATAGCTCACTGTAGCTTCAAACTCCTGGACTCAAGTGATCCTCCTGCCTCGGCCTTCCGAGTAGCTGGGACTACAGGTGAGCACCACCTCGCCTGGCTAATTTTTTCTGTTTTTAGTAGTTCCTGGCTAATTATTTCTATTTTTTAGTAGAGACGGGGTCTTGCTCTTGCTCAGGCTGTTCTCGAACTTCCAACCTCAAGTGATCCTCCTGCCTCAGCCTCGGTAATTATGTTTTCTGTCTACTTCTCAGAACTCATGATTTCTGTCCATGGCTGTGGACCCCAAGTTAAGATCAGTGGAGATGAGAAATGTTCCCAACAGAGTGAGTTATTATGGGGAGAGGATTACAGACACCACATGACTCTCAAGCCTCAGAGATTCCGAAACTGAGTCTCTGGAACTCTCAGCCCCCAAAACCACTGCCTTCGACTGTCCTGATGAAGCATCAGTGGAACGGAAAGTAAGTGCCCTTTGCTGATACAGAGTGTTTGAGATGCTCACAGTGATTTCCAATCTCCTGTTCAAGGAAAGAGGTAGGACTCTAAATTGTGCTCCCTATTCTCTTGGCAAATGGCTCCCAGACAGCTCTCCTGAGGCACCTACCTTGGGAGCTTTTAATTTCATTTGAAAATGTATTTCATCGTTAGTTTAAAGTTCACATTTCACACCAAACCGCCCACTAACCTACCTACCCATCCACCCACTCGTCCAAACATCTAACCATACCTTTGCTAATGAGCCCACGCTGTAAAGGTATGAATGTGTAACTTACCTCCCTTTCCAAATTCTCCGCTTGTTCATAACATCATAGTGAGAAATAGCTACATCAGCGCAAAGGATCATGTATGGTAAAGCCATCCTCAGACGTTTCTAGCATAATTATAGAAAAAGCAAATCAGTCATTTCACTATGTGGTTTTAGGGCCAATTTGTGAGATATGCAGGTTATTCTTGGCTTCTTCTTCTTCTTTTTCTTCTTTTTTTTTCTTAGAGACAGGGTCTCACTCTGTCATCCAGGCTGGCCTGGAGTGCAGTGGCACGATCACAGCTCACTGCAGCCTCGAAGTCCTGAGCTCGGGTGATCCTCCCGCCTCAGCCTTGCAAGTGGCTGGGACTGCAGGTGTGCGCCGCTGCACCCAGCTAATTTTTTTTTTTTTTTTTGTAGAGACAGAGTCTTGCTGTGTTGCCCAGGCTGCTTTCGAACTCCTGGCCTCAAGCTATCCTCCTACCTCGGCCTCCCAAAGTGCTGGGATTACAGGCACAAGCCACCAAGCCCAGCCTATTCTTGGCTCTTCGTTCTCACATCCGAAATGTCTAATACTGATGGTAAAATTCCCTATTTCACGTGTAAGTATGGTTGTGATTTCCAGCATTGCTGATTCTCTCTCTTTCTTTTTCCTCTCTCCTCTCAGAGGAAGATGGAACAGCAGCCTGTACTCCCTATCTGTTCTGTCAGGAAAAAATGACGATCTAATCTATGTCTGTGTGATATTGTTCTTTCTCGTCCCGGGCCCCGGCACAACCCTTTGGAACTCTCATCTGGGTAGCTGACTCCATGCATGGAAACACTTACCGGTAGCTTAAATTAAGACACCTGAACTGAGAAGCAAATTTTTTTTTTTTTTTTTTTTGAGACAGAGTCTCACTCTGTTGCCCAGGCTAGAGTGCCGTGGCATCAGCCTAGCTCAAAGCAATCTCAAACTCCTGGGCTCAAGCGATCCTCCTGCCTCAGCCTCCCGAGTAGCTGGGACTACAGGTGTGTGCCACTGTGCCCGGCCAAGAAGCAAATGTTTTTCCTTTCCCTTGATTTTTACCAAAACCTGCAATGAGTCACATCTCAACAGCTCCATGCTCACCTTGTCCTTCTGGCCACATGGAGCAAAGTCAGCAACTGAAGTCCAGCACCTGCCACAGCACCTGTCAAAGCAGAAGTCCTTGGTCATAGAATAGCTAAGTATGGCATAGATCCTAGGGTTCCCACAGTGCACATGTAGAGGAATCAGCTTCTTCTTACTGCTATGGTGGGGATCTGAAAATCCAGTGCTCATGACACTCTGGCTGTGACTCACTTCCCTGTCCACGGGCATGGTTTGCAGTTCAGAATGGTGGGGCTCCCTCTCTCCCTTTTGGCCCACTGGGCACTTTGGTAACCCAGTAGACTTTGCCAAAACTAGGCTGTCTGAAGTCTTCTCCACTTGGACTGGCCCAAGAGTCCGTCTTCCCCTTCAGATTGGCTTCCTAGATCCAGATACAGACTGCTTGACCTTGGCACTTTGTGCATACCTTTCTTATAGCACTGGTCAGACTGGGTCCTCACAGTCGAATTAAGTGCTTCAGCCCCCTGTAAACTATTTAAGAGCAGGGATCACGCCGTTCTTTTCTATGTCCCCACGATCTAGCACAGTGCCAGGCTGTGGCTCTCCATAAATATTTTTGAGTGAACGCATGAATATGTTACTTAAATAACACTTCATTTTTCTCTAATAATTCCCTTGTGCATGAACTTGCTTACATACATGTCTTTGGTCCATATTGTAGTGTTTGTTCTATATTCTGGGCACTTCCTTTACATATGTAATTTTAATATCTTAACCTTGTCCATTTATTTTATTATTTCTATTTCATACATAAGAAAGTTGAGGCTCAGAGGGTTTAACTTTCCCATGCTCAGGTAGCTAATAAATTGCTGAAGGTCCAAATGCCAGTCCTGGGCATTGTATTTTTCATCGCCATGCATTTGTAGTAAAAAGAACAACAAAACAGTTTCACTTTAAAGTGCCCAGATGAAGCTATAAAACTTAATTTTATTAAATTTAGACCCTTGAGTACACATCTTTTTAATATTCTGTGTGACAAAATGAGACGTACACATAAGGCACTTCTGTTGCGTTCCAAAATATGATCTTTGTATGGAGGAAAAGCACTCGTGTGATTGAGATGTGAGCAGGACAAGAAGCTTTTTGCATGAAACATCATATTTACTTGAAGAACAACCGACAGACAAACTGTGGTTATTAGGCATTTGGCAGAAATTTTCTTGAAAGTGAATGAAGTGAGCCTAAAACTTCCAACCGATGGTATTTATTGGCAATGATAAAAAATGAGCTTTCAAGAGAAAGGCAGAATTTTGGAAGACTTGAATCTGCCGCCATGAACTTGATAGTTTCCCAAATGGTGGTGATAGTAACAAAATGATTTATCTGATAAGGTATAAATAAATGTGTCAACAGTTGTAAGATCTGCATAACTCAGTGAATCTAGATGTCCTAAATGATGAATGATGCTGCAAAATCATGGATGGGTAAGGGATTCATTCAAATGTAAGGTAGACTGATGGATTTGAATATAACAATGGGAAAAGTTCACTGATGTGGTTTAAGAAACGACAGCTTGTTGAGTTTGGGTGTAACATTAATACTTAAGTAGAACAGCCACAATTACCTAAAAGGCTACTAAAATACTCCTCCCTTTTCCAACTACATTTCTCTTTGAGGCCAAATTTTCTTCATATACTTTAACTATGACAATATGTTGCCACAGATTGAATGCAGAAGCAGATGTGAGAATCCACTTGTCTTCTAAGAAGCCAGAAAATAAGAGATCTGTAAAAATGTAAAACATC
>NW_012150952.1:2454810-2458814 GCF_000956105.1 Propithecus coquereli
CACCATGCCTGGCTAATTTTTTTTTTCTATATATTTTTAGTTGTCCGATTAATTTCTTTCTATTTTTAGTAGAGACGGGGTCTCGTTCTTGCTCAGGCTGGTTTTGAACTCCTGAGCTCAAACAATCCGCCTGCCTCGGCCTGGTTGCTTATTTTCTTATTGTTAAGTTTTAGGAGTTTTTTAAAGAGTTTTTTTTTAATGTTGAACCAACCTTGCATATCTGGGATAAATCCCACTTGGTTGTGGCATATAATTTTTTTTATACATAGTTGGGGTTGACTTGCTAATATTTTATTGAGGATTTTTGCATCTATGTTCATGAGAGACATTGGTCTGTAGTTTTTCTTTCTTGTAATGTTTTTACATTGGGCCCCACTGAATTTGTGTTCTCATAGCTGTCTAGGGATGTCTGTAATCACTCCATCTTCCTTCTTTTCCTTTTTCCTTGGTCCATTTTATTTAATTTAAATTCAGATATATGTACCTTCCCAATATGGTATAGACATGTTTATAAGATTTTGGGTCAGGTGCAGTGGCTCACACCTGTAATCCTAGCACTCTGGGAGGCTGAGGTGGATCACTTGAGCCCAGGAGTTTGAGACCAGCCTGAGCAAGAGTGAGACCCTGTCTCTACTAAAAACAGAAAAGTTAGCTAGGCATGGTGGTTCACCCCTGTAATCACAGGTACTTGGGAGGCTGAGGCAGGAAAATTGCTTGAGCCTAGGAGTTTGAGGTTGCAGTGAGCTATGATAATGCCGTTGCACTCTAGCCAGGGAGAGAGAGTCTCACTCTCTCTGTCTCTTTTCTCTCTCTCTCTCTCTCTCTTTTTTACATCTCATTTGACTAAAGCCAAGAAACTCTGTCTTGAAAAAAAAAAAGAAAGAAAGAAGAAGTGTTTATAAGATTTCATAAAGCACTAAGGCTGTTAAACTCATGACATAATTTACAAAACTTTTTTTTTTTTGAGGGAGAATCAGGTGAAGAAAACGGGTGTTATGAGAACACTGTAAAAGTCTTTGGATCTTTTGTTGCAATCTCTGTACTATTTCCTGTTAGAAACTTTTTACATTCAGAATCTACTACCCTCAGGTCTAGAACATAGTTTAATTCCATGGAGGTTTTGAGAATAACATTTCTAAGAGAAATACGCTTGTTTTTTTGAGACAGAGTCTCACTCTCTTGCCTGGGCTACAGTGCCGTGGCGTCAGCCTAGCTCATAGCAACCTCAAACTCCTGGGCTCAAACGATCCTACTGCCTCAGCCTCCGGAGTAGGTGGGACTACAGGCATGTGCCACCATGCCCGGCTAATTTTTTCTATTTTCAGTTGTTTGGCTAATTTCTTTCTATTTATAGTAGAGGCGGGGTCTTGCTCTTGCTCAGGCTGATCTCAAACTCCTGAGCTCAAGCAATCCTCCCGCCTCGGCCTCCCAGAGTGCTAGGATTACAGGCATGAGCCACCACGCCTGGCCAGAAATATGCTTTTTTGATGGTTCTAGGGAATCTCAGAGCAATGTCAAAGTCCTAGCATCTCAAGCATTGGGTTTCCTGTTGAAGATACTGCCTGGGGAGAAATGAAGACCGGAGGCAGACCAGGAACCAGAGGCAGAGATGGTTTCCTGGGATCAGATTGTGAATGCCATGATGAAGCTTGTAACGGCTTCCTAGGGGCAGGACACAAGTGATGGAAGCTGGAGTTATGTTGGGCCAGCCAAGTGTAGCTTCTGCATTAGAGTTTCATTGACAACCACAGAAAAGAACAAAATGTAAAATACATCTATTTATTGTAAGCAAAACACATATTTTTGGAGTTGGATTTTAGCCATGGCTCAATGACTCTCCATGAGATTCTTAGTGAGGCTCTGCCTGTATGTTGTAATTAGGGTTCAAAGCAGACTCCAGCATCCTAGGAACTGTTGCTTCCCATTCTTCCTGCTTCCACTTTTCCTAACTTCACGTCTGAGCTGCCTGGCCCCACACACAGAATGCAGTCACAAAAACAGATATACATAATAAATATCTTTATTTTTCTGTAATCATAATTATTTTTCTTTTTTTATTCTTTTTAAAACTTTAAAAATTTATATGTAATCATTGCACATATTTTTGGGGTTGTTCAGGAAAAACTCAAACTGTGTTTTTCCTCTGTTCTCACACCAACACAAAAACAATCAACACAGAAGACTTCTATGACCAAACGTGTGTGGGGCTTTCCCCACCAACCAGCAGTGAACACCAGCTGGGTGTCCTCCGGTTCAATTCTGATGCTATCTATCTGGAGATAGTGTCAGGTCCCACAGGCTGAGGGCTCAAGTCCCCAAGTCTGCTCCCCTACCCCTTCAGATATCAGTGGCAAGTCCAGGTCTCTGGAACTTTTGACCGACCGGCTTCAAGATGGGGTTCTCATGACCCCTTCTTTGGGATTGATTAATTTGCTAGATGGGCTCACAGAACTCATGGAGACACATTTACCAGTTTATTATAAAGGAAATCATAAAGGATATTTCAAATAAACAGCCAGATAAAGAGACATATAGGGCAAGATCTGGAAGGGCCCTGAGTGCAGGAGCTTCTGTCCCTGTGGAGTTGGGGTGCACCCCCCTCCTGGCACATGGATGAGTTTTTGCTCCCCTGTCAGCCTCCGCATACTTGGCTCTCTGAAAGCTCCCCAAACCCTGTCCTTTAAGTCTTTATGGAGACGTCATTGGTTGTCCATGATGAAAACATGGACAGCCATGTCAAAATGTGATTGGACAAAAAGGGTATGATCTAAACCCAGCAAGTCCTATCTGTTCAGATTCTTCTTGGACTTTCTGTGCAGCATTCGTTCCTCCAGGGTAAATGAGAGCAGGAGAAGCTCAGACAGAGAGAGGGAGAGAGAGAGAGAGAGAGAGAGAGAGAGAGAGAGAGAGAGAGAGATTCTCTTTACTGTAACCAGAGCTATGAGATTTATGAGCCAGGAGCCATGGAAAAAACCCAATATATCATAATATCACAGGGGTACATTTGATATTTTGATATCTCTATACAATGTGTAATGATCAAGTCAGGGTAATTGGGGTATCCATTACCTCAAACATTTATCTTTTCTTTGTGTTGAGAACATTTCAAATCTTCTCTTCTAGGTATTTTGAAATATGTAATAAATTATTGTTAGCTATAATTTTCCCATTATACTCTCAAATACTAGAACTTATTCCTTCTATTTACCTATATTTTTGTATCCCTTAACCAACTTGTCTTCATCCACACTCCCTACTTCCCTTCTGGACCTCTGGTAACCACTGATCTACTCTCCACTTCCAAGAGATCCACTTTTTTAGCTCCCACAGATGAGTGAGAACATATGATATTTGTCTTTCTATGCCTGGCTTGTTTCACTTAACAAATGACTTCCAGTTCCATCCATGTTGCTGAAAATGACAGGATTTTATTCTTTTTATAGCTGAATAATATTCCATTGTATATACATACCACATTTTCTTTATCCATGCATAAGTTGATGGTCGATTCCATATCTCAGCTATTGTGAACAGTGCTGCAGTAAACATGGAAGTGCAGATATTTCTTTGATTTACTGATTTCCCTTCTTTTGGATATATACCCAGTAATGGGATTGTCGAATCATGGTGGTTCTATTTTTAGTTTTTTTGGGAACCTCATACTGTTTTCCGTAGTGGCTATACTACTTTACATTCCCACCAACAGTGTACAAGCATTCCCCTTTCTCTGCATCCTTGCCAGCATTAATTATTTTTTTATCTTTTTGATAATAAGCATTCTAACTGGGGTGAGATGATATCTTATTGTGATTTTAATTTTGCATTTCCCTGATGATTAGTGATGCTGAGCATTTTTTCATATGCCCGTTGGGCATTTATATGTCTTGTTTTGAGAAATGTCTATTTGGGTTTTTTGCTCATTTTTAAATCAGATTATTTGGGCTTTGCTCTTAAGTTGTTTTATCTCCTTATGTAGTCTTATTATAAATCCCTCGTTTTATGCG
>NW_012150952.1:2458864-2460485 GCF_000956105.1 Propithecus coquereli
TAATTTCTAATAAAGTCAATATTGATGATAAATAGATGATGAAATTTAAACTCAAAAACTTAACTCAAAATAAAATTTCTTTGGGGTTCTCAGTTATTTTTCAGAATGAAAAGGAAAAACAATTTGGGGATTGTCATTCTGAGGTATTGGCAATGACAGAGGAATGCACACGTGATAGGAAGAGATGGGCCAAGCACATACAGCCGAATGTTTAGGAGACCTCTTCCATTCACTAAGACTACAGTGAAATAAACCATCCATTCATTTTTTTCTTTCCCAATAATTTTTATGGTTAAAGTGGCCCAGGTTAAGTGTTACTGTGAGTTAAAGCTGGAGCTCAGAGAACAGAAGGAAGAAAGAAAACCACACTTCTTTCAAATTTCCTTTGCTTTCGTACAAGGAAATTTTCTGCTCATAGACACAGTTAATGCTTAATCAATGCCATTGGCCCTCCCTCACTTTAGAAACACAACATAACGGGGCCTCCTGAAGCAACTGCCTAGTCTTGTGCTAAGTGTGTGATCCTGTTTACTTTTTGCTCTCTCTGTTGTTGCCCTACCGGTAGGGTTATTGACAGATCCTTTGGAAAGTGTGTGTCATTCTAGTATGTCTAGGTAACTTTCCCCGGAAGGCACACACTGTAAAACAAAACAAAACAAAAAGTCGATGCACTAGAAAAGAGACAAGATGATGCATAGTGTTGGGCACACAGAAGCTGTCAACTGCTAGTTGTTAAACCTGATTAATTGAATCTTGGTGATCCTAGATAAGGGGCCAATAATGTGTCACCTTAGCTGATCCAAATATCTACTGATACTCTCCACTTACACATTGTTATTAAAATATTGATGAATGGTTTTCTTGAGATTAACTTTTTTCTTACATTTTATTTTTTAGAGAAGTTTTACATTCATAGCAAAATTGAGTGGAGGGCACAGAGATAACCTGTTTCTGCCCCAACACAAGCATAGGCCCCCACCCCGTGTCAGGATCCCCCATGAGAGCCGTACATTTGTTACAATCGATGAACCTACATTGACACATCATTATCACCCAGAGTTCACAATTTACATTAGGGTTCTCTCTTGGCATTGTACATTTTATGGGTTTTGACAAATGTATGATTACATGTGTCCGACATCGTAGCATACAAAATAGTTTCCCTGTCCTAAAAATCCTTTATGCTCTGCCTGTTCAGCTTCCCTCCCTGCTAACCCCTGGCAACCACTATTCTTTTTTACTGTCTCCATATGCCTTTTCCATCATGTCGTATAGTTGGAATCATGGTATGTTCAGATGGGCTTCTTCCCCTTATAGTAATATACATTTAAGTTTCCTTCATGGCTTTTCACGTCCGGCCTCATTATGGTTTTAATTTGCATTTCTCTGATAATTAGTGATGTTGAGCATTTTTCATGTGTTTGTTGGCTTTGGTTCATTTTTTAATTGGTTGCTTATTTTCTTTTTTTTTTTTGAGACAGAGTCTCACTGTGTTGCCCGGGCTAGAGTGCCATGGCGTCGGCCTAGCTCACAGCAACCTCAAACTCCTGGGCTCAAGTGATCCTCCTGCCTCAGCCTCCCGAGTAGCTGGGAATACAGGCAGGCGCCACCATGCCTGGCT
>NW_012150952.1:2464401-2474908 GCF_000956105.1 Propithecus coquereli
ATTTTTAATTGGATTATTTTTTTTTTTGCTGTTCAGTTGTTTGAATTCCTCATATATTCTGGTTATTAATCCTTTGTCAGATGGATAGTGTCCAAATATTTTCTCCCATAATGTGGGTTGTCACTTCACTTTGTTGATTGTTTTCTTTGCTGTGCAGAAAGCTTTTTAGCTTGATGTAATCCCATTTTGTCTATTTTTTCTTTTGTTGTCCATGCTTTTGAGATCTTACTCAAAAAATCTTTGCCTAGACCAATGTCCTATAACATTTCCCCAATTTTTTTTAGTAGCTTCATGTCTTACATTTAAGTCTTTAATCCATTTTGAGATAATTCTTGTATATGGCAAAAGACATGTATCTAGTTTCATTCTTCTGCATATGACTATGTAGTTTTCTCAGAATCATTCATTGAAGAGACTGTCCTTTCTCCAATGTAAGTTCATGGTGCCTTTGTTGAAAATGAATTGGCTATAAGTGTGTGAACTTATTTCTAGACTCTCTATTCTGTTCTATAATTATTATTTTAGGTCACATCCACATAGGTGTATAATATTAATTGCTACCAATTCAGGATTTCCATTTTTAGTGTTACACTTGTGTCTAAGTTTAATCTTTCCAAGGCACTGGGAGGGGCTCATCCTCTGAAACATCAATCCTTCTGTGTTGCCCTCAATTATCATTCTGTGTTGCCTGCTATGGTGACATCCTTATTCTTATCCACATGGCCCTTTAGGCCTGGTGGCTTTCTCTGATCCTTCTGTGCCACTCTTGGCCTCATAGGAATTCTCCTCCTCCTCCCAAGGCATACTTTCTTCTGTCGAGTCCTGTTGCTTCCTTGTAGCTCTAGGCCATAGCCAGGAAATAGGCCCATTTGATTTTGGACCCTACAAATTATCTGGGGAATCTCAGGGAGAAAGTGAGGAATTGATGTATATACCTACAGTTTTTAAATTTTTCCTTTTAACTCTCATCCTACCCTTAAAGGGTGGGAGTGGCTGTCTTATATTCAAGAAGCAACCTCCCAAATCCTTTGTCTATGTTACATGTCTCTTCATATCCTTTATATTAGCACAGAATGGGGTGAAGATCAAGCTGGAGAGGTGAAGGAAAAACTATGGGAAAAAATTAGTATTTCAAAAAATAGTCCTGCATCACAAGTTGAAAGTGAAACCATGAGAAATGAGTTAGAGAGTAGGTTGCCTCTAAAGAGAAATTATCCCAAGAAAAAAAGGAAAAAGTGAGGACGAATTAAGAGATGGATTGGGAACATTGCTTTATTAGAACACCAATGACCAGCCCTATGCTTATTGCCCTAACTCCCACCTGTATTTGCTTGATGGGAATTTTCAGGAGTGAGATATGTTGCTATTTTGCTACTTTATATCTGAATTTCGAATATACCCAATTTCTAGCCCATTAATGGATTTTATAAATCAATAAATTTTAGGCACTCAATAAATTTTTATTAAATGAGTGAATGAGAAAAAGCAGTGGACATAATTGGGTATATTAAAACACCACAGGGCTATATGAGCAGGAGGAGCTTCCTAAATGTTTATTATTATTTGAAAGATCAAGATTAAAAATTAATTTGATATTTTCTTTTGCTCAAATGGTATTTAATAGTCTTGGGGACCAGTATGTACACATTAGAAAATGTATTTTATTACCAAGTCTCAGCCAGGCATTTAAATGTTGAATGTTTGATACAGGAAAAAAAACAAAACAAAATGACAACAATGGACCAACTCCGCGGAGCTGTGTTAAAGATACTGGACTTTAACTCCTTGATTGGAGATGATAATATTACAGCGAGCTGATCTGCAGTATGGATTGTTAAGATCAAAGGCTATAAGTGATAATGTTTGCTTTTTAAAAAGTCAGCTTTACTCTGAATGTCATAGTTTGCAACTTTCAACTGGAAGCTACAACATGGATTCACGGAATCAGTCTTGGTTTCTGTTCTTTAACACTCTTCTTGTGATTTCTGCCTTGGTAAGAAAACAATGCATAGAAAACGATTAGAAAACTTTGGGGCACTTGAAACTGATTGTTAAAAGACAACTATTTGTTCATTTTTTAATATAAATTTCAAAATGTTAATCTCAAATGAGTGTTTCTTTTTGGAGAGGGGGCAGACAGGGTATGAGAAATAGCCTCACCAGAGAATTAGAGACGTTGACATAGGTTATGTTTTTATTTCAGTTTTATTGTTGTGTAACAAGTTTTCTTTTGATGAGATGAAAAATATGAACTTTGAAAATCATTCCATTTTTAAAGTTGAATAAAATGCAGATTGCTGCTACGGTAACTTGAGACATGAATGAATGTCACAGGCACAGTCAATACTTAACAAAGTTTGGTGACATGGGATTTCTCTTCTGTTTCGTCATTAACTTAGACTAATCTTTCTACAATTTGGACTAACGTTTTCTAACAGGTAGTTCACACCACAAACCAGCCTAAGGTTTTAAATGAAGTTGCAAATTCCTGGGGGAAAATCTTTAGTTGCGATTTTAAAATAACAGTGATATTACGCTGATATTCTATGAATAGGAACTAGAACACTGTGAACAAGAGAGACTGGTTAATATGTGTTAAAACTGTAATTAGGAACAAATTCTTGCTAACTCTATTCTATAGGTACATTGGCCTTCCTCTGTGAGTGTGTGCCTGTGTGTGGTTATAGTGTGAAACAACCAACATACTTGTTAATGTAAAAAATGATGGTAACCATTCAACTAGTTCACTCCCACATTTTTTTTTTTTTTTTTTTTCTGAGACAGAGTCTCACTGTGTTGCCCTGGCTAGAGTGCCGTGGCATCAGCCTAGCTCACAGCAACCTCAAACTCCTGGGCTCAAGCGATCCTCCTGCCTCAGCCTCCTGAGTAGCTGGGACTACAGGCATGCGCCACCATGCCCAGCTAATTTTTTGTATATATTTTTAGTTGTCCAATTAATTTCTTTCTAATTTTAGTAGAGACGGGGTCTCGCTCTTGCTCAGGGTGGTTTCAAACTCCTGAGCTCAAACAATCAGCCCGCCTTGGCCTCCCAGAGAGCTAGGATTACAGGCATGAGCCACCGCTCCTGGCCACTCCCACATTTTTTTAAACACTTCAAATGTTTCTAGTATTTAGATATGTAAGCTGTATTTGAATAAAATTATACTGTACACTTTTGTGATAATTTATTATAATTTACAAAGTGCTTTCACATCATATCATATAACTGTCACAATACCCAGGCAAAGTAGGTACTGATTGTATTTTACAGATAGTCTGAGTACCTGGAAGGTGCACTGAATTACTCTTAGTTGATGGAACCAGTAACAACCCAGAAAGTTCCATGAGCTTTTTTACTAGATTATACTGACTAAGAAATTTCTCAGATTTATGTGGTTTTTTTCACTGGGCATGTAGTCTGAGTTTCATTGGTCATTTGTGGAGAATCTTTTTTCAGAAAAAGAAATTTAATCACAAAATATACCCATTGTTTTTTTCTTAAATATTTGGTATTGTCTTTGAAGACAGAATCTTGAGAGAAATATGAAAGGAAAGCATGACTAATGAGGTCTTGAATAAAATTTATTTTGAAAGGATTGTTGTAAATTATAATAATATTTTAACATTGGGAATAAATTATTAGGTCTTTTTTTCCACAATTCTTTGTTTTAATTATATTAGGCCTTTAAAACATTGCTCAATGAACCCTTTAGAAAATCACGTATAAAGTGAACACTTATTTGAGGGATAGAGTCTTATGTTCTGCCTTTTTTTTTTAATTTTTGAAGCTGGTGTCTTATTTGCTTTACTTTCAAATTCATTTAACAGGCAGTTTCATTTTCTGTATGAAATGAGAAGACCCTTTGGTCAAAAAGTCATCTTAGACTCCAATTTAGTTGTCTTGAATACATGACAGAAAATAATCCATAATATTAATGAAAAAGCAAACAAACAACAAATGGCTAGACATAGGTTGAAACAAAGAAGACCATTTATATCATGGGCATCATAATAATATCATTTTTTTAATGTGTTTGTTTCCCAGCCAACTCCAGAAAACTTTGGTGAGTCTACTTTGAGTTTTGCCCTAGGTTATAGAGAACCTAGGATATATTTAATGCCAAACATAATAAATAATTACATATGCACAATTGATGCATGATTGCATTGAACTTTGATCTAACACTGAGTTCTTTTGATTTATTGGAGGACATTTTATTGTCTATGTTCTGGGGTCCATATGCCCAGCAGAAAAATAGCTGGTGTTATAGGAAAAGCCAAACACAGTGACTGACACATAGATATCCCATAAATGCTTGCTATTATTGTTTTTGCTATTTTTTGTCAAATCATAGGGACATAATAATACAGTGCACTCCTATTCAGTTCAGCCTTAGAGATTTGACTGTGTTATCTACCCCTTTGCCACTTACAAATGTCATTCAAGTTTAACTTAAGAATTTTGCATGTGCATTCCAGGATATATTACTAGCAAGGGATATACATATATGGGTAGATTGGGCTGGTTTGGCCAAATTTAAACATTTGTTTCCTACTTAATCTAATCATCTAATCTAGTCTTCCAAATTAAGCTTAATAATATACAAAGTGACCAATTTCTTATTCCTGAAGTCATTTGACATTCAAGGAATGTGAATAGGACAGAGTACATATGTAAAAGTCCTTTAGCCCCTAAACTGGCTCATGGGAGATTCTCAATCAGTCAATCAATCAACGTGTGTTGAATCAGAATCTAGTAGTGATTTACTCAAGGCAAAATAAACTTGCTTAGTTTTGATTATGTAAATGATAAAGATTTTTCTCCTTTTGTAAACATAAACATGATGTTCAATGTGTTTTTTCCTTTGTTATTTTAGATGTAGATGGTGGAATTGACCAGGATATATTTGATATCAATGAAGGTTTGTGGATTTTTTTAAAAACATGATCTTTTAAGTAGAGAGTTTGAATCTAATTTGCTAACATGAATTTTTATCTTCACTCTTAGATTTGGGACTGGATCTTTTTGAGGGAGATATCAAACTTAATGGGGTGAGTTGAAACTGTGCAAGGAATAATCTATTAATCACTGAAAGATAAATATAGAATAACTGAGAATGATTAGACAGCATGGGTTTTGTGAAGCCCAACCATATCTAAGGGCACAGAATCGTGGTGACACATTTATTCAATGAGCACATTGTACTCGAATGGATGCATATAATAGTGTCTTCATCTTTCATTACTCAGATTTTTGTGCGGTTAAAGCTGCCATAACTTGCCACATATGTCTTAATCTTATTGGTTTTCATTATTGGAACAATATGACATTTTCATTTTAAAATAGAACCTCACAGATTCAATCTAACTGAATTGTAAGCATCTTCAATGAATCATGCTTTTCACCATAAGAAATGGATTTGTGACGTCTACCCTGACCTCAGCTAAAAATAGTATTGCCAAGTAAAGGTTTTCCCAAACCTATTCATGAAGACTGCTGATTCTTATCTAGGCATCATGACACACAGATGAACATAGGTACCTTACATGTTCATTTAGAAGAACTTAAGAATTCGCCATCGTGAGTACTAATTTTTTATTTTTATTTTTTTGAGACAGAGTCTCACTGTTGGCCTGGGTAGAGTGTAGTAGCGTCATCGTAGCTCACAGCAACCTCAACCTCCTGGGCTCAAGAGATCCTGCTTGCCTGAGCCTCCCAAGTAGCTGGGACTATAGGCATGCCCCATGACACCCAGTTAATTTTTCTATTTTTAGTAGAGACGGGGGTCTCACTCTTGTGCAGGCTGGTCTCGAACTCCTGAGTTCAAACGATCTGCCCACCTTGGCCTCCCAGAGTGCTAAGATTACAGGTGTGACCTACCTCGCCCGGCCATAAGTACTAATTTTTTAAAGACAAGATATAGTTTATTGTATACAAGATTTGAAAAGATTCTAAAACTTACTATACCTTTTGGTGATGATAGAGAGAAACTAGGATGCTTGTTTAAGGATGTGTTTATACACCAGGCGTGGTGGCTCACATCTGTAATCCTAGCACTCTGGGAGGCTGAGGTGGGAGGATTGCTTGAGGTAAGGAGTTCGAGACCAGCCTAAGCAACAGTGAGACTGCCGTCTCTACAAAAAATAGAAAAATTAACCAAGCATGGTGGCACACGCCTGTAGTTCCAGCTACTTGAGGAGCTGAGGCAGGAGGATCCCTTGAGCCCAAGAGTTTGAGGTTGCAGTGAGCTATGATGATGCCACTGCACTCTAGCCAGGGGACCAGAGCAAGACTGTCTCCCCCATCCAAAAAAAAAACAAAACAAAAACCAGAATGTGTTTATAACATGTTATGATATTGGGGAGTGTATAAAACAAACAAAAAAGACAAATTAACAAAATCCATCTAATTTAAAATACATATACCCTTTGATCTAGAAATTCTCCAGTAGACCTTTTTCTGCAAAATTCTGCTCTTCCCACAGACACAGTCCTGAGTCACTCCCTTACTTCTCTTGTGGGAAGCACTGACATTCCTCATGTGCCTTCTGGGAGCTTCAGGGCAGTAAACAGCGCTGCAGTGTTGGAGGCTCAGTCCTGGGTCTGCTCTTCTGCATGCACTGTCTTCCTCTCGATCTCACCTTAGGCCAGGGCTTCAAATGTTATCTCTATGCCATGACTCCAAAGGTAGAACTCTAGTCCTCTCCTCTCCCTGTGCTCCAGACTGGTTTATCCAAGTGCCACTTAGCCAGTTCCATTTGAATGTCCACAAGACATCTCAAATCTAAGTGCTCTCTGATCAGGTGAACTCTGATCTTCCCCCCAAACCCTTGCTCCCCTAACTCCCCTCTTTGTAAAATCACTGTTACTCTCTGACTCCACTGGATAAATAAAATCCTCAGGTGTCACCTTTGCTTTTCCCTTTCCTTCACTCCCCACCCAGCCCATCAGCAAGTTCTGTCATTTCTACCTCCAGCATACGCCCCAAACTATCTACTTGTCTCCATCACACTAATTTAAGTCCTGTTAACTCTTGCCTGGCTTTTTCCGTGAGTCTCCCAATTTGTCTTTCTGTTTAAAATATTGTCCTCCTGTAATCTTTTCCACCCTCTACCTGCCTTCATCCCCCACAGCCGAAGTCATCTTTTAAACACACAATGACACCATTTCACGTCCTGGCTTGAAACTCTTCAATGGCTTCCTATTGCGTTTAGAATCACTTCCGGATTTAGCGGATTTAGCTCTGGCACTCCAGGGCCTACAGGACTGAACTCCTGCCTCCCTCTCCTCCCATCTCCTCTCCTCGCCTCTTCTCTCATCTCGTCCATTTTCTCTCCTAACTCACTAGGCTACGACATTAACACATGCTCACAACATACCAAGCTATTCCCTCCTCAGAACCAGAGCAGCTGCTCTTCCCTCTGCCGGAAATGATCTTCCCTGGCCGGTTTTATTCTTGGCCGTCATTTCCCCTCAAGTGCCACCCTTTGGAGAGGCTCCTGACCACTTTCTCTCATGTACTCCCCTGTCCTTTATTCCTGTCCGCATCTCTCTTGGAATTTCCTCCACAACTATTAAATTCATCCCGTTTCAACTTATTTGTTCTCTTTCATACTGTTTGTCTCCCCCATTAGATATAAGTTCCATGAAACTAGAGACCTTGGTAGTTTTGTTATGAAGGGATTCCTATTTTCTAGAACAATATTCAATGTTGACTGAATTAATACATTACTAAAATATTATTCATTTTCTATTATAAAATTTAAAATTTTTAAAAAATTTTTTGAAAACTTTTGGCCCCACTCATGTGTGACTTTTTCTGGTATTGTGAGGTTCAGATTATTGAGGTTTTGCTATCACTTGCTTCTTACATATTTTTCATCTCTAGTGTGGGAAACTGACCTATAAATCTACCAATATTTATATTGTTATCCAACAATCATTTTTTTAAAATAATTTTTTAAATATTTTTTTTACCTGGAGTCACGCCCAAGAAGCCTTGCGCAAGTGGACTCCCAACAATCATTTTTTAACGTGATTCCTAGAAACTTTGTGATATTAGGATAAAAGCATAGGTCACACATAGACACACATAATTTGTTTGGGCCAGCTGGAAGAGCTTTAATCTTTATTTATTTCTAGATTAACTATTGATTGTTTCATAAGTTTTTGCTTAATTCATTTAACTAGCTCTTTCACATTTATTTTTGACAGGCACAAGAAAGAAATTCCATCATTGGAGAAGAGTATAGATGGCCTCATACCATTCCTTATGTTTTAGAAGATAGCTTGGGTTAGTATGTGCCTTGGAATACCCATACCTAATGTATGTTCCTGACAGAGTAGGATTACAGTGTTTCCAAGGGTGGGTCGTATGGTCTTTAAGGTTTTGCTTGCTTGTTCCTCTGTGTGGCTATGTACATTTACCTAAAAAAAAAAAAAAAAAGTAAGCCAAATGAACAGTGAAAAGAACCTAAATGATTCTGTCTGAAATATTTGCTATGTTTTGACCAATATAGGATTAATTCAACCAGTATTTATGGAGAGACTATTCTGTACTGGATACTAGAGACATAAGGATTAGGGGAGTTAGTCTCATTGCTTTTTGATCTTTTGGCTAAGATCAAGTGTGGAGAGTTAGTCTTTATTTTAAAGCAGTGGTTTCCCATACGTGAAGATTTTACATATGAGAAAAGCATAAACTAACCAACTATACAAAACTTTAGGGACTTCCATCGTTTTACTAACATTTTATTTTGCCAAGTTGGGCACAGAAAAAACGATAAGACCGCACTGTGTTCTATCATCGCCTTTTCATAAAATAAATAATGTTATTAGTTTAGTATTAAAATACTAAAAAGTCAGAAGAATCTAATCCAAGACGAAGAAGAGCTTTTCTATAGAAGAAATTTAATTGTAATGTAAAACTCTAAGCATGATTCTCATTTTACCTAGGGACTGGGTGACAATCATGTAGTCACTGACCTGTATCAGTTTAGAAACTGTTGTCTGGGGAAAGTTTTGGAAAAAAACCCTGCCGTTTCCCCTAAAGATCATGCATTCAGATAAACTAAAAGTGAATTACGGTAGAATGGAATAAACATTATGATTAGTGATATATTTAAAGAGAACATTGGAGGGGCATTTAACTCACACTAGCTATAAAGGCATATGCATTAGGGAGCAGATGACACTATGCAGCAGGGCTTCTATGAAGGTTGTATAAAATGCACACCATACACAGCTGGCTGGGAGCAGTGACAAGTGGGGCTGATATCAAGTTTGCATTCTGTTTATCAGGAGGCATTCATTTCTTTGCTTGAAAGTGCTGTTCGTCCCCCTGGCCAGCCAGCACGGGCAGCATCTGCTCAGGTGCAGTGCCTCTTTACAAAGGCACCTTTACAAAGGCACCAAGTGGGTGAGTGCAGCCTCTGATAGCAAGGCAAGGTGCTTTAGGCAAATGGACCACTACTTGCAAAGGCATGGGGAAGGGAGAAAACCCTTAGGAATTTAGAATGGGAGTGGGGAGATAAGGAAATTGAATAGATAGACAGGCCCCAGATTGGAAAGAACTTGGGTGTTTGCCATGTTAAGGACTTGATGTCTATACTGATGGGAAGGTGGAACCACCAAAAGTTTTATTGTGGAAGTGAGATTGTTATAATTGCCTTTTAGAATAGTCACTCTGGTCGTAGTATAGAAGATGTGTTATTAGTGGGGTAAAAAGAAAGTAGGGAGATGAGTTAGAAGACTATTGAGGAAATCCAGGGAAGGAGTGAAGAGGTTCTGAACCAAGACTCTCTCAGTGGGGATGACACCAGTGGATAATTCTACTAGAGATTTACGGAGCAATTGTTAGATTTGGTGCTTGATTGCAAGAGGTCAGCAAGACGGTGGGTCTAGGTAAAGAGATGCTAGTGCTCAGGATTCAGTCCTGGGTAACTGGATGGATGGTAATGCCTTTAACAAGAATGAGGAATGTATCTTGAAGAGGGTGAGATAGAGAAGTATGGTGGAAATTAGTTTGTGGCATGCAGAATTTGAAATGCATCAGGGTCACTGTGGAGGAGATATTAAATAAAATATTGGGATATGACCTGGCCATTCAAGACACAGAAATATTTGGGAGTTATTAGGATGTAGGAGACAGTTGAAGCTATGGGTATGAATGATCATTTCACATATAACAGCTACTCCACAGATAATTGGATCTTATTGAATGATTCTAGAAGATTGTATTGAGTAAGAAGATGACCGAGAGTGGAACTCAGCCTGGGAGTGCAATTTTTTGGAATTGGTATAAAAGAAAGATTTGGTAGAAGTTACTGAGAAGAAAGGATTGGCCAGAGACATAGATGGCCAAGAGTAGGGTAGAGAAAGCCAAGGCAAGAGTAGTTAACAGAATTAGAAGCTATAAAGAACTCATGGAATATGAGGAGCAAAAGATGTTCGTTAACTTTTGGAATCAGGGGAACTTGAAAGACTGTAAATACATTGTTTTTGATTT
>NW_012150952.1:2475752-2498459 GCF_000956105.1 Propithecus coquereli
GCTCTTGCTCAGGCTGGTCTTGAACTCCTGAGCTCAAACGATCCGCCCACCTCGGCCTCCCAGAGTGCTAGGATTACAGGCGTGAGCCACCGCACCTGGGCTGTAACTGCATTTTTTCACGTATATAATCCTTATAACAGGGTTAAACTTCAAATTCTTATAGGCCAATTTTTTCAATTCTGTGACTTTGATTCTTTCTTATTTAGAAAACACTTTACCTCTGTGTAATCTTGTAGAATTCAACTTATTTTCTATGTTCAAATAAGAGAAATATTTCCTTCCCTTTCAGAAACTTACACCATCTTTAAATGACTCGGACTAAGGAAATTACTAAGCAAGGGCACTTTTATGTGTAGCAAAAGTAAATACTTAGGAAGGGTGTTCTGGAAGTGATTTCTGGAAGGCCAGATTCTGATAGGCCAACCTATGAAATTCTACCAGTAGGACTTTAGTCCTTGATCTTAAACTTCAGATGTTATCTGGCTGGCAGATCCAATTTCCCCGAAAGGGGTAACACCTGAAGCAGCCATTTATAGCTTCCAGTGAACAAGTTCTAATTCCTTGCCTGACTACCAAGTTTAGGGGGACAATAGGTGGAGGGGTGGAGGATGCGGGTAAAGGAGGTGGGGATAGGAATGAAGAGGAAGGTCTAGAAACCTGAAAGCACTAAGAAGGGCAAATAATCCTGAATAGCTGCTTGCTAAATTCCTAGGATTGTCAAGGATTTGCTTCATCCTTTGTAGTTTAGGGATTTACATGATGTAATCTCAGGTGGAGCTTTTTGTATCTATGATGCAAAATTAATTAAGGCCCTTGGTAAATAAAGACACTTGGTAAATGAAGATTTTACCTCGGTAGAGGGCTATGCCGTTTATAAAACTTTCACATATGTTCCCTTATTGAATTCTCAAAATAATTCCATGAGAGTGGAAGGTATCTTCATCAAGTTTTGATAAAAGGCCTAGACTAGCATGCTTTTTTTACATTCTGTTCCAAAACAGTGATGTACTAGTCAGGATCATCATGCCTTATTTTAAGGAAGTGATGCCTTTGAAATAATGATCCAAATGTGATATTTATAAGACAGAACATTTTGAATGTTAAAGGCATATAATGCAGCCATTAAAATGATAAAAACAATACTTAATGATGAAGAAATATTTTAATGATATATTAATTCATGAAAAAATAGTTGGTAAAATATTGTGTAGACTATGACTTTATTTTTTATAAAAATATATGTATATTATGTACGTATTCATATGCAAAAAATATGATAAGGGCAATTGATTGTTCCTGGGTGGTAGGATTTTAAATTTCCTTCTTTTTGTTTACATACATTTTCTAACTTTTTAATAATGAATGTGCATTACTTGTGTGATATTGTAAAAGGCTGAACTCTAAAATCCATGAGTGCCTCTTATGACTTATGGATTTTAGGGTCTCACATATGTGAATCCTGTTCTTGATCTTCTCTGACCTGCCTGGACAGAGGCATTCCAAGTAATCTTCCTTGAACATTTATGCAACGGTTACTTAAGAAGGGAAGAAAGAAATGAACACTTGCCAAATGCCCATTTTACTTGGACCTTCACCTTTACTTTCTCTTCTTATCCTCACAATATCCCTGCAAACTTTATTTTGTATCCTTATATAACTGATGATAACACCAAAGATCCGAAGGTTAATTTAATTGGCAAAGATTATATGTCAAAAGTAAGTGGTGAGGACTGGGGAGAACTTAGGTGTGTTTGGCTCCAAAGTCTAAGCAATTTCCATTCTGCCATACTGTCTCCCACCTCCTGGCAGGCCACCATCCTTCACGTCACCAGGACCTTACCCATTTGTGAAGACCTCTCTACGGCATCTGGCACGGCCTCTTCCTCCAGGCTGCCCTTAATCTTCTTTTCCTGCATGTGCTTGTTGCTTTCTTGCCTCTGCCTTTGAGCTCCACATCTATTCAACACATTAGCATCACTCTTAGCTCCAAAGCATTGGTTCTTAACCCTATTTTGGGCTCTGGATTCACTTGCAAATCTCATGGAGCTCTCCTTAGAGAATGCACTTTGCATATGTAGACATAGATATAGGTACTTGTATACTTTGCATACTATTTCATGGTATTCATAGGTTCTCCCATTTCAAGGTCCTCAGATTAAAAGCTCTGCTGTGAGGCTTTACATATATATTGTGGCTTCTCAGGTGAAGCGTGCGATAGAAATTATTTATTTCGATTGCCTGTGATACATTGTGTATGTTCTCTGAGGTAAGGAAAAGCCCTTTTTACTATTTAGTGCTACACTGTTAATGGGCTCCAGGGAAATATTAGGCAAAATAAGAGATTTGAAGAATCATCAAATGCTTGTATATAATACTTAATTGGTACTAAGTACTAACTTTTGTAAAAGTACTAAACATTCACAAAGGCACTAACTCATGATAAACAATATATTGCATGACCTGTTTCCGTGGTGGGTTGTTCAATGGTGATTATTTTAATAAGTATATTTTTGTTTGTTTTTTCCCTTCAGAAATGAATGCTAAGGGAGTTATCCTCAATGCATTTGAACGCTATCGCCTAAAAACATGTATTGACTTCAAGCCTTGGACTGGAGAACCTAACTATATATCAGTGATCAAGGATAGTGGGTAAGTTGAAGAGTTAGGCTTAATGGGGCTGGGGGGACAGGATCTTGCTCTGTTGCTCAAGCTAGAGTGCAGTGGTTTGATCATAGCTCACTGTAGCCTCCAACTCCTGGACTCAAGTGATCCTCCTGCCTCAGCCTCCCAAGTAGCTGGGACTATAGGCACGTGCTACTGTGCTTGGTTAATTTTTGTATTTTTTGTAGAGATGAGGTCTTGCTGTGTTGCTCAGGCTGGTCTCCAACTCCTGACCTCAAGCAATCCTCCGTCCTCTGACTCCCAAAGTGCTGGGATTACAGGCATGAACCACTGTCCAGGCTGAAGAGTTAGTCTTCTAAGGGTTCTCAGGAGAACTCTTGTGCCTGGGGCGTTAGATCACAGCAATTGTCCTAGGCCCTGACATTGAGGGTGGGGTGGGGTGTTTCCTTTACTGCTTGCTGGAGAGTAAAAGAGCTGGATCTAGTTTTTCTAGCCACAGAAATAATATTCCATACACGCAACCAGACTATCAATGTTAAGATGAGGTAGGTGGGATTGCATGCCATCCAACCCTCAACCATGTGAATTTCCGCATTTGTAATTTACTCTTTATTTTCCCCTTCAAGTAAAACACACGTGTATGTATGTGTGTGCATGTCTATATTCAAATTTATTGCAACCTAAAAACTCTTATTTCTTGAGTTAAGAAGGCAACAGTATTATTTGTCCCTAGCTCAGCAATTCTGAGTGGTTGCTGTCCTGGTAAAGCCCTTGTTCATGGGCACAGGTATAATACCAAGGACGATCTCAAATACTTAGAAATTCCCAGGAAAATCCAGGACTAGGCTGACTGGGGGATAATTTGCTCCTATGTAATATTTGGTGTTGGAGCAAGTTCTCTAAAGATCATCTGGTCTGTGAGGTTTTCATATGTCACCTGGGTTATGAGAGAAACACACAGTGTCCAGATGAAAGAGCAAAGGGTCTAAGTGGGTAAGGAAGTGGACCAGGCAGTGGGGATATTGCCCTGGGGCTTCAAACCGCATCACTGTAACATCCTCTCCCCTCCCCCATAAACTCCTCTATAAGCTGCTGGTCTTCAGTAGGAAAGCGTACTGGGAGGCAAGAACTTTCCATCGGAGCAAACTGTGACCGAATAGCAACGGTTCAACACGAGTTCCTCCACGCGCTGGGATTCTGGCACGAGCAGTCGCGTTCTGATCGGGATGACTACGTCGCTATAATTTGGGACAGAATTCAGTCAGGTATATTTCTCTTGTTTTCTTACATTATTAGTTAAAGACTGAATTTCTAAGCATGTATCCTCTCTTGCCATCTGTGCCAACTGTTAATAATTGAAAAACTCTGATGTTTTGATGTCTTACTTCATTTAGCTCTAACTCAATCTGAAGTGCCTTCAGGTTGTTGGGGCACTAGTATCCCAGAACCCTAGTACTTTGGAGCTGGACATGCGCTTGGAAGCTGGTTTTGTGTTTCCCGAAGCATGTCCTAGCGAGTGCTGTCCCGCAGCATGTTCACGGGTGTTATGTGGAAAGGAGTCTGCGGTCAAATCAGTTCGGGAAATCCTAGAGTCTTGGTCCATCTTGTGCCGCTAGCACAAGACACAACAGACTGGGTAATTTACAAAGAGCATAAATTTATCTCTTAGAGTTCTGGAGGCCGGGAAGTCCAAGATCAAGGGGCTGGCATGTGGCGATGGCCTTCTTGTGTCACATACCATGGCAGAGGGCAGGAGGACAAGGGAAAGTGTGAGAGAGAAAAGAGCACCAAACTCTTCCTTTTAGAAGGACCCCCTCCTGCCACAGCGATGGCACTAGTCAGTCCATGCGAGCAGGGCCCTCATGCCTGATCGCCTCTCATTAGGTCCCACCTCCCAACGCTGTTGCACTGGAGATTAAATTTCCAACACGTGCTTTTTGGAAACACATTCAGACCATGGTACCTAGGCTAAAAACAACAACAACAACAACAAAAAAAAAACCTTACAGTTATTTATACTGCTGAGCTGTTCAGAGTCTTTGCTAGCTTGACGTGAATTGTAAATCTCCAAGAAGAGGAGCATTTGCCAAAGCGATTTGATCTCGGTCTTCTTTTTTCTTTTTGTCGAGTAGGTTGTGGCATATTTTGATTATATAATCGTTCCATGGAACCCATTTTGGGAAATGTTGTATAGTTGAACAGCCTGAACTTTTTCTGATTTTGTATTCAAAGTCACAAGGGTCTTAACAACCAACTAGAGGTCATGTTCTCCACACGCCACAGTGGCACTTAGCTTCTGTGGCTGTCCTGCCTGTGTGGGGTGTGGCGGAGGCCATGGTGTTGCTGCTGTGTGGGAGGTGCTGTGAGGACTGCTCTGTAAGATTGGTCTTGAAATCACAGCTCTTGCTCCTTTTTCCCCCAGTCTCTGGGGATCTTAACTGGGATCAGGTGCAGCAGCAAACTAAAGGATTTTGAGGGCAAAAGAAGTGTTTGGCCTCCACGGCCTCACTCTTTAGGATTCTCAAAGTCTTATTTTTATGTTTTTTTTTTTCACAGCATCGAAAGATATGAAACCAAAATCTTATTTTTTAAGAACAATTTATTTATTTATTTACAAACAGGGTCTCACTTTGTCACCAGGCTAGAGTGCAGTGGCACGATCAAAGCTCACTGCAACCTTGAATGTCTGGGCTCAAGCAATTCTCCCACCTCAGCCTCCTGAGGAACTGGAACTACAGGCATGCATCACCATGCCAGGCTAATTTTTTAATATTTTGTAGAGATGGGAGTCTCACTATGTTGCCAGGCTGATCTCGAACTCCTGGCCCCAAGTGATCCTCCCCCCTTGGCCTCCCAAAGTGCTAGAATTACAAGATGAACTACCATGCCAGGCCCAAAGTCTTATTTTTGATAGAAACTTCTGCAAACATTTGATAACACATCTTTATGTCTTAAAGATCAGGCCCGCCTCATTGTGTCCATAAAACAAGTTGGGATCAGTTGCCCATTACTGTGATGCTAAACAGCCTGGCATCTTCTCTAAAAGTATTCAGTTTTAGTTTTTTAAAATTGTTATTGGCAAATATAATTGTATATATTTATGGGGTACAATGTGATGTTTTGATATATGTATACAATGTGGCATGATTAAAACAAGTTCATTAAAATATCATCTCATTTTTTGTGGTGAAACATTTGAGATTTACTCTCAAAGCAATTTCAAAATATATATTAACTATAGTTACCATGCTTTTTTTTTTTTTTTTTTTTTTTTGAGACAGAGTCTCCTCTCTTGCCCGGGCTAGAATGCCGTGGCGTTAGCCTAGCTCATAGCAACCTCAAACTCCTGGGCTCAAGCGATCCTCCTGCCTCGGCCTCCCAGGTAGCTGGGACTAGGCACACGCCACCATACCAGGCTAATTTTTTCTATTTTTAGTTGTTTGGCCAATTTCTTTCTATTTTTAGTAGAGATGGGATCTCGCTCTTGCTCAGGCTGGTCTCGAACTCCTGAGCTCAAACAATCTGCCCACCTCGGCCTCCCAGAGTGCTAGGATTACAGGCGTGAGCCACCGCGCCTGGCCAGTTACCATGCTTTAAATACATCTGCACATATTCCAGTAATCATGAAATCCCTATGTCAATCCTTTCTAATGATTCTGTTCTAGGATAACTAGAAAGTTATCACTCCCAGGCCCCATCTCACCAGCCCTCCCAAAGTCCTCCTCCTTTCATCTCCCTCTGCTCTTGCCCTCGAACTTCCATCATTGCTGGCCGGTGCCCTGACTGGTTCAACAACACTTCTGAGAACCCTCTTTTCCACTGGCAGTCCTTAGAGTCTGCGACCAAGTGCTAATGTTCCAACTCTGGGCTGTTATGGAACCTTAGATATGTTCCATGTGACTGCTGGAATCACAGTTCTGAGCTTGAATATTATATTCTAAGATAGGAACAATGAAACATTTGAAATACAGTAGATCAGTTGTAGCAAAAGTTGGTCTAGTTTATTATATTCTCCGTTTCTAAGTTAACAGCATTTGGAATAAGATAAGCTGAATTTTGTGAACATCAAATAATCAGAGATTTTTTTATTTATCATTTAGGCAGAGAGCACAATTTTAACATCTATAGTGATGAAGTGTCAGATAACTTGAATGTTCCCTATGATTACACTTCGGTCATGCACTACAGTAAAACTGCATTCCAGAATGGAACGGAGCCGACCATCGTAACAAGAATCTCAGACTTCGAGGATGTGATCGGCCAACGGATGGATTTCAGTGACTCTGATCTCTTAAAGTTGAATCAACTGTATAATTGCTGTATGTGACAGGTTCTTTGAAATGACTTGTATCTCCCTTCTCTCTGTAGGAAAAAATGATGGTCTGTGCCATTTTACTGAGCATTGTTAGGGTTTCTGTGATTACAGAAATGTGATATTCAGGGGGAAAAAAAAAAGCAGAATAGTACCCAGATCCCAATCTGTAACCTGGAAGCAGCATTTGTCTTCTCACAGGCCGGGCTTGGAGATCTAACAACAAATTGGGTCCTGTAGGAGTACGCCTCAGGCAGGTTTTTGAAACTGTTGCTAATTCAAATGTAGACCAGCTTGATATTCGAATCTCTTTTCAGCTAAAATGAGGTGTATACTTGGAATAGAAATGGATCAAATAATCTGGGTTGTGGCTTAATGATTTGAATAACTAGGGGAGTGTAGACTCAGGTTTCTATAAATTAGATAAGTAGGGAAAAAATTAGGGGTTCTGCAGATAAAGAGGGATCTTTAAGCCACCATCACCCAGAATCAGCTAGGTGTCCCCTTTAATGTCACCCTGGTCTTCCTAATACTTCTGTGATGAGCTCAGTTTTTATTACTTAGATTATCATGTTGTATAAATGTCAATAATTGATTTTTTGCTTTTGCAGCCTCTTCCTTGAGTTTTCTGGACTCGTGCAATTTTGAACTGGAAAACGTGTGTGGTATGATCCAAAGTTCAGGAGACAGTGCTGACTGGCAACGGGTTCCACAGGTTCCCAGGGGACCAGACAGCGATCACTCCAACATGGGCCAGTGCCAAGGTAACAGGAGTGAGATGCTTCTAGATTGTCCATTCAGTGGCTCCAGCCTTGTCTTTCTCTATGAAAGACTGGGAATTTATCTCTAATTTCTATCAGAATTATTAATGATAATGCATTAGGTTGCTACTAAGGAGTAGGCCTTGTGGACAACATAGTTGTAAGGACATGGTTAATTTCTTTGCTTTTTTAACTCTCTCAGTTTGTTTTTCTTTCTATGAGTTTGGGCTCCGTGATGCTTCTAGCAGTACTTGCCCACAGCACAGGAAGACTGCACCTCCTGGAAGGACGCTTATTTCAGGGGAAGTGGTGTTGTTGTCTAGCATGCTGCTTGAAGCTTATAAGAGGCTCTTTCCAATGGACACCACTAGACTATGGACTATTCAGTTGCAGAATTGTAGCTGGATGTGATTACTTGTTCCTGTAACAAAAATACCTTAAATAAAGGTAGAAAGCACAACTTATTTATTTTTATTCAGATGAATTTCCTTTTCCATTTTCATTTTGTTTTGCATTAAGTAGCCATTTGACTACAAGTACCACATTTTTATTTAATCGTTTATTTCTGGCAGCAAACAAGTAAAACTCAGACTTCAGAATTTTGGGCCAGTGCTTGATAGCTCAGATGGTCTAGACAGGGAATGAGGTCTCTAAATAGCAAAAGGGTACTTTTTCTTTTATTTTTCTTTTTAAATGCACATTTGGATGGTGAATAGTGGTCTTATCTAGAGGGAGGGGTAGATGGAAGGAAGGAAGGAAGGAAGGAAGGAAGGAAGGAAGGAAGGAAGGAAGGGAGGGAGGAAAAGAGGGAAAGGAGAGACTAACTAGGCAGCTCTCATATTTTTTACTGTCTTTGAAAGCTGATGTCTGTAGTAACAGAAAGGTTACCTAATGCTGTCTCTTTCATAAATTACCTGCTCCCAGAGCCATATTTAAGTGCCCAACACAGTGCCCTGCATATAGTGCAAACTCAGCAAATGTTTTAAATAAGATAAAGAAACTGTATATATACTCAAGCCAGAACTACTAGCTCTGTCTTCCTTTAGAGATGATTTAGAACATTAAGTATTGCAAGTAATGGAAACAGAGAATTGGGAGAGACCTTTGAAATTACTGAGTTCAGTTATTCCCAATCTTTTTGTTTTCAATTTAATTTTTTAAACATTTAAAGGTAGATCTCATCCAATGGTTGCTGTACTTCTAATGTATTCTGAAAGTTGAATTATTATTATTATTATTTTGGTAGTTTAAAGCTAAAGAATTTAGGAAGTGTTAAACAATGGGCAGGTCAGCAAAGGCTCTGGTTTCCTGGCCGGGCTCTCTCTCCTGTCCTTGACAGTGTGTGTTCACTTCTCCAGAAGGACCTACGACCTCACCTTGAATTAGCCTTGAGAGGTAAAGATGCTACAACTCTCTACCTACCCAGGTTTCAAGCCTTCCTTTTGACTTAATTTCCATTTTCCTTTTCTTATAGTCTTAGAGAGGGGACAATTCTGTGTGGCATCTTTCCAATGGTAGCTGTTGTCACTTGGAGCTGACCAGAGTTGGGGGCAGGTGAAAGGTGTTCCTTGCAGACTCTACCTTTTGGTCCTGCTGTTTAGGCATGACCTAAAGTCTCATATTGGATTTTTTTTATTAGTATTTGATACTTAGATTTGCTGTAAAGATATACAGCAAATGAAAGTAAGCAAAGATCAGTGCCCACAGAAAACTCCTACTATCGTAAGTAAACATTTATAAGTAATAGAGAGATTTGAGTTTTATTGTATTCTGTCAATCTGCTAGGTTTTCAAAGTGCCAGATATGTAGCTTAGGCTTCTGAAGTTTCTACCTTGTGATGTATGTAATGATGTTAGCTAGTAGTTATACCTCATGTAAAGAATCTCCCACTGCTGTTAACAAACACATGTTCTTATACCCAGAAATTGCTTTCTCTCAATTCTGCTTTTGTTAACAGATTCGGGTTTCTTCATGTATTTCGACACTAGCGCTGTAAATGTGGGGGCCACGGCAGTGCTGGAAAGTAGAATACTGTACCCTAAAAGAGGATTTCAGTGCTTGCAATTTTATTTATATAACAGTGGAAGTGAAAGTGACCAACTGAACATCTACACCAGGGAGTATTCTACAGACAATGTGAATGGCATTTTAACTCTTGTGGAAGAGATAAAAGGTACAATATCAACATCCTTATTTTGGGGTTCAAAGTGATGCATTTTTAGCTCTTTTCTTAACGTAACAACTTACAACAGGGTAGGGGATGCTGGTTCTCTATTTTTCAATTTAGAACTTGCTCCTTCTTGTTTTATAGCAAGGATGCTAAAGTGAGGATCCTTTGTGTGAGCTGTATAATGTCACACTTAAGAAACTGTAGGTCAGTCTCCGGCATTGTGGAGGCCAGTTCTTGGCGAGTAGTAAAAATGCAGTGTGCTCTAGCTTAGGCCAAATGGGAAGGGATACTGGCTCAAGGTTAGTTACAACCTATGGAACAAATGAGGGAGGAGCTGGCTTCAGGGAGGACTGGACCTGTCCCTGAACATTGTTGGGGACCTCTTGTTTTATCTCAGAATAGCTTTGTCCATAAGAATTGGACTTTGGCTATTTCACTTCCCAGCTTATGTCTTACCAAATGTGCCATCAGACTGGAAAAGAGATTCTATCTCTAATCTCTAGCTTAAGCAATAAATCCCAGTGAAGGACTCTGATCCTTATGATTTGGGTTAAATGCAACTTCTGGAGCGATTTGTGAGTGGATGCCCACCTTTCATGTCAATCATGTGTTGGAGAGGGGGGCCATGTCAACTACCTGTTTAAGCAGGTGGTTAAGGTTCCCTGAGGAGGGCAGAGCTGTGGGCTGGCAAATATATCTGTTTGCTCCACACATTCACCTCTGGGTTTGAAGGAATTGAGTAAAGGCAATTATAAAGTGGATCTACATTGTGCCATTTTCTCTTTCTATTTGACAATGAGAAACAATCTGAAATACAGACGATATTTTTCTCGTGAACACCCATGAACAGCAGGTTCTTAATCTTACTATGAATATACATACAATATGCATGTGCATTATATATGTACTTATATAACATATATAATTACATATATAACACACATTAACATATATAATTACATATGTAATATACATTAACATATATAATTACATATACAATATACATTAAACATTTTATATATATGAAAGCTTTATATATAAGCCATATATATGTTAATACAAATATTATATATTATGTATTGATACATATAATAATACAAGTATTAATATAATATAATATATATAATATATAATGTGTATATAATTGTCCAGGCTTGGAAGGGCGATCCTTTCCATTATCAATCTATGGGTGTATCATTGATAGACAACAATGCAAAAGGCCCGTAGGAAGCTTGCTTAGGAGACCAGAATTCCAACTGATAATACTGATAGCGATGCAGTGGAAGCTCTCGTGAAAGGCTTTTGTTTAATACTGAGTCCATCCACGGACAATAGCATGTTCTGTAATTTGGATATTTATAACGTATTTTCAAGCAGCTGTATTTCCTATTAAGTACCAATGTATTTACATTTTAAGTCATTGTGTTAACTACTAGTTTGACATGAATTCCTCAGCTGTTGCCTATCTGGGGGCTTAGGAAGATTTTTTAGTATACTGCTTATCTGAGTAGGCGATATAAGAACACAAGACAGAATGGCATGCGTGTGCTGCTGGCTGGGGATATGGGGTAATGGTTGAGGAGGAAGTGCAGGTTGGGGAGACAGAAGCAGTACCAATGTCAGATAAATAATGCTGAGTCACTGGTAAGTGATCTAAGGCATAAATGTAGGATGTAAGCTTTCTAGGGTTTGGTGGATTCTGGTTTAATACTGCCAAAAAGTTGATCGAAAACTTTGCATGTGAAATAATTATTCCAAACTATAAATATATTAAAGAAGGTTTTGCCTGAGTATCACAGGAATCTTGGGTACAGGTATGAGAATATTGAGCTTGCTCGACCATTTAACTAATATGGAATGGCAGGTAACTCAGGAGGCTGAGGTGGAAGGAACCTAGGAGCTTCAGGCTACACTTTGAGACTGCACTCCAGCCTGGGTGACAGAGCAAGTCCCTGTCTCTTTAAAAAAAAAAAGTGGCAGGTCCTCAGAAGTAGGACATGGGGCACTCATGAGGTAGATGTTGTTTTTTCACCCATCTCTAGGAAAGGGCGACCTATTTGAGAAACAGCTAGATAAACATTCAACTAACAGTCTGACTCCACAGAACTACCCTGAAGTAAATGAGCCTGGGCTGGAGGTGTGAGAAAACTGCACCTCTGACCTGCAGGAATCAGTACTTGGATGATCATTTGTCTATGAAGGTTAGAACTCTAATGTTGATTTGCATAGATTCATAGTTCTTTGCCTTCTTTGAAATATTAATAACTCTTTTTCAGAAATACCCATTGGGAGCTGGCAACTTCACCACGTTGCACTGAAAGTGACCAACAAGTTTAGAGTGGTGTTTGAAGGACACAAAGGCTCTGGTGCATCATTGGGTGGTCTGTCCATAGATGATATCAATCTTTCAGAAACATGGTGCCCTCATCATGTCTGGCATATAAGGAATTTCACACAGCTCATTGACAGCCCAAATGGAACTCTATATAGCCCTCCATTTTATTCTTCTAAAGGTTATGCCTTTCAGATTCAGTTGACTCTAAGCGATTTGACTAATGTAGGGATATATTTCCACTTGATCTCTGGAGCCAATGATGATCAATTACAGTGGCCATGTCCTTGGCAACAAGCCACGATGACACTCTTGGATCAAAATCCTGACATTCGACAGCGTATGTCCAACCAGCGGAGTATAACTACAGACCCATTCATGACCACCGGTTTGTGACTCATTTTCTTTATTGCTAATACATGATCATTGCTCTGGGAGGGACAGATGGTTTTGGGAACAAGAGACTGCACAGTTACCTAGGGAATTATAAACCCCAAATCTTAAGAAAAGAAATTTAAGGGAAAGCGTTCAACAATCGTGGAGAGAGTCTCCCAGACAGTAGCTTGTTAGGGACATCAGCAAGGACTCCAAGAAACAGAGAAGATATTGACTGCATTCCTGAGAATTGGTAACCATCCCCAAATTTCCACTTTCATGCAAGGAGTGTTGGTTTCAGAGCCTGACATGCCTGGGTTCAAATCCAAGGTGTGTGCTTCTCATTAGCTATACGACCTTGAGCAGATAATCTCTTGGAGTCCCAGACTGTAATCACAATTCCACAGATTTGTTCCGAGGATTTGTTCCGAGTTTTCCTAATCCGTGCTTCTTTGGTCATGCCACTGGGATTGTGGAAAACAATTCAGCTCTTGGGAAGGGGGTGGTTTTTGATCAGAAGGAAGATGGGGGGCAGGTACACTGGAGAGTTGGTGGGAAGGGGATGGGAATGGATTATAAATTCTTACTGAAAAGTTCTGGAGGACTTGCTAATGGTGACATCATTCCCTGTCTTTCCAGTCTCAAAAAGAAGCAGCACACAGAAAGCAATCTCTACACTTCTAATTTTAATAATCCTTTGCCTCTGGGACCCTAATAAAAGAAAAAATGGAATTACAGCAAGCTGAATATTATTGCTAAATTTGAATTCTATATATGAAAAGGATTGACCAAAGCGATATAGGAAAAAAATCAATTTAATCCAATAGGAAAAAAACAATATACATCAATGGATTTGTAGGGACTCAACAGTCAGAATTTCTTCACTTTTTTTCCAAAATGTTTCTCCCTGAATGACATTAAAAATAGTTCGGGTTGGGTGAGTCATTACCTTTTCCCAGAAGCAGTGCTTCTTGCTGTCTTCTGGAGGATTTTGCTCTGTTAGGTGAATAATTCAATTAATGAGATGACTAGTTCTATGCTAATGTTAAAAACTCTCTCAGCAACATATTGCTTTAACTTGGTTAAATGGACTGTCTTTAACTTAGAAGGCCACTAAGGAATGATTCTAATAGACAGAAGGGTTTCTATACTGGCCAATAAGTATAGGTGTGATATTCCCACCTAGGAAACTCTTGGTACCTTTCCACTCATAGTCCAGAGTGTGGTCCTCCCTGCCAGGCAATCTCATTTCCTTTAGGACAGTCTAAATGAACAAGCACCAGTAATTTTCCAGGGAATACATCACAGGTCAATAGCATCATTTAATTATTTTGAGCTCCATCCTAATTGTGTTTCACATTTCCTGTTCTTTTCTACCACCAAAAGCTATGATGAGCCTAAACACAATCCATTAATATAAATTGCTTTTTCAGATAATGGAAACTATTTTTGGGACAGGCCTTCCCAAGTGGGAGCGGTGGCTTTTTTCCCTAATGGAACCCAGTTTAGAAGAAGTAGGGGCTATGGAACCAGTGCCTTTATAACCCATCAGAGGCTGAAAAGCAGAGATTTTATAAAAGGAAATGATGTTTATCTTCTCCTGACAGTGGAAGGTATGTCAATAAAAATAGTTTTATATCAGCAGGTTTTTTGTGGTAGCCATTATTTACTGTGTTCTTTTGGGTTTCATTTTCAAATATATTACATAGAGATGTGGGAGGAAATGAGCATGAGTGGTTTTGAGGGGGTATGAATTATTAACAATCTGAAAATAATTTAATTTGAAACAGTGAGGGTTCCAGGGTAAAGAATTTAATTACCACCACACGAAGCAATAGTAGAAAGCCTTAGGCTGGAAACCTTCTATAGAAATAAGTTAAAGTATAGTTATTAATATTATACCCTAGCATTATACTCTAGGGTTCCAGAAATAAAAATATCATACGAGCACATGAAATTAAACTGGAAACAGACTGTCTTATCATCGTTTCAAATGCACATACACATATATATTTTGGCAGTAATAACATTAACCTATTGTCTTTTAAAATTTTTACCTCTGACAGCCAATAAATACATTTTCCAGCAATTCTGGTGGTTTCCATGTTTCATATGGTAGAATAACTTATTTTCTATTAAAGACTCACTTGCTTCTCAGTAAATCAGAATCTAGTTTGTGATGAAAGGTGGTGCACTTAAAACCCACAGAATTTTGACTCCAATGTTCATTAGAGTAAATCTAGATGATACTTCTTGGAAAAAATTATTCAGGAATAACTTTTATCAAGAGAGAAAATATTGTATGTAGCAAAGAAAAAGTCACACATTCATCAATTCTCATTGACCCTGTTTGGACTAGATGCAACAAAAACACTGCAAAGAACAGAACTCTGGCTTTCCGGTGTCTTGCTCCAAGTATCCACCAACTTGTACCACCATGCAAGAGAATTGTGACCTTGCACAAAACCCTCAATTGCTTTACATTTCTGAGCTTTGGTTTTCTTATCTGTCCCTTGAGGGTTGGTATCAAGGGTTTGTACCCTTTTGAGCTTCCACAGCCCAGGCCAGCATGTGGTCAAGTTGTAGCCCCAGCAGGCCAGCCCAGTTCTCATTTCGCTGCCTGTGAACGTTGCTGGACTATGCTTCAAGATTACCTGAATTTATCACAAGCCTAAAACCTGAACATCATCTATTTTGAAACTTAAAGATCAAATGATTGTTAGAGCAAAAGTTGATTTTCATTCACGTTCTCCCCCCATCCTCCTAGACATATCTCACCTCAATTCTACATCAGTTGAGTCGACACCAACCTCACCAACCTCTAGTATCAAAGAACTGTGCTTGGAACTCACCTGTGAGAATGATGGCATCTGTGCTGTTCGAGATGACAAAGCTGAATGCATGTAAGGATCACTGGAAAGAGATCCTCCCCCATTCGTTTATTCGAAATTTTATTCCCCAACATAGGATTAAATACTGATAGTTCATATGAATGAAATCCATTGCTTCTCGTCTCAAAGCCATTCACAGAATATTTATTTTTTTTGCCTTTCATTTGGCACTTTGGATAGCCATGTAACAATGAAATCAGGGCCAGAAGCAGTGGGTCATGCCTGCAATCCTAGCACTCTGGGAGGCTGAGATGGGAGGATTCCTTGAGGTCAGAAGTTCAGGACAAGCCTGAGCAAAAACAAGACCCCATCTTTTAAAATAATAATAAAAAAAATGAAATTATTTATGAAAAAATAGCACAATACATCCTAATTGCCTGAAAAAGTCCTCACAAGTTACCTATCTTATTAAATCCCCACGAGGGTGATGGCTTCCATTTCCTAGATGAAGATGGTGACTTCGTGAGAAGCCCTTGGCCAAGGTCAAAGCTGAAGGTGGGACACTGAGAACTAAACTTTCTCCATTACCTATGCTACCTGCCTGTCCTACCTTGGAGCTGCTGTTTCAGTACCAGATTAGGACTAATTTCATTTCTCTTTTTCATGGTTCCTGCCTGTGTTCCTGGTGCTGGTCTCTGTCCAGCCCAGAGTGGGAAAAATAGTTCCATGTGTCAATGACCTATTGGTGGTTGAATAGACTACAGGTGGTCAGCACTTTTGATGGTGAGGATTTCCAGAGCTAGATATGGACTCATAACCGAGTCATGTTTGTGACGTGTAGGTGCCCGTCGGGGGACGACTGGTGGTACGTGGGAGAAAGGTGTGAAAAGAGAGGTTCCACCAGGGACACCATCATCATCGTTGTTTCTTCTACTGTTGCTGTGTTCGTTCTGATGCTGGTTGTCACCCTTGTCAGTGTCTATTGTACCAGGAGGAAATATCTTAAAAGGACAAGTTCAAATACAGCAAATATGACTGTGGAAAATGTAAGTTGAATCTGACATTTGGTTATTTAAAACCTGTTGATGAAATCATCTAGAGAAGAATTAAGACATTTTTGATGTATTGTTCTGTTTTCTTTTCTTTCTTTTTTAAAACCTTCTTCTCTTTATTTCTTATGCTGGGGCAACTAATTGGAGATGATGAGTTCTTATGACCTGCACTATATAAATTAAGGGGGCTTTTTAGGGAGTTCATTATCCTCTTGGAATTGTATCCAACATTGTGTATGATTATTGTTGTTTCTTTGGAGTGTGGGTGGTCTGGGACCTTCCTGAAACGCACAACTGATTTTCTGATTTTGCCTGCAAGTTCAGCCTTTCCTGGTAAAGAGGTGGCCTGAAAGTGTTTTTATTCTAGAGGCTTTGTAGAGGTGGTTCAGCTCAGACCTGGAGGAAGAAGTGGGGTGGTGCAGGCATGTTTGGGGCAGCTTTTCCATTAAAGAAGGTTCCAGCTAATTCTGGATTCATATGGAGTAACTAACTGTAAGGCAAGGTTTTCAAATAGAGGATTGAAAGTCTTGCCTCAAAAAATCTCTGAAATGGCAATAGACTCTTAAAAACGGCCCGTCTCAGGCTGGGTTCCTTGGGAAGGTGACTCTGAGCTGGATATTTATGTGCAGGAGGTTTATTGGGAGGGCTCTTGGCAACACTCGTAATGGGGTAAGGGGGCTGGACTGGGCAGGGGCAAGGCTAGACTGTGATGCAGTTGTGGCCAAGGCCTCAGCCCATCCTCCAGGGAGCTCTGGAGCTGGGATGGCTCCGTAGACACATCCTGAATTGAGGGAGGGGGGCCAGGCCTTTCTACTTCCCACATCAACAGCCATTGGATTAGGGCTGCCAGAAGGAGGGGCTGTAAAATCGGGCAAGGCGAGGGCCTTCAGGGAACCGCATTTCTTGCATGACAGCTTCCATTATGAAGGGCAGGGCTGAGCAGTGTGCCTAGTACCCACCACACACCCCGGCAGCAGACAGCACCGGGTTTCACATGCAGTTTCATATTCTTACTCACTAAAGAGCACAAGGAGAATGGCATAAAATCTGAACATTACTTACAAGTGAAGCTTTGAATTTCTTCCAATTCTATTTCATTCAGATTAGAGTCTCTGAAAATTGCTACTGAAAACTAATTTAAAAATGACCAATTAGAATTATCTCTGAGAATAAAACTACTGCAATTCGCTAAAGCAAGAGTATATTTTCTTCAGAAAAATGATTATTCAAGACATGCTGGCTGGGTGCCGTGGCTCACGCCTGTAATCGTAGCACTCTGGGAGGCCAAGGCAGGAGGATCACTTGAGCTCAGGAGTTCGAGACCAGCCTGAGCAAAAGTGAGACTCCATCTCTACTAAAAGTAGAAAAATTAGCCAGGTGTAGTGGCACATGCTTGTAGTCCCAGCTACTCGGGAGGCTGAGGCAGGGGTATCGCTTGAGCCCAAGAGTTTGAGTTTGCTGTGAGCTATGATCACACCACTGCACTCCAGCCTGGGCAACAGAACTATACCCTGTCTTTAAAAAAAAATAAAATGGTGAACAGTGAATGAACAGAGAGCAAATAGTTTTATTCTCACATACTGTTATCCTATTTCCTTAACATCAGGAAGATGTTTAAAGCTAATCATAAGGCAGTAGATGAATTACTTCACAAACGTATTAGAAAAATACTGAAAGTGTAGACAAGTTGTTTTGTTTTTAAACAGCATTTCCAGTTTGTTTTATGACTCAAAATAAAAGGGACAGATGAGAAAATGCAGGGCTGAGTAGGCCAACCTGATGGCAGCTGTGCCCATAAGAATTGTCCCCTGGATCAGCAGGACAGAGCCAGGTGCTGGTGTCAGGAAGACGCAAGAGTGGACAGGCAGGAGAGGACCAGGTGTATGGGTGGACGGGACTGCCGGGTTAGTCCCTGGGATAGTCCCTGGCAATGGGAAAATGTAAGAGGTATTATGGGGGCTCTGACTTAGTAAGAAAGAATTGGAAGGAGTTAAAGAAAAATGACAAAAACAAAGAGAAGAGAAAGAAGGAAGCTAAGTCAATAAAGGGTGGAAACTGTCAGGGTATCAGGGACATGGTAGGGGTGGTAAGTGGAAACACACACACACACATACACCATAATATTACAAAAGAACTCCTTTGCCTCTGGGTTATTTAAACACATCCCCAAGGGCAAGGGCATCGATTTACATTTTCCTTAGTCTGGGCATTGGTACAGTTAATTCACTAACAGATTCTCCAGATCTAGTTCAGATCTTAAATCAGAGTGACCTTTTTTATGAAGCCAAGGTGTGCGCTCGCCCTAACGTTTCGGCATCTGAATAACGCGATCAGGGCGTCTGCCTGGAGCGGGAGCCACTTGCCAGCAGGGAAGGAGGCCAGGAAGCTGCTGATGGGGACTTCATTTAAAAACTAGACCGTTTCATTGTGATTCATTTACATGACAGTTTTTAAATTTAGAAATTAAGTCATCAATTGTTCTTTCCCCTTTTAGGAGCATGCTTTTTGAAGATTAACTCGACACTATGGCCAGCAAATGAAATTAAGAAGGATTCTTCAGTATGGATTTCACCTAAGCTACATCATAACCACCTCATTCTTCTAAAAATGATCTTTTCTGTAAATACCTGGAGGTACTATAAATCATTATTTTGGTAAAAGTCAAATTGGTGAAATGTTGTGTTTCTTTCTTTCTTTCCTTTCTTTTCTTTTTTTTTTTTTCCCCGTGGAGAGGAAGCCATCCAGGATCCTCTGGAAGTAGAATATTGTCTATAAAGGGAGAGCAACAATTAGAGATAGCGTTCCAAATTACTGATCCTTCTGTTGTGGGGGCCAAGTGCAGTGGCCCCACAAGTGATTCCCAGAAACCACTGGAAACAATAGTACCCCACATGGAATCTCCCAGTTCCAGCACTGCCCTATCTCAATATAGGGACGGGCACTGGGACAGCTCCTCCCTCTTGGTATGTCTTTCTCCAAAACTGACTACTCTTTTGTTTTCTTATATAATCCCTTTGGTACATGAACTTGGCTTAGAATTTGAGTGCACAACTACAAACAACAAGGAAACTTTTAGCTCCTTGAGCAGCAGTTCTCAAAGTTTTGGGTCTCTTTGGATGTGCAACTCTTAGGAGGTCAAAAAAATACTAATTAAAAAAAAGTTTTGGAGCAGCACCAGATCCAAGATGGCAGCCAGCAGGAGGCTGATGAAGGAGCTTGAAGAAATCCTCCATATGATAAGGGGGCCTTCAGAATCGAAATTAACTTTCCAGCAGAGTACCCATTCAAACCACCGAAGATCGCATTTAAAACAAAGATCTACCACCTGAACATCGATGAAAAGGGGCAGGTCTGTCTGCCAGGAATTAGTGCTGAAAACTGGAAGCCAGCAACCAAAACCGACCAAGTAATCCAGTCCCTCACAGCACTGGTGAACGACCCCCAGTCTGAGCGCCCCCTCCGGGCTGACCTAGCTGAAGAATACTCTAAGGACCGTAAAAAATTCTGTAAGAATGCTGAAAAGTTTACAAAGAAATATGGGCAAAAGCGACCTGTGGACTAAAATCTGCCGCGATTGATTCCAGCAAGTGTGAGCAGAGACCCTAAGCAGTGCAGTCAGACATCCAGCAAAGCAGGACTCTGTGGAAAATTGACACGTGCCACCGCCTGGCGTTCATTTGTGGCAGTTACTAACTTTCTACAGTTTTCTTAATCAAAAGTGGTTTAGAATGTCTTTTGTTCTTTTGGGTAGGTGCCCAGTAATGGGATTGCTGGATCAAATGGTAATTCTACTTGTATCTCTTTAAGGTATCTCCATATTGCTTTCCACAGAGGTTGCACTAGTTTGCAGTCCCACCAGCAGTGTATGAATGTTCCTATCTCTCCGCATCCACGCCAACATTTATTGTTTTGGGACTTTTTGATAAAGGCCATTCTCACTGGAGATAAGTGATATCTCACGGTGGTTTTGATTTGCATTTCCCTGATGATTAGAGATGTTGAGCATTTTTTCATACGTTTCTTGGCCATTATTCTGCACTCAAATGTTTATAGTGGCACAATTCACAATTGGAAAGATGTGGAAACAACCCAAGTGCCCATCAGTACATGAGTGGATTAATAAAATGTGGTATGTGTATACCATGGAGTACTATTCAGCTATAAGAAACAAGGGTGATTTAGCACCTCTTGTATTTTCCTGGATAGAGCTGGAACTTATTCTACTAAGTGAAGTATCCCAAGAATGGAAAAATAAGCACCACATGTACTCACCAGCAAATTGATTTCACTGATCAACACCTAAGTGCACATATACGAATAACATTTATCGGGCGTCAGGTAGATGGGAAGGGGGAGGAGGGCATGGGTATATACATACATAATGAGTGCAATGCGCACCATCTGGGGGATGGACACGCTTGAAGCTCTGACGGGGGGGGGTGGGGGGCAAGGGCAACGTAACCTAAACATTTGTACTCCCATAATATGCAGAAATGAAAAAAAAGTGGTTTAGGTAACCTGTAAAGAAAGGATTAAAAATTTAAGATGTTCTAAAAAAAAAAAGAGTTTTTGTTTCAGGAGCCGTTACACTTTTAAAAATTATAAAGGACCCCAAAGAGCTTTTGCCTATGAGCATTCCATTGATCAGTATTTACCTTATTAGAAATTCAAACCAGGAAAACTTAAAAGTACATATTTATTAATCATTAAAAATAATAAGCCCATTACATGGTAACATAAATGTTTTAATGAAAAATAACTATATTTTCCAAAAAAAGAGAAAATTTAGCAAAAAGAGGGGCATTGATTTAAATTTCTTATAAATCTCTAATGTGTGGCTTAATAGAAGACATATATGATTCTTCATATGTGCTTCTGCATTCAATCTGTTGTGATGTATTAGTTTGGTTGAAGGATATGAAGAAAATCTAACCTCTGCAGATATATAATAGGAAAAGGCAGACATATTTGAATAGTCTTTTTGGGTAAGTGTGGATATTCTTTTCTAATACTTTGTTGAAAGTTGACAAATGGTCATTTCTTACAGGTTAGCTGCAATTGGAATCTGAAACAATATCCATGAACTTTTGCAGTCCATCCAGTAAAATCCATTGGTCTACCCTTGTATTTTGAGTAGGTCTTTCAGCTATGCATGATTGTGCATTGATCAGTTAGAAAATATTGATTCACTGAGTTATGCAGCTGTTATAACTCTTGACACATTTCATTATACATTATCAAAACATTAGTTAATAGCACTAGTAATCTCATAAAAAAAAGTTTTTGAGTCTTGGGAAGTTGTTATGCTCATGGTGGCAGAAAGAAATCTTTCCAGATTTTAATTTTTGCTTGCAAGCTTAAATTTTATCATTGGCAACAAGTACTATCTTCCTTGTTGCAATAGACTCACTTTATTTAATTTTTTAAATTCGAATTTTATTTTGATAAAATTATAGATTCATGTGCAGTTATAAGAAACAATACAGAGAAAGCCTGTGTACCCTCTACTCGGTTTCCCCCAATGGTAATGTCTTCAAAACTATATGTAGTACAATAGCACAATTGGATATTGACATTGAAATTGATACAGTCAACATAGCATTTCCATCACCGCAAGAATCCCTTAAGTTGCCTTATATAGTCACATCCTTTTCCCCTTTTCCCCACCTCCTATGTATCCCCTGGCAGCCATTAATATGTTCTCTACTTCTATACTTTTGTCATTTAAAAAATGTTCTATTAATAGAACCATATAGTATGGAACCTTTTGAGATTGACTCCTTCCCCTACTCCCAGCATAATTAATTGTAGACTCATCAAGGCTATTGTATTCAATAGTTTGTTCCTTTTTATTGGTGAATAGCAGTCCATGGTATGGATGTACCAAAGTTTGTTTAATCATTCATTTGTTGGAGGACATTGGAGTTGTTACCAGTTTTTTGTCTATTACAAATAAAGCTGCTATAAATATTTGAGTACAGGTTTTGTGTGGATATAAGTCTTCATTTCTCTGGGATATTGTCTGCGAAGTTTTTTTAAAAACTGCCAAAATGATTTGCGGAGTGGCTATACCATTTTACATTCCCACCATCAATGATGTGTGATCCAGTTTCTCTGCATCCTTGCCAACTTTTGGTATTGTCACTTTTTTTAAAAAATAGACTTTTTTTTTTTTTTGAGACAGAGTCTCACTCTGTTGCCCCGGCTAGAGTGAGTGCCGTGGCGTTAGCCTAGCTCACAGCAACCTCAACC
>NW_012150952.1:2501509-2508558 GCF_000956105.1 Propithecus coquereli
TAGGTGTGAGTTCATCTTTGAATGTTTGGTAAAACTCTGGAGTGTAGCCATCTGGTCCGGGGCTTTTACGTTTTGGGAGGTTTTTGATTGCTGCTCCAATTTCTGAACTTGAAATTGGTCTATTCAGATATTCTGTTACCTCTTGGGCCATTGATTCTTTTACTGTCTTCATGGTTTTGCCTTTTCTGGCATGCCATATAATTGGGATCATATGTATATTGCCTTTTTATATTGACTTCTTTCACTTACTGTCACTATTTTTTTTTTTTTATTTTGGCCATTCTGATAAGTGTGTAGTGATATCTCGTGGTTTTATTTGCAGTTCCAAATGACTAATGACATGGAGATATTTCCATGTGCCTATTTGTCATCTGTGTATCCTCTTTAGTGAAATAGCTCTTCAAATCTTTTGCTCATGCTCTACCTGGATTTTTTTTGTTCTTATATTATTGCGTTTTGAGAGTTCTTTACATGTTCTAGATACCATCCCTTTGTCAGACATGAGTATTTAACAGTTTACTTAGCGATGGGTGATTAGTAGCAAATGTTTTCTGTTTTTCAATTAGGCAAGAACTCCCATCCCATATCCAGTTATGTTTAAAGTGAGAGGAGAAATGGAACCATCTCAGCCTGTCGTGACTCAGTACCTGCTATGATACTGTTAAAAGCACTAGGAGACATTCCTTTGATACTTTTTCCATAGTCTCTGTTCCCTGTAATTACTTAAGATATGTGTCCTCGGGTAATAATTAACTGTTTCCCTAGTGGGTGGAGTTCAAGCATTTTCAGCATCTTTTTAAAGCAGAGACTAGGTCCCTTCAATGGAATGTCTCAGCCTTATAGAATGAAGGGATTTGCCCTGATAACCTGTCTCCACGTTAGCCTTCTATGGTTCTATGCTTACCACAGCAGCAAGCTGTCAAGATATACTTGTGAGGACTGTGATCACAAATTTGTGGTGCTATTGGTTTGTGCCAGTTTTGACTGACAAGGGACAATGTTTATTTCTGGAAACCAGCTAAAGTGGCACTGCTTTGTGGTTATGGCATAATCACAGTTTTCAATTCATGTAGACTAGATTTAGAATTATGAGATTCTTGAAGAATTTTAAATTTGGATGTTTCTAATTATTTTAAATTTTGCACATAGAGATTTTATTAATATATTTAATAGAGTGCTATTTCAAATTTTAAATTTCACATTTTGTATAATTTCATAAGCAAAATCACTCTCTAGTAGTTAAATACTCAGGGAAACATATACACTCTTTCATTCCCTCTTATGGGCCTATTGGTATCTGGGGATATTAATGAGTTAATCCACTTTCTTAAATACCAGGAAGAGATTGAACATTAATATATGGGCTCAAAATGACCTTAACATTCTTGTATTTCTACTGATATCACCACTTGGGGGGGCGAGGAATAGGGCTCCATTCAGATTATTTTTGGTATCACTAATCTTATCACTAATTGTATTTAAACAGGAATGTAGATTACAGGAAAGACAAAAAGTTGTCCTTTGGCATCTAGAATCTTAACATAAAATCTAATTTCACCACTGAAATCAAGTCTGACTGCCAACACCATTAGACCAGAAGCATCTCTAACATTAACTCTAGTGTGAAGATGTATTTTACATTAGTAACAAGGGGCTTGGTGTCTTTGGAGTTACTGATTATAGGAGATTTTCTTCAGAACTCTCAGATGGCTGGGAAAAGCTATTTTGGAAAGATATAATTTATCCCTGGCCATTTAAGTACCCATGAAGTTTTATTTCAAACTAGCCTGGGAGGTAGAAATGACCACTCAAGATGGATAGTGCATGAACTTTTGGGATCTTGGAGATCAGCACTTGCTGCTCAGAAAGGAACTAATGGTTTTTGAGGGAGGAAGCCCTGTACTCGAGCTTAGGCTCCATGTCACCTATTTTACATGTGTTATTTAATCCTCCAAACAGTTTTTTGTGATAGGCAATGTTATTCTTATTTGGCAGAGGAGAAATACTGGGTTTAGAATCAGGTCAATCTGGACTTCAAGCCATGCCCCATCTGCTCTGCCACCATGCAGTCCCCAGGCAAGACGTGCCACCCAAGGAGGAGCTAGCCATGTCTCAGGAGGGGGTGAGGGCACAACTTGTCTGCCCTTTAAGTACAACCTATACAGAGATTACATGGAAATCTTTAAGGTGGTAAATTATCAGGCAGAGTCAAACCTGAACAAACCCCAGAACAAACAGAAAGGAAATTATGCTGGTAAGTGTGGGAACGGAGGTAAAAATCTGACTTGCAATTTGACTAAGAGTACAAAGCCATTCCTCAAGCTGAGCAGTCTGCTGTATAAAGGGACTTACTTGTCCTTACAATCCAAGGACTCGTCCTTGGACCCAAGGCCTTTCCTCACCTCTACTTTTAACTACTTTTGACCTCACTAAGACTTAAGTAAGGCCACGTTCCAGCTTCTAAAATTCAGTAAGCTGTCTTGTCCCAGAGTTGACGGCCATGGCAAAGGGGTATCTCGAGGTCCTCTTCCTGCTACTGTCGCACTCACACATGTGTATGTACATGGACAGATCTCCTAGGGGCTTAGGAAAGGTCATGGCCAGGAGAAGGAAAAACAGGCAGAAGGTACAATATTTTCCTTTTTATTTGTAAAATGATCAGATTTTTATATATTTTCCAACAACTACAATTAGTACATCTAATCTGTAAGGGGAACTTGTCTTAAAGGGTTCTTATTTATATAATACTAATATATCCTTCACATAACTACCTCAAGTGTGTATGGCTGAGAGAATGTGTTGAGTTGGCTATCTGGGTTTTTGAGTTTTCCTTTTCCAAGTATTTTCAAATATTACATGCTTTTTTGGGTTTACTTGTGTTTCTTACTCTAATGGTCATAATGAAAGGATTTAATTTTTTGTTCTTTTCTTTTTTTTTTTTTTTTGGAGACAGAGTCTCACTCTGTTGCCCAGGCTAGAGTGCCGTGGTGTCATCATAGCTCATAGCAACCTCGAACTCCTGGGCTCAAGCGATCCTTCTGCCTTAGCCTCCCGAGTAGCTGGGACTACAGGCATGTGCCACCATGCTCGGTTAATTTTTTAAATATGTATTTTTAGTTGTCCGGCTAATTTCTTTCTAATTTTGGTAGAGACAGGGTCTCACTCTTGCTCAGGCTGGTCTCAAATTCCTGATGTCAAGCGATCCACCCGCCTCAGCCTCCTAGAGTGTTAGGATTACAGGCGTGAGCCACCGCTCCCGGCCTTGTTATTTTCGTATAGTTGTATAACAAACAAAAACAAAAAATCATCCCAGATCCTTAAGAATTTATCTTTTCTGGATGAATAGTTTTAGGTCAAAGGTGTCCCGTTCCTAGCAAATGACTCAGTTGTCATAAACCTTAATGACAGTGATTTGGTACACCCCAAAGCAGCTAGGATTGTGAAACATTTTACTTTAGATGGAATCTTGGAAAACTATCACATGTAATAAGCACGTGGAACTGTCAGGATGGTTCTGATAACACTCCAGCAGATTAGGCAGCCCGGGTACTGTCAGCAACATATGACAAACATTTGCGTAGCTGTAAACCTTAGCCAGGGCAGCGCCCTGCTCACGAGGGAGCTCTTGGTTTCCACAGTTTGGCAGTATTTCGTGAATTAATTATCATTATCTCCTCTGAAAGCTTCTAAGCCAATATCAGAGTAAATATAAAAAGGGAGTTAGTAACAGAAAAGAACAGAATACATTTCTCTCCTTGGAAGCTTTAACAGTCCCAAGAAGCATCCATTTTCTACGCCTAATCTCCCTCCAGTTTGTGTCTTCTTCTGGCTGACGCCGACTCCGTGTCATTCTTTCTTTTGGTTTTGCTTCTTGGATCATTTATAATGACAACACAGTGTAAGAAGGAACAGGGAAGGAAGGGAAAGCTAAAGAATGATGGCCCTGAGTGACAGAATGGGAACGTTTTGTTGAGATAATGCTCTGTGAGCCCCCTGACTAGCGACATTCATAAGCTTTGTGATATGCCAACCTAGAAGCAGCCCACAAAAAAGAAGACATTCCCGTTAAATAAGATCCATTTACACAGATCACTTTCTCCAGGTGTCACACTGGGCTTTTATCTTCCAGCTAACAAGTGATCAAGCCGGGATTTGACTGGGGGGCAGGATGGGGGTGTGGGGGGAAGGACACTCATAACTCAAGAGTGCATGCATTTAACCACTGCTACCTGGAGGAATTCTCAAGAAATGAGAAACAAATCATAGCTGCTTTAAAGACAGTGCAATCCCTACTAGTTAGTCATAGATATCCCAACAGAATCCAGAGAAACGAGAAAAAAAAAATCTAGAACAGCTTCCGGACTCTGGGTTATAAGTGAAGGATGTACAAGTTGACTTAAGGAAATGGGGACTCTATTTGTTTGCAAATCCAAACCTTGGGAAGGCTGGGGCTCAAGCCGGCCCCAGGAATGACAGGAAGCAGACACATGCAGGCCACCAGGCCTTCCTCCTGTGCTCTGCTCTACGGTCATTACCGCGGGTGCTCCCGCCTCGGAAGCGACGGCTCCTTCCTGCCACGCCCATCAGCTGGGCGCTGCTGATAGGCTGGAGTTGTCCCCCGTTCTCTGAAATGCGGCTACATTTTGTAGCAAATTGAAGAGAACTCCTTTCGTCAAAACAGCGCTACCAGTGTTGTGTAGAGATCTTACACAAGAATAATTCTTTTGGTTTTCCCTTTGCATTTCACTGTTTCCCTAGGACTTAGATATGAGTCCATAAGAGCTGCCTAGAGGAAAAATATCAGGCTCACTAATGATGTGCAGAACTCAAAATTCCACCTTGTCTCCAAGAAACCTGGTACTGTTTTTTTGACCAACTGTGGGGTCAGATCATTTACCCCTCGGGGGTGCTCTCTTACTAGACGTCTCAGTGGCCATCACTGGTCATCTCCTGGTCGGCCGATGTCACCGCCCTCTAGCCTCACTATGTCCAGTTCCCCAGATGAAAACTGCCTAAGTGAAGCTGTGACTCCAACTCACATTAGAGCCCCCAAGGGTTCCTTGTGTGATGATACTGCAGTGGAACTTCCGTTTACAATGTCACCAAAACATTATTTTCAGCGTCTACTGCTGAATGTAATTGCACAAGTCATTTCATTCATTCATACGTTCATTCAACCAAGTTTCATTCATACATTCATTCAACAGAGTTCCATTTGTACATTCATTCAACAAATAGTTTCAAATCGAAATGTTTTGGTTCTTAAAATGGCTAGACTTGTCACCTAGATAATTCATTTCCAAGTGGCAGTGAATGAATAGTTCCTTTGTATCTCAACTCAACACACTAGAAGTAGGCTAATTGACTGACTCATTTCATTGGCCTGTATTCGGGTTTAGAGTCTTAAAACATGCCTACGTGCATAACTCAACATGTGCAGGAATGCGATGCTTTCTGAGATTTATGGAGAACATCCAGCACTCTCACCCAGGCTTCCCTTGTCTATACCGTTTTACCAGCAGCCCTTGTCCCTTCTTTCTGACAGCAAACTGAAAGAGAAGGACTCAGAAATCTTTCAGAAAGAAAACAAGTGCATCTATGCAAAACAGGCTATTGCTATCTTTTTAAAAAACTCAATCTAAAAATTCCATTTTTCTCCTTCTGTTCAAATCCAATTGTCCATCTGTTTTGCATTCCCGTGCTTCCCTGCGGCTTACTTTACACCTTTTCCCGCGTTTATTAACACTTGTCATTCAGTCATCTGTCCTCTCAAATCAGCTGCAGCCACAGTCTAATTTACCAGTTAGATGCCTGACTGTTCCTCTGGCTTTCGTGTGGGCTAATTTGAACAATCTGCAGTCCTCTGTTTAGTTTATTTTAATTTTCAGCCTTCTGTGGATGTTATCTCCTAGAGCAGCAGAGGACGTTTTTGTTTTTGAATGCAGTGCAACAGATGCTCTGCTAATTTTCCCGGGGAGAAGGCAGCCAGGAAAACTAAAACCACGACGGTTTTGGGGACTGGGGGAGCTTCTGCCACTGTGGTGCAGCTTTCTCTGACCGCATTTCCATTTTGAATACTGAAACGCGAAGTGAACAAAGGCATGCTCTTTTAAATATGAAATGTTTATATAAAAATGCTCTAGAACCCACTGTAAGATACTAGGTTTTAGGATTCTTCAGATTTTTATTCATTTTTACATAACTAACAGCACCCCTGCCCCGTCCCTGCCTCCCTAAAAGCCTGGGAGTACTCAGTGAAGATTTGTGCAATTGAATTGATAGATTAGCACAATCAAAAGCGTGGTAAAATAAATAAATAAATAAAATAAAAACACATTTTGTTTTTTAGAAAGAAGCTTTAAAGCAGAGACAACATCTCATTTGTTTTATTATAATTATTAGCTAGTTAGGCCTAAATAATATTCAGGGGACATTTTTCACTTGCCTATCAAATATAACTGTGCCATTTTCCCTCTTCTCAGAATGGCAGACCTTCTGTTTGTCATAAAATATTGGGAAATAAGCAAAACACATCAGCCCACATTCTAAATTCTCATGAAATGTGAACTAAAAGACCATAACCTTACAGCAAAAAGAAAACACTTCTCTATAACTCAAAATCTATTTTCTTATATAGCTTATATTATTTATTATTCAAATAGGATTATTATAATTTGATATTTGTGCAGACTTAGCTTGAGTTTCCTAGTTCACAGGCTTTTGCTGTGACCGTGACCTCTGTTTGAGGCATCTGAGCACCTTGAGAGGGCTGCAGGGAGGTGTGATCAGCATTCTGGGCTGTAAAGGTTACTTGCCTGTGAATAATACTGGATATTGATCAGGGACAATAGGGTGGGGAGAAAAGTGGGTGGAATCTGGAGATTCAAGAAAGGGAAAATGGCCCATCCACAAAAAGCTAATTTGAGAAAATGCTGTGAATTTACCACTCATCCATTCGAAAATATTACTGAGCACCTTCTATGTGCCAGTCACCACCATTCTAGGCGCTGGGGATGGAGCAGCGAATAAAGTCCCAGCTTTCTTTGAGC
>NW_012150952.1:2509653-2544302 GCF_000956105.1 Propithecus coquereli
CACCTAGACCGCTTTGAGGCACTAATTTCTTTCCATGTCTATTCCTGTGTTCTCTACTCTAAGCCCCTCGAGAACAAGCTTCCCGTCTTCCATTTTTTTGTTTTATCAGTGGCTGGCAGTACCTGGCATGGAGTAAGTATTTAATAAATGCATGTTCAATGAAAATATTTGTCTCATCTCCCCAACTAGACAGAGGACAAATACTGTGTCACATGTATTTTTTTGTCTCCCCCAACCCCCCGCCCCGAGTGTCTAGAATCGAGAGGGACAGAGTTGGTGCTGGGTAAGGATTTGACAACTGCAAGTTCTTAAGACAGATGAAAGCATCTGGAAGCCTTTGCTCAAGTTCCGCTTGGCCTTTGAGCCTTTGTTCAAAGAATAAAACAGAAAGATGGGGAATAGCCTAGGTTAGAGGGAGATTTAGACAATAGAGTCAGGATTTTTAGGGTGTTTGCTGGATTTTTCAGTAGATCAAATTTGGGACTCAGGATAACAGGGTGGAAATGAGGAGAGAAGTGGGGAATTTAGGGTAGAGGGTTGATATATTAGACACAGGATATTTGTGAAAAAGGTCAGATGATGTTCTCAAGGATAAAAAATGTTTCCAATAAGAGGAAAGCACATTTTTATACCATAAAATGATGACACAGTAATTGTGCTGGTTTGGCTTTTTGTTTTCTTGCTAATATTACATCACCGAATCATACAAGCGTGGTGAACAGGGGACAATAAAAATAAGTTATCAATGCACTATTAACTCAGCGTGCTCTCACCTATTAATAAGACATTGATGTCTCCTCTTATGCGTGTCCCATTGAGAAGCACTTTCTCATTACCTCCAAGCGGCATACACAAAATGGGTTTTTTAATATACTCATGTCTGTGGATGCTTGGTGCTAAAGACTTGTTTAAATGGTCAAAGATATCCTATTTAAGAAACAGGAAACACTTACATTGCACATTATCAACATTAGAATAGAATCTCATTATCCATTAGCTGGTATTTGTGCGATTTATAACTCACTTTAGATTGAGTTTTGCAGAATTTCATGATCTTTGCCATATCATCAGCTGAAAACGTAGGTGCTGGGTGTCTTTGCTCATCAGTTTGATATTATTAGCTGGGATTATGGCCTTGTGTTTTCTAAGCTGCAGAAATCTTTTAAGAGACGCTGCTAATTAACTATTAAATAAATGCTTGGATGAAGTTATCTTCATAACAGATAAGCTACTTGGAAATTGCTTTCAATAAAATGGAATGAGTTAAATTTCTGTCTTTGTATTTTTGTTAACCTTTGCCTGTCTTCTCTAAATCTCAGATAGAACGCCACATGTGTATTGTTTTTAGACGTGTGCTTTCTTAAAACTTTCCAAAGAAGGAATCGATAAAGAGATCCTCTATAAAATGGCCTGTGGGAATTAAAGATGCTTCAAATGACTACTGATGTTCTCTGCTTTGAGGCAAATCAAGCATGATGCATGTGGTTGTTCACACAGGGAGGCAAGAAGACCTAATAGAGGCAAACATTTCAAACCATAAAAAGTAAATCACATTATAATTTAGAGAGAATTATATATTCATTAAGTTGAAAACTTTTTTATCATTTCGCATAGAAAAGAAAAAGAAAAACTAAAAAAGCTACGAAAAGTGGGTGCTTTTTTTTTTTTTTTAAGTGATGACAGATTCTTTCACTGGCTTGAAAACTAAATGCAGGCTTCAATGTTAAGTACAAAAAAGATTTCTTAAATAAATAAATACAAGTAACTGAAGACATTTAATACTTTTGACAAACATTTATCTTTCTTTTTTTGAAAATATTACTTAAAGAAGAATTTGCTTTCAAAAGCAGAATTCAAACATGCAATTTGCTTAAATTCAGCAACTCAGTGACATAAATATTTTTTAATGCAGCTGCAAAGAGACGGGTTAAGGGGCAGGTGGGACAGTCTTGGGCGACCAGGACTAAGATAGTGAAGACATAGGAGCTTACTCCAGCGACACGATGAGAAACCTTCTGGAGGGGAATTGCCCTCTGGGACCTGTAAGAGGACACGCATGCCAGGTCAAACGATGTTGACAACAGCACCGGGGTAAGGCATTATGCGGTGGAGACCAGGAGAAAGAGGCTGCTATAACTTTGCAGAAGAAAAGAGAGGAATTTGCTAAATTTAAATCCACCAACCAACCCACGCACTCCCCGCAACCACTGACCCATAAAGTAACCAACAGATATTACCGAACATCCACTATGGGTAAATTACTGTGTTGGCTGCTGTTGGGGAGATACGAAGACGGATAAGACCAAGTTCTTGACTTCAGAAATATAACCTAAATGCCAACTTTTTCCTCCCAGAGAAAAGGTCAGTCCCCGTTGGTTCATTATATTGCCACTTTACATGATGAATAATGACAAAGAATGTCTTTCCCTCCTTCTGTTAATATACATGCCCTGTCACTTTTTATGTTTTTTGTTTTTCCTTTGGGCTTAACTTTTCTCTTTCAAAGAAATGAAAGCCTGGCTCTGGCTTCCTAAAGGCAATTTTATTCCTCCAATACTGTTCCCAAGACTCTGTTTAAGCTTTTCAAAGTCAGAGCAAGTTAGACATGTATTATCCTAGATAGAGAGGTATACTGACTCTTTAACTGCTCTTTGTGGAATACACCACATTCTTTTTTCACAAGATCTGTAATATGTTGTTACATTCCATTTAAGAAGGTTGTGGTGGTTAGGATCATCAATATAAATACACTTTAGGCTGAAAGTGGTAGAACAGTAAGAAAAGAAATTAAAAAACCTGCATGAGATTTGCCTGGAGCTAAGGCTAAAGAAGTCAGCTTCATTATTTTTGTTTTTCATTTAGTCTCATGGGTAAGTCTGTTTATACCATCGTATTATTCTTGTGCACTTCCAGAGATTTTAAAAGCAATTCCTAATTCAGAGGGTGTTTAACCTAGCTCCAACTATGAAAGGCATGTTCCCGTTTTCATGTGTTTCCTGCAATGTGGAAGACCAGTTAGATTTGTGGTTGTCCAGGGCTCGATGAAACTCAGAATCCCCTTCCCTGGTTTTTTTTTTTTTTTTTTGTCGTTGTTGTTGTTGTTTTTGAAACAGAATCTCACTCTGTTGCCCACGCTAGAGGGCCGTGGCATCAGCCTAGCTCACTGCAACCTCAAACTCCTTGGCTCAAGCGAGCCTCCTGCCTCAGTCTCTTGAGTACCTGGGACTACAGGCGTGTACCACCACTCCTGGCTAATTTTTCTATTGTTTTGTAGAGATGGGGGTCTCATTCTTGCTCAGGCTGGTCTTGAACTCCTGACCTTAAGCAATCCTCCCACCTCTAGTGCTAGGATTACAGGCATGAGCCACCACGCCCAGCCCTACAAATACTTATTGCATGCCCATGGCAGACACTGCTGGTTGCCTGTCCAATGTCTGAAGGCCTTTGCTTAGAGTCCCAATTTGTTCAGGGTTAGAAATACTCACCTTTGTGACTCTTGCAGCTGGGGTGTCATATGACCTAGTTTTGGCCAATGGCACATCTATGGGGTGGAGCTTTTGGGAAATACATTTCCTGATTAAAAAGGGACAGACTCAGTTGCCGTGTGTCCTTGGCTGTTTATACTTCCAAACTTTTGTTGTTTTGGAAGTCAGTACAGTTGCTTGTAGCTATAGGACCCAAGTTAGGACAGTGAGGATGAAAGCCACTGGCGAGGGCAGTGCCACAGGACAGCAGAAGGGTCCTGCTTCCTGGATGACCCTGAGCAGCTGCACAGTCCTAAATTGCCTTCTTGGGCTTCTTATTGGAGAAAACAAAGTCCGACCTGACTAAGCCATTGTAGTTGGGCTTTGGTTCTGTGTAGCCAAACTCAGTGCTAACTGAGGGACTGCCCGGGATGCGACACGCTGAAGCGGAGTGGGCGTCTTCTTCACACTCTGCTCCTCTGGTTCTTTTCTATCCAGTTGCGCAAGTGGACAACCTGGATGCCGTCCTCAATCCCTCCTCCCCCTCATTGCTTGTAAGCTGTGCCACCTGTTCCACTGCTGCTGCTCCGGTGTTCTGAGCACAACCTTCTGCCACCCAGCTGCTGTGCAGCCTCTGAAGCTCGGGCCGTCGGCCGCCATAGTCTCTGACTAGGAAATCCCACGCTTGCAGTGTTTGAAACTTGCAGAGGCCAGTGTGGCCGGGCGGGACAGAGGGATACTCCCGTTCAGGGAAACCACCTTGGTAGATCCTTACCGAGCTCGTCTGCCGACAGATTCTGCGTGACACAGTTCGTGTTTCATCCTTCCACATGAGAGAGGCTCTGGCAGGGATCCTGGCTTGAGCACTGTCAGTCTGCTTGGGCTGCTACAACAAAATACCATAAACTGGGTAGCTTACAGACAACGGAAATTTATTTCTCACCTTTCTGGAGGCTGGGAAGTCCAAGATCAAGGTCCGGCAGATTTGGTGTCTGGTGAGGGCCTGTTTCCTCATGGAAGGTACCTTCTTGCTCTGTCCCCACAGGGTGGAAGGGCCTAGCTAGCTCCCTGGGGTCTCTTAAAGGGCACTCATTCCATTCATAAGGGCTCCACCCTCATGACCTAATCACCTCCCAAAAGCCCCACCTGCTAATACCATCACATTGGGGGTTAGGTTCCAGCATATGAATTTGGGGGGGACACAAGAAGGCACCATGATTTGTCATAAAATTCATATTCTACAGTTTCTTCTTATGTTTAGGAGACCCTGAAATACTTTCATAATGTTAATGTTTTACTTTCCTTTCCCATATTGTATTGGAGGGGGAGAGGCCTGTGGGGCTACGGGAGGCCTTAGACACATGCTCTCCAAGGTAAAAACTGCTGCCACATTTGATCAGTGGCCGAGTGCTTTCAATGTTACCTCGAAAACACTGCTCTAGTGGGTCCATTTCTCTACTTCTCCATGGTATTACTCCATCCAGGCCCTCGCCCCTCGCATGAATTCCTGCGGCCTCCTTTCACTCCGTGCCCAGCCCACCCCCACAGCCACCCCATCCACCGTGCCACTCCCCTCCTTGCAGTGACGAAGTTTCTCCAGTGCTTTCAGGATGCAGACCAGGCTCCCTCACCTGCCTTGCAGTCAACTTCAGGGAAAGGCTCCTCCCTCCTGCTTTGTTTCTCACAGTGTTCTTCACTCACTACGCCCAGCCCCACCGGACAATTTCTGTGAGCAACGCTGTACTCTCGTGCATCTCTATGACTCTGCAAATCCAGGCTGCCTTCTTCATCTGCAGGTTCACATCCACAGATTAAACCAAGCCCTGACAGATAATATCTGAAAAAAAAACCCCACAAAAATAACAATACAACAATAAAAAATAATACAAATTAAAAAATACAGCATAGCAACTACATAGCACTTACACTGAACTAGGTATTACAGTTAATCTAGAGATGATTTAAAGTATATGGGAGGATGTACGTGGCTACATGCAAATACTACATCGTTTTATATCAGGGACTTGAGTATCTGTGGATGTTGGTTCCCCAGGGGTCCCGGCACCAGTGCCTTCAGATACTAAGGGGTGATTGTATTGTTTTATTCCCTTGAATATCCACTTCCTCCCACCTCCCCTTTATCTTCCTAATTCTTACTCATCCTCCAGGCTCCTGTTTGGATGCCACTTCCTTCAGGAGGCCCCCTCTGAGCTCTGAGACACAGTGCAGTTCTCCCCCGATGAGCTCCCAGAGCACTTTGCATGTGTCCCCTCATAACAGCACCGGCCCTGGGTCAGAAAGATGGGTTTGAATCCAGGATAGGCCATTAACTTCCTCTGTGATCTTGGGTCAATTATCCTTCTTTGATGCAATTTTCTCATCTGAAAAATGGGAATAACAGTAGCTACCTCTTATTGCTGCCGTGTAAATTAAATGAAATAACATATGTGATTTCCTATGTTTCAAAGACTGGGAAATACAGTGAATATTCAATAAATGTTTCTTTCTTTACTATTGCTATTATTGTAAACCATTGGCATGCACACAGAGACTGTGTCTCGCGTAGTAGACCAGCTTTAGGCTGAAAACTTAATAAATGCTCACTAAATACTTGCTGAATGAATGAATGGATAGATGGAATATGCAAGTTATTTCCACTGCCACCTTCTCTCCCATTTCTAAAGGGGTTTAATTCTGTTTCAAAACAGAATTAAGGGCCGGGCACGGTGGCTCACGCCTGTAATCCTAGCACTCTGGGAGGCCGAGGTGGGTGGATTGTTTGAGCTCAGGAGTTCGAGACCAGCCTGAGCAAGAGCGAGACCCCGTCTCTACTAAAAATAGAAAGAAATTAATTGGACAACTAAAAATATATAGAAAAAATTAGCCAGGCATGGTGGCACATGCCTGTAGTCCCAGCTACTCGGGAGGCTGAGGCAGTAGGATCGCTTGAGCCCAGGAGTCTGAGGTTGCTGTGAGCTAGGCTGACGCCACAGCACTCTAGCCAGGGCAAAAAGAATGAGACTCTGTCTTAGAAAAAAAAAAAAAAAACAGAATTAAGTCTCACTTTGAACTAAGTCGTATATTAAGAGCTTCATCTATATCAATTCATTTAATTTTCATAATCACTCTAAGAGGTAGTTATTATTATTCCCATTTAGATGGATTGAAAAAATAAGTCACACGTATAATAATAAGTAGAGCTCCAATCCAAATTCAGGATTTGGATGACTCTAAAGGTGGTAAATTATTGTCACTAAAGAAATAAACCCTCCCTCAGGCCAAATCCTGATAAGAAGAACGGACCACGAGTAGGACTTTGGTAGCATTTCGGAGCTGCTGCTGGGCACCTGTGGAGCTGAGGGTGCAGAGGTCTGTCTGTGGCTCATTATTGGGCCACTTCTTATTCTTCCTCATGGGTTTTGACTATGAGGCTCTGAGAGAGCGTTTGCCCGTGGAGTGTGTGTGGGTATATCTGCATATACCTGCTGGACACCGGGACTGAGAGAGAACACATCTGTAACTCACACTGATGGAGAAGCTGCGCACAGACCTTCCATAGCGGTGCTGGGAGAAGCAGGGACGGTGGAGACAGGATATGCCCATATGCACATCTCAAGTGGCGCCCGTTTGCAGGAGCAGCTGTCTAAACAGAGGCTGTGCCCAGGAGCTCCTGGAAGTATCGACTAATAGGAAGTGACCCTGCGGTCATGGCAGGGTTGGGTGCTATGGCCAGGGCTGAGAATCAGAGAATAACTGTGTTGGTCAAACTAGGAGCAAATGAAATACACTTTCTCCTACATGTTCTGGGAACGTCTCTTAGGGGCATGCCAGGGGGGTGGGGAATTGGCTGATAAAATGTTTTATTGGTATTAGAAGTAATTTCTACCCTGTCTTTAGCATTCATTTCATCCAGTATATATTGACAAGGTACATTTTTACTGTTTCGGAATGATGTTAGGCACTTCCCCCAAATTGCCTCAATGAATAAACCCATACAACCGCACACCAGCTGCCCTTCCTTCTTCCGTTTGCCTAGCAGATCCACAGAATTTCTCCACTGCTGTTTGCCTGGTGGATTTCTGTGGCTGTGGATAAGAGCATGTTTATGAAAATCAGGTTAGAGAATGTTGTAAAGTATCACCAGGAGTTAGCTGGAGATAGAATGAGAGCAACAGAGGAATTCAGGGAAATGTGAAATTTGGGCTAAGTCTGAGTAAAGATCTAAGAAGTCCCAGGAGAAGAGGTGTGAGAAGAAACCTAGAGTAGAATAAGGCGGCAGAGTAGATGGCATCCTTTCTTTCAGAGAACGGTGAGTTAGGAGAGCAGTTGTGCTAGGCGAGGAGGTAAAGGAGTCTGGAAGTGGCTAATCCAGAGCAGGAATGGGGGGCTGGGATCCCCAAGGGCTTGCTGTGTATGCAGCAAATTCCTCTCTCTAGCAATGAGTGCGCCGACTTCTCCTTTATTCTCTTCCTAAAACAAAATCACACCCTGACACTAGGTAACAGTCAGGAGGCGACAAAGCCAGTGGGCAGAAGACGGATGCTCTAAAGTTGATCCATATTGGTAACATGGTAAGATAAAGAAATACAAAACAGTACGCCTCTCAAAGAAGCTGGTGAGGGCCAAACTACAGCATTTTCTCCCTCAGGCATTAATTCTGGTGAGATATACCTAATAGTTAACTGAATAAGGAGAATGTGCACACTTCATTTTCCCATCCACATTTCAAACTGTTCTTTTACAGTGAGTTATCTGTGAAAGATAAGTTAGTTATCTCAGCCTTCCAAATCAAAAACTATCAATGATTAACTGATCCATGGATCATAGTCCTTTATAAGTAACTATAATAGTGGTTTCTCTACAGATTGCCTTTTCCTTCTGCTAGAACAAATAACTTCCACATCTTTCCATCATCCAGGATGACTAATGTAAGGATATCTCCATACTCCAGATAACTGGTGTGTATACAGCGGAATCACGGTGCAAGAACACAAGGGCTATTCTCATCTAATAGGAAAACTTGAAAGAAAAGTAAAAATCTCTAAGTCTGCGAAAGAATATGACAGAAAACGACCTGATTCACAGTTGATCTCCAGTAAGGAATAGGTGAACATTAAAAAAAAAAAACTGAGCTATAACTCATGTATAATAAAATTAGGTAAGCAATTTAAGTTGCAAAATAAGGAACAGAAGGCAGAACTGTTCAGCGTAGGAATGGAGTCTCCCATGCTGGGGAGCTTTAAATACAGGAGTAGATAGATCATCACAGTGTGAGAGAATTGAACTCCTGTCCAGGACTCAGATTTTGAGACCAAGTGGGTTCGTGAGTGATCCTGTCCCAAGGATGGGAGATCAGCTACGTGACCTCGCAAGATTACATTTGCTTCACTGGTACAATGATAATTTACATTGCTAAACTTTTTCAACTTTAGATGGTGGCAAACAGAATACATATGCAGAACTGGCGTAATTCCATGGTCTTCACATAGGCAAGAAACCAAAAGCAAGGTCCTTAGTGTGTAGGATAGCGGTAACATTAAAAATAACAACCAAAAAAACCTCATAAAATCAGTGGAGCAGATCATTTTACAATGAGAAGAACTGAGCTTCTGTGAACTGCAGTCCACTCTCAGAACAATCACATTTCTCCACAACCCTTATTCGTGAATCACTGAAGTGAGATCAAAACAGATAAATATGGTCATATGAAAACTGTGTATTGACAATGGAATGTTGTACAAAAAGAAAAAAATATAAAAGAAAACTGTAAATGGCAATTATACTGCTTCAAGATGGCAACCTAAACTATGAAAAGTAAAATTGTTGGTAGTTTACTGATTTATAAAAATCAGTCATCTCCTTAAAAGATAGATTGAAAAAGAGACTGACTTTACTTTGTCAATAACTGTGCTACTGAGAGCAGTAAAGGGCAGAAAGAACGAAGCAGAAACATGCTTATGCAAACACTATAGTTTGATTATTCTCTTTTTCGTAGTTAGGATTTCTTTTTTCTTTGTCCTTCCAGGATCACTTAGGTGGGTTAATAGTTTGCAGGTGAAGAGGAGGGGGACGATGTGCCTTCTCAATCCGAGCTTGAAAGTCAGCTTTAGTGTAATACTTGATAGATTTTTGTTTCAGGTTGACGGTTTGGTTGCCCCAAACCAACAATGAAATAATCGTAAGAAAAGCACAACTTCTTTCTTTACTCCAGAGCTTCTGACTCACATTATTCGCTGTCGAAATTCCAGAGACTCGGAACCGAGAAGTAGCAAGGCACACGACAGGTCGGTTCTGCACCTCGAAAATCCCTGCACTCTCTTCCCCAGTGGACATCCGGCCTGAAGAAACACAGTGCGCCACTGTCAAATTCCTTACCTTTCCCGAGCCACTTCGTTCCTTCCCGTAACTTCAGGATTCCGATGCCTTTGGCTAACTGAGAAAAGCCGGAAAGAGACAAGAGATGGCAAGACTGAGACCTCCAAGATGGCAGAACTGACGATTTTACCCTGTACTGACCCTGGACTGTCCACAGCGCTCCAGTGAGGGTTTATTTACGGGGTAATCCTCGGCAGCACCGGAGTGGGTGGAAAAGCCCGGCACCTTGTGGCCGTATTTAGTACTGCAGCCGCTTCTCTACCTGGGCGGCGCAGTTTGTAAATTCTTCCTAGCAGCTACCTTGGATACAGAGGCACCAAAGGTGTGTGCGCTGTGAGCCTATTTTATACTTTTCTCCCATCCAAGTGCTAATCAGGCTTCCGAGATCAGATGAGATCCGGCGTGTTCAGGATGGTATGGCTGTAGACTATTTTATACTTTTCTCTGTTACCCTTGTCTGATTTAATATCTTCACAGAGTCATCCTTTTTAATCAAAAAGCAGATGTGCTCAGAGCCCCATTTCATAAGCAGAAGCAGTTTTCCTTGATTTCCACCTCGCACCGACTGGGGAGCATAGGTTGAGAATTGTCTCCTGATTTTCAGCCTTAGAACAAATAAGTTGGAGAACCAGGGTAGGGTATTCCGTGCACTAAAAAGCCATTAAAGTTATTTTTGAAATTTAAAAGTGGAGGAAATTGGGAGATGGTGTTGGAAGGGAACGAATACAAAATGGGTAACCAGGAGATTTTATTTCTAGCTTTGGTTCTGTCTGTGGCAAGTCTCCACTCTCCATGGGTTTCATTCCTATGAAGGTAAGAGGAGGGAGTAGGTCATTTCCAAGGTCCCCCTTGGCTCTAAACATCTGTGATCTGCCCACGGATGGTACTGTCTATGCCATGCACCATGTCTCCTGGCCAGCTGTGCTCTGAGCACACAGCATCTGCGTTTTTTATCTCCCCTCATCACAGCCTCTGGCCTTGAGATCACTCTTAGTGTAGGTCTTTCAACCATATTTACTACTTTTTGATTGCCTGTGTCTTTTAGAGCTAATATTTGAGTCAATCTATGGGAACACACTGATCTTTTTGGTTCATTTTTTTACCCATCAAAAAATGTGAGTCATTGGCTTAATTATATTGTCAGAAAAATTTATTTATTTGCAAGAGACTCAAACTCAACCTGGGATCTCTAAACAAGTGCATTATCTTGCTCTCTTTTAGTCTACTCAGATATTTTACGACAACTACAAGTTGCACTGGTATCATTCATTTGACTTTACTTCATTTTGTTGTCAAGTGGCTGCAGAATCTTGACTTTGACGACACAAAGACTGGTTCAGGAGTGTGATGGCATTCACACTGTCATTCGATAGAACCTCAAGCAGCACTGACTTTGGGAGACATAACAATGAAGACAAAAGCCCCTGATAGCAAGGAGTTTACAGCTTACACGGGACAGAAATATGCACAGGGAACTGTATCGGTGCAGAGAACTGAAACCTAATCAGCTCGAGGATGCTACTTGGTAAATCCTGAAGGATGTACACGAATTATCTAAGCAAGGAGGGGCCAGGCACATCTTAAGGGAAAAATCATTTCCGTGAAATAATAATTTATCTAGCACTTACCGTTTTCAGTAATCTGGCTTTATCTAATTTCAGATATGTAAGGAATTGGAGGACGTTGGATTCTAACCCAATTTATTTCTAGACTCAGATTTACTTTGCAGTATCAATTTGGGGCGTCAAATGTCCCAGTGTGGACCTGATGAAGTACTCCTACGGCCCTCAGGTAGAGCCCTACACAAAGCCTATAGGTTCTTCTGGTGCACATTTATGTGTTTAGTCACAGGTTTTATCCCTACAAAATAGGAGAGAAGGGTTAAAGGCTTAAGTATAAAATGGAATGAATGATTTGGGGATGCTTTTAGTCTAGTAAAAGAAGACAGAAGATGCAGGGCATAAGATGTTGGGAAGCTCTTTCACACTCTTCTGAGTAAAATAAAAGCTCCCTCAACAAACCTCCACTTGGAATTCTCCAACTCCTCTGTGAAACTCATCAGTGGATGCTGCTCAGTGGGTAACGCTCATGACTTCTCTAGTACCCTCAGCCATCTCTGCTCACCGTTTATGCTAGCTGTAATTACATACATTAAACTGGATGTAAGCCAAAGAGATAGGAATTTGTAATATCTTTCTTTGCCCCATTCAAATATGTACGATTTTTTTAAAGCTCATCAGTTCATCTGTATCCATCTTCTGCTCTGTCTCCTGACCACACAGGTATTGGATTCTCTTTGAATGCCATCAGGTGACCAGCATCATCTGGCGATGTCCAGTGGTCAGTCTTCCCTCTCCTAATAACACAGAATGAGCCTGCAATATCCGGACTCCCCACTGCCGTTCAGACAAATTCCCTACTCCTTAATGAGGATGGGGAAGAGAAGTCCTAGAAAACTATGCCCTAAGTCTGACGCACCGAGGAACAACGGCAAGAAACGCAACTTCGAAAATTTCTTTATTTATAGACATTTCAGAACCATTTAAATCAACAGACAATGCATTTTTTTAGACATAACATACCGTGTTTATCTTGAGGTACACATTGGGCCCATTAGATAATGTTCTGGAAAGTAATGCAACTGTTAACTAGTAGTTAAAAACCCACCTTTTTCCAAGCAAAAAAATTGTAAAGATGGTTACAAAATTCTTTGAAAAGAGGACATTTTCCATTCAAGGAAAACTCCCCTGAATTCTTAATTAATTGAATCCAATTTTTAGGCTTAGCTTAAACAATATTTTAAATGGAATTTAATACAGAAAGGGGGAGAAAGGGTTTACAGTTAAGAAATTATCTGAGCCCTACTATATGAGATTGTAAACAAAGGAAATTCGCAATCTGATAAGCTCTATCACAAAATTTATAGCCTAAAAATTAGACAGAGCAGCAAAATGACAGAAGATATTTGTATAGTTGGAACTGAAATCACGTTTACTCCTTTTCTGGCTATCACAATGAGACACATTTTAAAACACCAAGTTTTGAAGACAAAACAATGTGATTTAACACGATGTGGCCATAAGAATCCCGTAATATTACAATCCCACAGTATAGGAGTCCTACTTCCCCTCATTCGAGCTCTGGGCCTTTTATTCTTCTTGCCCTAGCAGCCAGGTGCATTTCTATTACTTGAAAAATAGTGGAAATTGATACAATGGGCATGTTTCTGAAAACCTCCTGTGTCCAACAGCAGATTTAACTTTTTTTGTAGACTAAAATTGAAGTTTCCTTTGAACAGTTCACTAGGTTCTTTGGAGGACTATATTTTTTTCCAGTTATTCAAAATGTTAATCTTATACTCCTTAGGCATGATGAATAGTGACTTATACAAAGTGTTTGGAAAATGAAGGATGCTGTATTTATCCACACCCAACTCCCGAATTTCTCAGGGAGCTGCACGGATGATGCACAGGTGGTTCTGGAATGTGAACAGAGGCTGTTTGTGCACGTGTCTGAAAACAGTTGAAATGGACTGTCATCATATTTCCTGTAAGATTGTTGTATTCCTACATGAGATAAGAATAAACACTGCGATTTAGCTAAATGGGCAGCTTCCTGCAACTTCATAAACTCGAATGGTATATGTGGGTTGAAAGAGTGTAAAGTGTAAATTTCACAGTTCATAAAGTGGAGCAGCTCAACTCAAAGAAGAGAGAACTTGCAGGCGTTTACAAGATTCTGAGAAGGAATTGATCTGTGAGTGCTGGAGTTCTCCCTCCCAACATGAGTCAGGTCCACATTGTACATTTGAGCTGCTTGGATTGGTTTATTGCTTTCTTTTCTGATGGGGCCATGATGACTTTTGCCATGAAATTTAAGGACCCCGAAAAGGTCGGAAGGTTCTGCTCGTGGGGATCTCTGTACATCGCTTTTCACTGCAAAACCGCAGCTCTCAGGAGGGAAGGGCTGTCTCCTTCTCACCCTCCTCTGCATTTGTTGCCGTGATTCTCTCGGGGCTATGAATGCCTCGTCTAGTCAGGGTGCCAAGGTCCTCCACAGACAGATGCTCAGCTTAGGAATGGCTGTTACATTTATTTGTGGTTTTTAGAGATGCCAGAAGATATTTACTACAATTTAAAAAGTTCCAGGTCAGTTCTAAAAAAACCTACTAGGCAGTGAGAGACAGAGATACTTTCTGCCTTCACACACACCTTGTCTTAATAGTCACGTGGTGCTTATGAACAGAGCCCTTTAATAGAGGCTGCCATTTCTTGCATCTGTGGATTCCTTAAAGACAGGCACAGTAGCTCTCCATGCATCCAGCTGCCCAGAAGATTTCATGTCTCCCTTACCCACACATAGTCTCAGCAACTGCGATTTTAAATATAAACAACATGAGCTCTAAGAGGGCAGGGGCCGTGTCTTTTCCCCAGCATCACAGAGCGATACCAGCGTAGTGCTCAATAAACGTTTAATGCATCAACGAATGAAAGGCCATAATCCCTGCCCTCACGGAGTCTCCCTACTGCCAGTCAGTGTAAACTTGACAGAAATATGCCAAGAACTAGAACAAATGAACAAAAAGAAAACAACTCTATTTTGTGTGAAGTTCTTGCAAAAGAAAAAACAAAAGTCAGTTTTTTATGCGGGACAACCTTCAATGTAAACCCAAACCAACCCTGTTGCTCCCTCCTGAATTTGAGAATTTTGTCCAAGTGCTAAGTGTTTTAAAACTGATTCAGCAAGGGTTTCTCAGTGAAAACTTGCAGCTTGGCGAATGCATCTTGTCTGTTTTTATTTTAAAAAGAAATTCTGAGAGGTTAACTTTATTAAGGGGGTAGTTGCCCTCACACAGAATGATGCCTTCTGAACATGGAAGTCTCCTTGATCTCATGTCCGTGAGTGCAGGACCTGACACTTCTTCATAGACCTGTCAGTTACTTTTGAAGAGGCACTCCAGTTTGAGAACAAGGTATTCTTTTTTACCTAGAGTATTATATTTACATTTTGGGAGACATGTTAGGAGAAAAAAAGTCTTTTTTTAAAGGAGATCTAGACAGAAAATTAGAATAGGTGTCAATTCACCTCAACTCTAAACCATGAGAAGGGTTAAAAATATCTTCCTAATGCAAAGGAATAAAGACATATATCGCAGGTCTATAAAACTACACTGGTGGTTCTTGTCTTTAAATTTATTTATTTATTCTGGTGAGCAGGAAGAAGAGATGATAAAATATAAGCCGATCTTGCAAGTCACGCTGCCACCTTGTTGGCTGACGCACCCCATCCATGAGGCCACAGTGTGTATCTCGGTCACAGACTGTCTGTACATCTGCAATCCGGGATAGACTCGGGGTGGAGCGGGTAGGGCTGTCTGGAGGATGCACTGCTCAGAGAATTAAAACTTCTCTAAGATTTATATTCTTTCAAAAAGTCAAGAACGACGCTGATGCTGATTATATTTTGGAATATTTAATCCCTTTTAGCAAAAATTCTCAGACTAATGTCCTGAAATTCTTGGAATAAAAGTATGGTAATAATGTATTTTCTTTGGAATGGGGGAAGAAGAGGTTTATGAAATAAACAAGTCCTCTTCTTGATATTTTAAAAATTACTCAACAGATGTAGCACATGCAGTCATAAAGGATGGTATGTCTGATTTCTGAGCTCTTCTAAAGCATGAAGCAAGCTGGGAACACTTAACACACTCTGAGAAATGCTCTTCAGATGTCTCCCTATAAGACGCCATGGGAAAAAGACCCTCAAATCCGAGAACTGTCATTCATCAGAAACTGTCATTTCCCCAGACATCATCGTGGGAGTACTATACGCAAAAGCAAGCCCTCCAGTGGGCTTAAAAATCAAACAATTCTTCAATATAGACTCTTTACTGATTTGTTCCAAGTTTTCAGTGATGAAGCCAAATGAGAACAAGCTTCGAGTGACAGGGTTCTATAATCTTTGGAATCATTCTGTCCACTATTCCTAAGAGAATCAACTTAAAGGTCCCCAAAGTTAAAGGTCCCCAAACCTCAATGGATGTTTGAAAGTGAACAGATATTATCTAAAATATCAGACTCAAAATTATGTTTAAAACATATTGGTGTATCGTGTATACATATACACATATATATCTAGATGTATATTTTGTTTTCTCTCTGCTTAATAAAATTAGCAGCAGTTACAGATAAACTTATCGTAGTCATGATTTGTATGATTTCTGAGGACACCATATATCCTCTATCAACACATGACTTTTGGAAAATGCCTTTTGATAAAAAGATCCCCACCAAGCATGTAACATTAAAGTGTCATTTCATACCACTAACATTTTCAGGCACAAGAGAAAAACAATTAGCATTAAGCAATCCAAATGACAGAGTACAGAATATAGTTAATTGTCTAAAGTCAACCCCCTGAAAGAAGGGAATTGTTGTTCAAAAGTGTTTTTTTTTTTTTAAAGATTCTTACGTCTTTCGGCTTTGGCTATTTTGTAATAAATATCATACCTTCTTGCATAAATCTACTTGGGTTAAGAATGATTTCTCTGCACATGCCTTTTTTTTCTTTTAGCAGCTGCTGAGTGTTGAGTGACGTACAAGGCACACCTCCAAGTGTTCTGTACAGCATTTTTATTGATGTACAAAATAGCCTGTTCACCATTCAAAAACGTAATCTGCATAGTAAGAGTTTCTCTTATCCCTATTTACAGAGAAGGTTTTTAGTGCAAAAACATGAAATTGTGTCCCAGCCCACCCCTTCCAGAACATACATTTATCAGTTTTGTTCCATGCTAGCTGGGGATTCATTTGGCTATATTTTGGGCCTCCAGCCATTAATGAATTGCATTATTTTCTTCACCTGCAGTTTGCTCAATTTGAAATCCTCTGAGAGGATTTCTTCTGTTAGTTGGACAAGCAAATTCCCATCAATCTTTTCGGTAACAAAGAATGATATGACATCTTCGGACAAACCAATGAACCGTAATGACTTGGACACTTCCTCTATAGAGAGTCCGGACAGGTCAGCAGGTGGCTGCCATGGGGAACCATCGCCACAGGATCTGGGGGCCAGCTGGAGGTGGAGTGGAGATGAGAAAGGGTAGGAGACGGAGAAGATGTCCTGCATGCCCTTTTTAACAAAATACTGGTCCTCAGAGAGATCTGGTGACCCAGACTTGGGGTCTTCCTCAGCACCATCGATTTTCAGAGGCAAAGGAGACGTTTCGGAGGCAGCTTTCTCTTCCACTAGTTTTGGGGCCCTGGGGGGTAAGGCAGGGCATGATACACTCTGCTTTGTTGCGCCAGCTGCAAGAGTTTTCACATCTGTGCTCTCCAGAGAGTAGCTGGCTGACTTGGGACAACCAGAGACGCTGCTACTGAATTCTGCAGTGGCTGAGTTGGGGGTGCTCGCCAAGAGCTCACAGCCATCAAAATCAAAGGGTGCTGGGCAGTTTCTCTTTGGTGTGCCTGGTGTCTTTTGTCTAGGGTAACTGTAACTCCTGCTTGGATCCAGCAGGAAGTCACTCCTGGTCTGGCCCTCTGATGCTCCCGAATAATGGTTAGGCCACGAGAGCCGGGAAGACAGAGCCTCAGCAGAAGGACTTCCAAACGGGGATTTCAGGTCCACAGAATCCGTCTTCACTCGGCTACATGGATAGCAGGAAACAGGAGCACTTTCAGAAGGACTTGTGTCACTTTTAGTAACGCTGCTTAAAAGCAAACAGAAAAGAAAATTAGTATTTAAAAAAAAGCCCAAGCCCAAGGCTTTCATTATTCATAGATGTTATTGCTGAGTAGAAAAGGGTAGTTAGGAAAAAAAAAATACAGTATTCATAACATGAATTCAATAAAGTACCCACTAACCTCACTGAGATTTTAAAAATGAATCTATAATTAAATACATTGGTAATTGTGGATGTGTATGTAATGATTTGAAAGCTTACAGTGGAGATGGAAAAATACATATTTTAGCTAATAAGAAAACCATTGTTAGCAGGTGCCTGGATCTTTCTGATGAGAAAAATTCTTCAGTCACGTTTGGGCTTTGCACAACAGGTGCCATGACTGGTTAGTGATGTCTGCAGTGGGCAAGGGTGGAGGGAAGAAGTGGCAAGTGGTGCCCCACGCTTGCCGTCCTTGTGCTACAAAGACATGATTTTGCATCATCACCACCCACGGCTCTACTTCCACCCAAAAGTCTGAGGTAGGAAGAAATTTATTCAAATAAATCATCCTAGCCTTAGTTTCTGTACAATCGAGTAACATTAGCCTAAGGCTTTCAATGCCCAGATAACAAAAAATACCTGCAAAGAGAGCCACTTTAAACTGTAAAGAGCACACGTGGCATGGTGCCCTCAGCTCTGGGGGCCCTATTTTAAGAGCAACAGTGAAACTAGGGTGTACTCAAAGGTGGGCGACCAGGCTGATGCGGGGTCTGGCAGCGATGTCAGGGGAAGCAGCAGAGGGAACTGAGGGTGTTTCTTCTGGAGAAGAGAAGACTTACATCATAGCTGACTTTGAATTTTCATGAGTTGAGAAAGAGAAGCGGGGTGGCCCTATTTTTGTTTTTGTAGACATCACAAATAGTTGAAAGTTACAAAGACGTAGATCCCAACTCGATATCAGAAAGGATTTCTAAAATATATATATATACACACCCACATAGGCATTTGCCAACAGTGGAACGACTTGCACTGCAAAAGAACGAACTCGCTGCACCAGAAGGATCTGGACAGGGGGAAATGACTGCTCAGCAGCAGTGGTCAGAAAGGGACTCCCGTCTGGGTGGAAATTCAGAGCACGGAGCCAGTGGGCCCCTTTCACTTCTCGGTCCTGATGGAAGGTGCCGTCAGCCGTGTCAAAGTCGAAGCGGAAAGAACTAGATGCTGATTTGGGAGAACTGATGGCAGTCCACGGGTTTTTCCAAGAGAATCTAGTTGGCCTGAATCACTTAATTTCTCACAGATTCTCGTGGCATTTTTCTTCAAAAGACATTGGCTCTTCTACCCTAGCTCAAAACCAATGGGGGCCCCATCATGCTCTCCCAGTAAAATAATTTCAAAAATAAATTTAAAAACCATTTCCTCTCCCACCCGCCCTGCCTGGGTTATGGCTACCTTGCGAATGTTCTCAAGAACCCGGGGCCTGGCGGATGAGAAGTGGCAGCGGGGCCGGGCAAGACGACTTACATGTTGTGCAGCCCTGAAGAATAGTAGGACAAGGTGGGGCTGGGAGAGCGAGTCTGCTGCCGCGCTGGCTTGACTGTGCGAGGAGGGACGGAGGGGCTGGTGGACAAAGGCTTTGCGCTTCGGGGTGGAACAGGTGGGGCGTTCAGGAGCCGGCATTCTTCCCTGACCTGGCGCGGAAAAGAACACTCCAGGTTAGCAACAGACTGACAATGCCACCGGGGGCCAGCTCGATCCTGTAGGCTCCGGTTGCGACTCTTAAACAACAACAGCAGGGTATAAGCGAGGGGGAGAGAAGACTGGAGCAAACAAGAATGATGGTGAACACACAGGCTGCCAGAGAGCAAATCAGACGCCTGTCACACACTTGCTGGGACAGACTGGTTTTGAAAGAAACTGCTTGGTAGATGCCAGTTGCTGCTGAAAAGTAGCAAGTAATGTGAAATACAGCAAGTTCAAGTGACTTTGGTTAAAGAGCTAGTGCAATGTGAGGATGGAGAAAAAAGAAGTATTAAGAAAGTAAGGACATAAGGCATTTGAGATCTTAATAGAGGATAATCTCTCCTGTTGGGCTGTGTTCTCTCACTGTTCAAACCGAACTCAATTTGATCCAAGCCTTAGGAGGAACAGTGGGCCTTCTCCAGGGTTAAAGCTCCTTCTGAAGTTAAACTCAGGGCTTCTCAAATGTAACATGCACATGAATCACCTGGGGATCTTGTGAAAAATGCAGATTCTAATTGGCTGGACCTGGTGAGAAGCCTGAGAGCCTGCATCTCTAACTCATGTGGGCCACACTTCGACAAACGAGGTTGCAGAAGGAGTAATGAGGCAGCTCCCCAAATCCCCCCAAAAAGTACTTTTACTAAGAGGTGCTTTCAACTCTATCAGCCTTCCTTCATCTTCAGATCTGAGAGGATCTAGGTGACCTGTGAGGTCTACAGCTTGTCTGAGTCTGCCTGCCACGCCCCCAGTTTGCTTCCCATTCCCTGCAGGCATTTCAGAACACAACTCTTATTAATGAAGTGGACGTTTTTAATGTACTTCTCTGTGTCAGGCAGCAGGGGGCAGTTTATACCCGGTTCTGCTAGTCTACCCTCAACTACAGAGGTAAAAAAAAAAAGAGCCAATTCTGACTCCGTCAAAAATGCTGTGCTTTGACACGCCTGCCTGGTCTGCTTTTAGGCCACGTTCCCACCAATTTTTTCACCTTTGCCTTCAACTCCTTTCTGGCCAAGCAGCTCTGGCCACCTCCCATTAGCTTTGGTATGGGGTTTGCTCAAGACGAGATGAAATGGGTTCATGTTATTACACTGCATCTTCCACCACCTACCCTAACTGCATACTGGGCCTCTAGCTCACAGCCCAGGCCTGATTCACTTGCCAAAGAAAACCAGCCAGTAAGAAAAGGCCCGTGGCCATGGGTGGCCCAGAGAACCTCAATTCTGAGTGAAATGGAAGCAATTTAGAAAGCCTCATCCGTGGCATTTCTTCCTGGGGGCAGGGAGCATCGCTCCTAGCTGCAGGACCCGCAGCCCTGGTTCCTGGGGCCCACTGGATTGGTAGGAGGAAAGTTTTTCATCTGGAGAAGCTCTTTAGACTAAAACAAAGTATTCAGAGCAGATTTCTTCTCCAATAGATGCAGGCTTTCCCCTTGTGAGCTTTTAAAAAGGTGGTGAATGACTGTAGCAAGGAAACCCGGGAAGAAAGGAGGTTTGGACGATGGTGAGAGGATCGTCCAGCTGGCCCAGGGAGAGGCTCTTGCACCATTTTGGGGGTCTTCCTTTCTTTTAATTTTTTCAATTTTTTTTCTATAAATAATTTTTTCTTCTTTTACTCTTCTTTTTTTTAGACTCCTGCTTTGACTAAATGGGGGTCTTCCTTTCTAAAGAAGCTGAGAAGCAACTAGGACACTGAAGCTCTGGCCCGGTCACTCTACTCCCGGGGTTTGGTTTATCTTCCTTGTTAGTGAACTGAACAGTAGCCAGTTTCTTTTCTTTCTCAGGGAATGTCTATGGAATTTAGGGTGTCCCTTTATTATAGACGTGCCTGGTGGTATTTAAGATTATAGTAATTGGAATCATGGAAAAAGTGCAAGGAATAAGGAGTTTATCAGTTAAATTTAATAAACAGTCACTTCTCAATACTAGGTTAGAGTGGAGCATGAGGAAAACATGTTTAATGCTGGATGCCATTTAGAATTTTCTAAACTTTGGAATTAGTATTAAGTATGACATTTCATTAGGGACTGCTTACCTGAGATGTCAATTATAATATGCTCAGGTGTCAGTTACAACATGCATGTTACTTTAAAATAGTTGGCTGACCCAGCTCTCTTGGAACTCAGAAAAGAAGCCACTTGCAGTTGAATTTGACCTAAGGGAAGTCCTGTTCTTATAACCAACTCCAGGCACCCAAGGTCACTGGGAGCTGGTCAGGCCACTGCCTTCAGAACCGGGCACTCCTGAAGCGCTTTCCAGTGGTTTCCCGCATGGTGGGGGGAGGGGACAGTGAAAAGAAGCATTTGTAGGCTACAGGGCGTGGGGAGGAAGGTGAGCTATGGCTAACTCGGGGTGTTGACAGCTGGCCCTGGAGACAGAATTTGAGACAGAGAGAGCTTTGGGAGTGGCCACGTGACTCCTGAAAGGAGTTAAAGAACGTGTGTGTGTGTGTGTGTGTGTGTGTGTGTGTGTGTGTGTGAGAGAGAGAGAGAGAGAGAGACTGACTGATTGATTGATTCTACTCTAAGGGTTGGGATGTTGTCATGAAAGAGACAAGAATATGAGGCCAGAGAAAAATTCTTCTTCTTCGTGATGAGAGGGCAGTTTGGGTGTAATTACGTGCGTTCAAAGTGAAAGAACTAGGCTTTCTTGAAACACGCTTTGGAGAAAAGGTGGTTGCTTTTTTAAAAAAAGATGACTTGTAATGGACCCCATTCATGACAAGATTTTCATGTGTCATTTTTTCGAGGTACAAAGTGAGTAGCTTGTGCTACACCAGGCAGGTGGTACCCTCAGCAGGTGGGCACAGCTGAAGATCCCACAAACACACCTGCACGGGGCTTTGTTACTTTCAACGTGTTGCGGCACATGTGGCTGCTCCAATGAAGTCCTATTTCACTGCATTTCATGGGCAGAATCATACACCTTGGTGGACTATATACAATTTGGGATTCAGAAGTTAGAAATAGTGAGGGTTTATTGTACCATCTTACTTCCTATCTCTTACACCCTCAGAACAGTGAGTGTTCTATTAACAGTATTCTTTGCTTCTTGATTGGATTCAACATGGGACATTTACATCAGGAGGAAGGTAGCTGTGCTTCAGATGATTTTTATCTGACAGTCAAAGGCAATTTACAACTGGATGGCCAAGCCCCCTATTTCCAGATTTCCCTCATATTCAATTTCACTTTTAAGGGCTATATTTTCAGCTCATTCCTTCTAAAAGCCTCGGTGTGTGGCTCTCATCATGTTACTTGCTGTCTCCAACGGCTCCTCTGACTGCTGGATAAGGACCCCCCAGCCCTCCACCCGCCACTCGCCCTCTGTGGTCTGGCTCCGACACATCTTCCCGGTCATTTCTGCCATTGCTCCTCTACCTGAGCGCACAGGTCCTTCCAACGTGGTGGAGTCAGGGTCCCCTCAGCAGACCCCGTGCTTTTGTGCCCCTTCTCTACTTTAGTTTCTACTGCTCCCCCTCCCCCAATGTCAGTCTCTGTGGCCCAGCCCCAGTCATTACATGCTCTGTCTGGGACCACTGCAAGTAGCCCCAGAACCAACCGCTGCTTCTGGACTCTGCTCACACGCTGTTTGTACTGACTGATTCTCCAGGTATATTTATTTATTTATTTTATTTATTTATTTTTTTTGAGACAGAGTCTTACTCTGTTGCCCGGGCTAGAGTGCCGTGGCGTCAGCCTAGCTCACAGCAACCTCAGACTCGTGGGCTCAAGCGATCCTTCTGCCTCAGCCCCCCAAGTAGCTGGGACTACAGGCATGCGCCACCATGCCCGGCTAATTTTTTTTCTATGTATTTTTAGTTGTCCGATTAATTTCTTTCTATTTTTAGTAGAGACGGGGTCTCGCTCTTGCTCAGGCTGGTCTCGAACTCCTGAGCTCAAAACAATCCGCTCACCTCAGCCTCCCAGAGAGCTAGGATTACAGGCGTGAGCCACCGCGCCCAGCCTCTCCAGGTATATTTAAACTGCCGGAGAGCTATAGTGTAGGGACTGTCACCGTTATAACTATCCTGTGGATGGCAGAGTTTGGGGACCTGTCACCCCTGGCACAAGCATGTCACACAGAATGTCAGGTAGAGGGTATCAGATGTCACAAAAAATACAAAAAGGCACTGTTATTTTTAAACATACACCAGAGAATGCCTTTTATATTTTTATGTGGAAATTATTTTTGACAAGTCATTTGGGCTGGATGTTAGTTTTTCGGTGACACCTGTATCAGTGTCAATCTAGGGGAAAAAGGTGCCAGTAGATCTGGCGCGTGACCACCACCAACTCCACTTTGACACGGTATCAGAGTGAAAATGACAATGACAGTATTCCTGAACCAGGAAATGCCGTGGCTTTGATACAGCACCCCCTAGAGCAATCACTACTCTAAAATGAGGCTCTGATAGACTATAGTGTGCCTCATGGACCAAAGCCCTTCTATTTATTTCCAGTGTAGCATTTAAGACGGGACTTCACCTGGCAGCACAAGGTGGGGGAGGCACCTGTATTTTATGGGGAGTGAGCCTCCGACACTGGTGCTAAGTGAAGGGCTGGCATTCTGTTTCGAGGTGAGTGTTCCCGTCCACCATGGACTACAGGTGACCTTTGCCTACCTGCCGGGAATTTCTGGTTATAAGTAGCTTGGGTTCACAGAGAAGCTCCAGACACTGAAATCCTGCCGTTTATGACAGGGTCAAAGAGCACAAGACAGATGCAGGTGGCGGCGGGGAGGGCAACTCCCATTCCTACCCAATGCCTCGCTTCCCCGGCTATTCCCTGGCCTAAAGCTTTTCTTTCCAGCTGTCACACTTCTAGTCTATCTCCCACCCTTGCCCCTTCAGTCTTTCTCTTCTAAAATGTTCAATGATTCAATTCTTATCAAATGTATTAATAATACCACTCCCCTGGTGTTATTATAATCCTCCTTGGTATTCAAATAGCAAATCACTAACCCCGAGCTAAACAGAATGCTAATACGGTGAAAGGTGAAAATGGTGAGTTCAGTTCTTTCTTGAGCTGTAACTTCTCCTTACTCTATGGGGCATCTTCCTAGGGCGGCACATTCAGCCATTTAACACTGAAATAATCTAACAGTGGGGTTTGAGGCAAGCTGTCAAAGGTGTCTTTCCTGTGGGCTAACAGCCAGGACCACAGGCACCATCCACTTCGATCGTCCCTAGGAGCCTGGGGAACACGGCCATCACTTTCTCTTTTCCCACGGGCTCCATTAATTGCATTTTGCTATTTATTTGTCCACATATATGTTGAGTGCCTATGGTATGCTCACTGAGCTATGTTGAGTATACAATGACTAACTCACACAGTCAGTTGTGAGGGAGGGAGACAAACGCATGATTAAGATACAAATTGGCAAATGTAATAAGAGCAGTATGTGCCACAGTTTGTGGGAGCACCATGACTTTACTCAAGGTGAGAGAAGAAGAACAAATTCATAGGAAACTTTACTGAGAAGTCTTGAGGAGGAAGGGTTGTGAGTGTACAAAAGGTATAGAAGCATGAAAGAACAATCAGAATGATGTTCTGGTCTGGAGGCCTTAGGAGATGAAGCAAATACCGGTGCCCTTCATTAGATGGACATTCAGAACAGGGCTCAGGATAAATCGAGGAGTTCAGTTTTGATAATACTGAGTCAGAGGCTCAATATTCTGCTGATAGGCAGAATCTGAAGTTATGGCAGCATTGAGATCCCAGATGAGAAGAAGGTTGAGCCCCCAAGGATGGGCAGCAGAGGAGACAAAGGAGGAGACAAACAGGTAAGCACATCCCACCACTCACAGAACAGAACCACGCCCAGGTGGTGTCCAGGAAGCCAAGGGAGGGATGACTGCAGTTTAAAGATGGAGAGATGTCAGAATGTCCAGAAAGGGACTGGAAGAGTTTCCCTAACGGGACAGTGAGCAGGTCACTCACTGGTGATCTCAGAAGATGAGGTGTGAGCCGAGCGAAGGTGCAGAGCCAGACACCAGTGGGCCCACGCTAGACAGGAGGCGAGGGGGCGGTGGTGAGGGCAGATCACTCTTCTCACGGACACCGGCTGGGAAGACAGGAGTGAGGCAACTGCTAGAAAGGGATGCTGGACGGAAGGAAGCATGCCTTATTTTTTTTAAACTTGAAAAATGTGCCTGGGTATATACATGCATGTACGTGATCTCTATTGCCTCCTGGGACCCTGTGCTCTCCTTTAAGAAGATGGAAGGGAGAACATATTTTTCCATTGCTCTCTCTGCCTCTTCCACACCACTGCTGGGCAAACAAAGCCAGGAACATAATGAATGGCAGCGCACCATCTAACAGCAAGAGCAAAGATGAAACACACCTAACAGAACAAATGCTCTGTGTTTCTAAGTGAAGGTGGTCAACAAAGTCAAACCCGACTCTCATCTTTGGTTGAAATCAAAGGCATCATAGAATGGGGCCATTTTCTTCACTTTTGGAACACTGTCCAGAAAGCTTAACTTGATTTCTTGACTCCTGGAACAGGCATTTAACCTTCCTTTTCCCTCCCCACTCCCTACAGCTGTAACTCTTGTTTAGCTGGACCTGAGCACAGGGTAAAGGATCAATAATTTTTAAAAAATGGAAAACAAGGTCTCCTCTCTAAATAGCCATGTGTTAACAGGCATGGGGATTTGTTAATAGCGCAAAACTCATGATTGCATGGTTGGAAAACAGGGTAACCTGTAGGTGTTTGCAGAACAAAAATTGAAACACCTGTATACAACCAGAGTATTTTCTACATGTTACCCGTGAACCAGTTTCTTTCTCCTGTTACATATCTTTCTCTGACACTTCTTAGGGATCAAGAGAATACAAGAAATAAAAGGCACACCAAGTGTTGATGAAACAGTACAGTGTGAGAACGGGCTTTGTCGTACGACAACGTTACTTGGAAAGCCTTTGTTGCTTGGAGCTCCCTAGTCCTCTTCTGTGGATGAAGCGCCACTTCCATATCCCTGCACTACTAATAAGTCCAAAGAGAGCTTAAGAAAGATAAACAGAACTCTTAATTATGACACATTCTTTGCTTAACAGTCATCAGATATCCTTTTGGGGGAAAAAATCAACTTCAGAGCAGCAGTTGTTCAACTCTTACATACAAGACAATGGATCTGGAGAAACCAGGTGACAGGGCCTTGCGTTTCCTTAGTTAACAGTCTAAAACCTACTGTCACATGCTGGGGGTGGGAGAGGGACAATATTTCCTGTCTCAAAGATCACATTGCTTGGAATCAATTGCTTGTGGGCAATCACTAAAGCGATTTGGGAATACGTGGGATAAGGATCATTTTGTTTCCAGACTGACAATGATTCAGAAAGTATATACACTATAGGTGAGCTTGATAAAAAACTGATGAGTTTTCTTTCTAAAAAGCCAATCTCAGGATAATGTGAGCAATCCAAAGAAAGGAGTTTTGTAACCATGCATCTGTGAACTTTGTAACTTTGCCTTCACTTCATGCCCTCTGCCCTGCATTTTACATTTCTTCCCACACTCCCTCTCCCAGATAACAAAATCATTACAGCCTTAAGAAACCTTATTTATAAAGAGGCTTTCATACAAAGAGTTCATAACCCTGTCACATAACTATAAGTGGATATTTTCAGCCAAAGAGAAATTAAAGTTTTACAGTGACAAAGTACAATAAATGAACCTCTATTTGATTAATTATCCAAGGGCAAATATGATTTACAGTCAAAATCTTGATTCTCAGATGCCTGAGTTTCTTTTTTCCATTTTTATACATTGATGATAAGGACCTAAGACAGACCTTTCTCAGAAATGGCCTCCGATATTCCAGCCTCGGGCAAGGGAGGCAAAGGGGGAGGGAGTGGGCAGCCACTCGCTGGTTGGATGGCAAGAAGGGCAAGTGGTTCTGAAAAGAAGTACTTGTTTAAAATCTGGGGACCTTCCATGGACTCAGAAGAATAGTCTATGCCACTGGGGCACAGAATAAAGGCCTTTCCTGAGCAAGAGGATAATACATGACAGACATACTTAAATAGTATCTAACCTTCCTATTAATGTGATTTTATACAAATGGTACCCAAGAGTGCAGATTTGAAACAAGACTTATCCCATAGAATATTATAATTACCTTTATTAACATGCTAATCATTGAGATTTTCAATGAACACGGAAGAAGGAGGAAAAAAAATTCTTGGCCTAGAAGGTTTCATTTAGAAACAACCTACATGAAACGGAAGGCAATTAGTTTCAATGCTACCTAAACACAATACTAATTTAGTCCTTATTTCAATTAACAAATGGGAATATAGGTATGGCTTGCTTACAGAGAACTCCTCAAAAGTTGTAATTAAAATTAATTAAATGTCAAATGCTCTAGGAGACCTCATTAATTAGCAGAATCCTGAGTGAATCCTTTTGTAGAGCAGTTATTTTGAAAAGTAAATAATCATTTCCAGATTAATCTTTTAGTACCTAAACTTGAATATTAATACATCACGTTTATTCAGGATAATCTGTCCTTTAATGCCTTTTCTAATATTAATATTTGATAGAGGGGAAAAAGCCCAAAGACAAAATAAAAATAGAATGAATTCTCACAGCTCTTTTCCCCAGTTTATAAACATACATTTTTACAGCACTTTCTTAACTTGGCCTCTAACTCTGTAGGGTGGGCACATCCAGGGTTATGAGATCTGGCAGCACCATGACCCAGCCCAGCCATGCATGAGGAATGGGGTTAGTTATCCAAGGCAACTTCTCACCTTTAGTGCTTCTACATAGGTTTGCCTGGGAATGCTAGTTTCTTAACACTTGTTTGTAGCCTTAGAATCCCATGTGGCTTTTTCACAGGAACTCTGTAGTTCTTCAGAACTCCTAAGCCCTCCAGTAAGGGATTATGTTATTGGGATCCACAGCATGCCAAACATTTCTGGAGCTCTTTTTTTTGGCTTATGATGATTACAGAGTTTATGATGATTCTGTAGCCAGGTAACTATAATCTAACACCTATCTTCTCAACTAGACTTTTTAAAAGTCAGATTAATAGAATGTTTTGCTAAATGTTTGCAAAATGAACAATCACACGCACTTTTGGATCGTGAGGCCGAGTGGCCCCTGTCCGGGTACCGTGGTGGCTGACCCCGCCCTCTGGCTGTGGGGGAGGATGTGCCCACCCCCATCTGCCTCCTGACTTTTTGGAGGTGCCTTGTGAACCTGGAAAGGGTGACTTCGCTTCTCCATCCCTTAGTCAAGGAAGGACAGAGAGAGAGGAAAAAAAATGCTAAAAAGTCAGTACATGACCTTAAATTGGAACCCATCCTTTATTAAATTATCGCTATTTATTTTGAATGTTTGCCAAGTGCCAGGGAAAAGTGCCATGTACTTTCTATAGTACAATAACGTGGAGAGTGAAGAACGTATCATCCCCACAGGAACTGACTCCAGGAGGTTACATACTTTCTCCAAGGTGTGAAGCTACTAAGTGGTCGTACAAGGATTCACATCCATGTGTGGCTCCCAGATGCCACGCTATCACAGCATGAAGACCACTTCTCTCCAGAATTCCACCAAGAGGGGAAAGGAAGACTTCCAGGGTACCTGGTATTTGCTTCCATTTTCTTATCCATTGCTCAGCCTGTCGGAGGCAGATCCAGGCACCCCAACTTACTTCTCTATAGTTACATCAAGTTTTTTCAAGCACCTACTGGAGTAGGCCCAGTCAATCAGGCGTTTAATTTACACTATAAGTCTTATTTTTCTCAAACACCAGCAAGAGCGCTTCATTAAAGGAACTTCATTTATGATGGACTTCCAGCCTCCCAGCAATGAATACATGCTACCAATCCATCTTACAACTCACTCCCTACACGCTGTTTCTCATAAGTTGTGGGGGCATCCTTGTCTATCACAAAGGTTAGCAAATTCACCAACACTGCAGTAACACCTGGTGGAAGCCAGTGGTTCACAAAAGAGCTCCTTTTATGATTTTCCTTTCACCAGAGTCTCAGGAACTGCTGTAATGTCAACAACCAACCAAGAGTGAATGTATTTTTTTCTCTTTCCGAAGACAGATGGAGGACATTGATCACTGGTTCCTGGGGTCCTCAAATAGGACACTGCCACACAAATGGTTTTAGGAGACCTGTGACCCTGTAATTTTGATAACCATTTGTAATTCACTGTGCAGACCGGAGCAATCTGGGAAGCAAACATCCTATTTATAGAATTTTGCGCAATATAAAGTCTTCCCAGCATTGCTCTCCAAAATGGCATTTTCTAAAGAAGAAAAAAAAAAGACAGCTCTTGAAGATTGTCACTTGTACAGTGTATCTGGGTAAATATTTTAGACATATCAGCTAATACTCAGAGAATTAAAATGATGAAGAGGTCCCCCCACAATATTATGAAATAGAGGACATGTTTGGAATAAACACACGAATCAACAACGATAATCCACTTAAGAGGGACTGTTGGATCATTCTGATCTGGGGGTACCTTGCAAAATTTTAAACAGTGAAAATGCCATGCTGGGCACGCTCCCCCGGTGTGCGCTCAGCTACAACAGTTCTATGGGACACAAATGGCTGCGTCCTGTCTGCTCCTTGAATCACCAACTGTTTACTTTTCCCTGGGACATTCTTGTCAGGAAGGGAATAGCCGCTCCTATTCCAGATAGGTCAGTGGCAGCGTTTTGCTTAAAGAACTATGAAGCAATCTCTGCAAAGATACACGAGGACAGAGCATCAAGTGCAAGGTACATCAACAAAGCATACAGACAAGGCTAAGCCGATTACTCTGTCCCCGAGGACTTCCTGTCTGGCCTCACGACCTAGTTTCCCTGTTGAAGATGGGAAAGGGCCGCGGAGAAGCCAGATGATGCCAGAGCTCCAGCACAACTCGGGAAAGGAAGTGCGCGTTACTGTTGAAGGGGGAGATTGAGTCTCACTTTCACAGAAAGAAAGACTGTCAAAATCTGCTGGGGAAAGAGCACAAAGACATAGGTCACAACTTAGGACACTGGAGCTGAAAGCGAGGAACAGAAGACTTAGCAGAAGCAAACCGGCCAACGTGCAGCCACGCATGGCGCCTCTGGAAGGTAACGTGGCCAGGTCATGCGCTGTGGCCAAACAGGGCATTCGCCAACTGCCAGCTTTGCTCCCCTTACTAGGACAGACACCCTTTCTTTGATGCTTTTCCACTGCGGCAGCACCCTCTATCCCTACGGACCTGGTGGGAGCTGTCACCTTCCCAGATAATGTCCAGCTGGCCTCACTTGAAAGCTCACCAGCATCTTTAATTATTGGGTGGGACAGCTGTTGCATACACGGCACATCTCTCTCCAGGACTTGCTCCACTGGAACTATCCAAAGAAGAACTTTTATTTAATTCTGCGGGAGCACTTGAATTTATGCGCCATTAAAGTTCCCTTCTGAAAATTATAAGCTGAAGCCACATCTAACAATTATGACGTTCTCTGGATCCCACGCACATCCTAAAAATGGAAAATTCATTTCACGGTCACAGAACCAATAAAAAAACATGACTTCATTTGAAATGCCTAATTTTTTTAAAAAAGCAAATTAAATGATTTCAGGTGTTTATAAAAAATCTTTATGTTTATAGCATTCTGTAAACATTGGACACACTCTGAAAAGATTCTCTTATGTCATAACAAATTACAGCTTAGACTAGAGGTCAAAATCTTTTCATTTCCTGTGAGATTTGGTTTTAGTTTCAAATTTAGCTCTAGTATTTTTCTTTTAGTACCGAGGTCAAGATCGGGCCTCTTAATATTTAGTTTTCATTAGCCACAGAAAAAACACATGATACCGGTTTCCTACCTCTAAACTTGGTTACATAAATTACCCGGGGTGTGACCATCTTGGATGAGTCCATCAGTCAATCAACAAACACACATCCCCAGCATACACCACGTAGGACCCAAATTCAATAGGAAAAGCTCATGTGGTCATGTTCCTATTGAAGATCAGAGCCCTAAGTATCAAGTAACATCAAATATATAGCTGAGTTAAGACATCTCTAAAGTGCCTGGAGTACTTGCTTGGAGGTGTGCCCCCTTATTTTTCACTCTGACAAGAATACAAGGACCCCACCATGACTTCTCCAAATATTCCAAGACTCCTACTGAATACAAGGATCTCTAGGTTTGTGCCTTGAGGTCCCTGGAAGATCGTGTAAAGAGCAGGGGAAAGTCCAGGCCTGTAGCTTCTGGGGAGTTCCTATGTCCTGGAACAAAGAGCCATGCATCGGTGGACCCTCTTTCAGGAAAACTCTGCAGCAAGGAGGGCTCTTTGTGGACAGCTAAGCATGGCGCCTGGCACAAACTGCTGCCTGACACTCAGGGCTGTCCGTGCCCTGGCTCCAGCCTTTCAGCTACCACTGCCGGTCCTGTGTCCTATGCAGCCCTATTCAGTGGCCCAGTAGAAATCCTTGTTTTTCCTAATTTGTGCTTAAATTTTTCCCAGCTTCCACCCCCACCTGCTCATACTGTTCTGTTTGGAATGCCCATCACTCTCACCTCTCTGCCCTTCCTATTCACGTATGCTCTCTGTGCCCACGGCAATAGTCATCGTCTCCACGAAGGCATCTCTCGTTCGTCCCCCAACCAGAAGTTTCCCTTTCTCTTCTGAACTCCCACACATATGATCTCTCTCTCTCTCCTTTTATCACCTTTTAACTCATTTAATAGTCACCTCTTTTCATCTATTATCTTCCCTAAAGCTTAGAAGTATTAATACTAAGGCTGAGTCCAGGTCTAATCAATGGTTGCATCTCTAGCGTCTAGCCCAGCAACTGTATGGTTTTGAAATTGAGTTCTGCTCAGCCCCAGGGTTCTGGAGAGACGTCTTGAGACCACCTGGTAGGGACAGAGAGTGGGCAGGGGCGTGAGGAAGGCCCCTCCCGCAACCTGTGCTTTAGTCAGATGGGTTTTAACTCTTCTGTATATTGGGATTCAGGTAAGGTTTTTTTTTTCCCCAAAGAAAGGTTCCTTTAGAGATAGAAAAAAGTAAACCACTGTAAAGGATATTGTCAAATAAATGAACAGAATGATACCTAATGCCTCTAGCACTTTCTCTCTTCAGATGTAATGAAATTCAATGATCAAAAATGAGCAGCAAAGGTTCATATTGGCTGTCAATCAAAGAACATGGTCAAGATAGAGCCCTTTCTCCTCTTCTGTACTGAACAGTACTGAAATTTTAACTTTACATTAAAATTAAATAGAAGCCCATCAAACCCTGAATGAGTTATGTTTAAGGTGTTAAATAGAACCACCCTGGCCCCCGGTTCTGGGGGAGGTGTGTCTGTGTGTGTGTGTGTGTGTGTGTGTGTGTGTGTGTGTTCATACATGAGCACACCCACTATGCGTTGATCTCAGTGTAACTTCAGGGATACAGGAGAGTTACATGTGATGCTGATGTTGCTTGATTCTCCTCCGCTTCCTTCCTACCCTCACATGAGTTTAGTTCTCCTTCAGTCGTCCCCAGGACTGCAAATGGCACTCACATCCACTCTGTCGCTCCAGCTAAAAATCTAGGCGTTCTGCTTCATTGCTCTCTTTCCTTCCCACCCACGTCCACTTCATCAGCTATTGTGGCCCAGGGCCATCACCCCCTCATTCCTATGCTACTGAAATCGCCTATTCTCTGCCTCCACCTTCCACTCTCTCCTCCCTGTGATCCATTGTCTAGGTAGCAGCAAAAGTCATGTTCAAACCTCTCCTGTTAAAAACTGTCAAGGCATTTCTCATCACACATAGAGTAAAACTCTGACTCCTCACTGGTCAAAATAATCTAGCTAGCATGTATACTTCACTCCAAACTAAACAGATTGGCTCATTCTAATAACAGTCAGCTGGAGAGTTTTCCTTTGAGAAAACAGATTAGTGGATGACTGAGCAGAGAGAGAGAGAAGGACGGGCACACCACTCACTCGAGACCAGAAAGGACTTACGGCTTCAGATTTGGGAGGCACTGGAGGTGGAGGTAGGGCACTATCTGAAGACTTCATTGCTGCTCCCAGAGTCCCAGGGACAGGAAGAGGAGAAGTTGCACATTTGGACCGGACAGAACCTCTAAACTGATCACACCTGCTCTTCTCACTCAGGGAGCGAGTGAGAGGCTGATGGCTGGGCTTGCCTTCCTCCAGCCATAGCTCTTCGTAAGGAAGTTCCGACTTCCCTGGGGCGCCTCCTGATTCTTCGCTAGCTTCGGGGAAAAGGTAGTCGCTCCCACTGTCACCAGAATCCTGATAGGGCAGGATGTCATGAGGAAAGGGGGCCCACTCTCCCCCCAGGTCCCTGCAGCCATGCAGGTTCACCTCGCTGTTGCCATGGAGATTGTTGCCATACACACAGACCGAGAGCCGGTGGAAGGACTGGGTCAGCTCATCGCGGGCATAGCTGAGGGAGTTGGGCATGTGGTTGTGGCCAGAGCACCGGCCCTTCTTGGGGCTCTTGCAGTCCTCGGTCCAGTCGGTTTTCACGTCACGGACAGCCCGTGAATACTCATCAATGTCAAACTGTTCTTGGCAGATACCCAGCCAGTGATGGACCAGGGTTTCGGGCCATCCCTCCCCTTTCACCAGGTGTTCTGGGAGGCTGAACTTGGGGACAGTCAAGTGCAAAGGAAAGTGCATGGGGAGGATCTTGTTGTTCCGCAGCACACAGCAAACCACCACCGTCTTGGTCTGGATGTTCACAAACTTGTAGCGGTGCCCCTCGCGGATGAAGTGGAGGTCGTATGGGTTTCTCGGCGGAGGACTCGGCACGGTCACATTCACAGGAAGCCTAGTTTTCTCCACAATGTTGCGGATGGTGTGTTCACCCTCCTGCATCTGAAGTTCCAGGGGACTTCGGGTGCTAAACCTGCCCTTGCACTGGAATGGAAGGCTGATGCTTTCATTGGTCCGGTGATTCATGCAGATGAGGCACGGCATTTTGCCTTTTCCCAGCTTGCTGATGGAATTGAGCTTGCCGATCTTTTTGAAGATCGTGTTGAGTCGGGACTTTTCCTTGAAAGTTTTTGCATAAAGGATTTCTGCCTGTCCCATCAGAGTGAGTTCATCCCCAGTACACAGGGTAATGTTGTAAACTTCAGTGTCCTCGTGGCATTCACCTGAAGCAACCTAAAATACGATAAATCAAATTTTAGCTTAGTTTCTTTCATCTGTTTGCACAAAGTCTTAAAGAATTTCCTATTAAGACACAAACACACAGATGCAGAGAGGAAAATACTGTGCTTTAATATTAAATTTAGACATTCCATTTCTAATATTTATGTGGTTAACAATAACAACTTTTTGTACAAGATGATATTAGTTTAGATTTTTAGAAACATCTTTTTTCCCTGTAGATGCACAGTAGTCTATAGTCTAGATAATTAT
>NW_012150952.1:2545212-2566905 GCF_000956105.1 Propithecus coquereli
TCGAACTCCTGAGCTCAAACAATCCGCCTGCCTCGGCCTCCCAGAGAGCTAGGATTACAGGCGTGAGCCACCGCGCCCGGCCTTATATTTATTCTTATCTCTATCACTTTATGAAATTATGTCTCCCTACATACCACACTGAAGTTTACTTCATGTTTACCAGTATGAAAGGTAAAGCATGCATTCTGAATTTATTTATTTTTGTTTTAAGTATCTTTGATTATCATTCAAAAAAATTAAGTCAAAAAGAACTTTTTAAAAACTTAAAACTGAACGTAAATGGAAACAGATGAACCCAACTGTATTTCAAATCAATAAAATAACCACTCTGGGGACAGAGAAATAATCCAAGTAACTGGATTGCTGTCTTTGACCATATAATGCTGCAGGGGAAAAAAAGGCCAATAAATATTGTGCTCCTTCTAGATTTGTTTTCATAGGGATGTGGGGGGAATGATTCCGAGTCAAATTTATGTGTACTGGAAGACTGAATGAACAGTAAATGCATTGATGTTATGCATGTTATAGTTTACATTATGGAAGGAGAGACAGAAATATGGAATGGAGAAAGGCATGAAAGGCAAGAGAGAACTCCTTGGGGGTTGGATTGGAATCGGAACATCAAAATAAATAACATAATGATTATTACAATCTGTTGACTAAAACAGGAATGTCTAAGTTCATGCTGATAGCAAAAAGATGAACAAATGAAAAAAATGCATGAGGGAAAAGCTGACAAATGTGTGCAGGATTGGGAAATCATAATAATTTTGTAACTTTATTATTTATTACTATTAAACTTTATGCTATTATAACTTTACTACTATAGTAAAGATTGATTTATACAAGAATCATCAATGGATGCTCAATTTATAGAAGTTCGATGAAGAGCAGGTTATGTGCATGGTCTTAACGTGTCTTCCCCCAGAATGCTTATTAACTGCAAGGGGGAAAAAGTAACTATATAGTGGAGAAACTGGACAACACCTGGACCACGTGATCACATTTAATATCACCAAAGGCATACTGACGTTGCCCGCTTCTGAATGTGATTCCCTGAGAAGTTCATGACCTCACTTACGTAACATTCCAGCTAAAACTGCATTACCAAAATCTAATCATGAGGAAATATCAGATAAACCCAAACTGAGAAATAGTCTATAAAGTATCTGGCGTGTATTCTTAACAAAATGTCCATGCCATAAAAGACAAACGCTGAAGAACTGCTCCAGATTAAAGTGAAATAAAGAGAAATGAAAAGTAAATGCAATTACACTATTGGGCCTGCTGGCAAATTTGGAATAGGGACTGTAAATAAAAGTATTATCACTGTTAACTTTCCTGAATGTCCCGTCTTTACATAAGGAAATACCCTTATTCTTAGGAAATATACACTGATATATTAAGGCGTAAGGAGCATAATGTATTCAATTAACTCTCAAATGATTCAGAAAGAGCTAAGTCATATTATACATATGTATGTACGTGTGTTGGGGGGGCTGGAGGATGATAAAACAAATGTACCAAAATGGTAAAAGTTGGTGCATCTGACTAAAGTGTTCAGGGAATCCTCATATTATTCTTGCAACATTTCTTTAGAACTGAAATTTAATAATTAAAAGGTTAAAAAGAAAAGAAGTTTTCGATATTTTTGCCTGCTTATTTTTCCAGATGAACTTTAGACTCATTTTGTCCATGGTTGGCACTGATAATTTTATTTGAAGTGCATTAAACCTACATGGTGTTTTGGCGAAAAGTGACATCATTATAATAGCATTTCCAAATAGGCACAATGATAATCCTTATCATTTATTCAGATCTTTTATTTCCTTTATTAGCATTTAAGTTTGCCAACATTATCAATCCTTGAACTTGCTGTTGATTCGTAGTTGTTCAGTATGTTTTGTTGCTATTCTGTATGTGTAATATCTTGCTGTAATCGTTTCTGCAGTTGATTCTCTTGGGATTAGTAGGTGATTATATCTCATACACATGATGAAAATCTATCTTCATCTTTTCAATTTTCATCCCTTCTCTCCCATAACAGAGTGACAGTGGTGAGAGTGAGCATTTTTATGTTGTTTCAGGTTTGTCTTTCAATATAAAACTGTGAGAAATTTGTTGGCTTGAGATAAATATTCTTTATCATATAAGTAATGTGCCTTTCCTATTCCAATTTTGAAAAGTTTCTACAAAGAAATTTTTAAGAATTTTAATCAAATGCTGTTTCTGTATCCAATAAGATGGTCATATGTCTATTTTTAATTTTTTTGATATACTGATTTTATATAATAGATTCCAAAATATTGAAATAACTCTACAAGCTTTAAATAAGCTATATGATCATAGTACACTTAAGACAATATTGCATGATTCTCTGATAGCATTTCATCTATGACTTATATATCTTAGTCACAGGTGAGATTGGTCTACAGTCTTATTATGCTACCTTTATCAGATTTTGGCATCAGGCTTACATTAACCCTGAGATTAAATTCTTTCTTTTATGTTAATAAAAAAGTGTCTGGGTAAAGGGAATGACAATATTCACACTGCTTACTGAGTAGCGACCATCAGTATGTAATTAGAAAACTAGGAATAACGACCTTTGTAAATAATTTCCTATCTAGTATTCGAGGTAATCTCTGTAAAATTTTAATCTCTGGAATAAGCAATTTGTCAATCACCATTAGTATTATAAAAAACAAACAGCTCTGCTGTTTCCAGAATGAAGTGAATTTCTCTGTAGGAGTCCTTATAAGTACATAATGGACAGCGTACTATTCTTTTAACGGCAATTCATGCTGCTAAGGTTTAAAGTTCATTTTAGATGACTCAGATACATGTTGTTATTTTTTAACAAGACCTCAACTTAACTGTGTTTACTTTTATGACGAAAGTTATCAGAATTATCTCTCTTATTTTTTGAGACAGGGTCTTGCTGTATTACACGGGCTGGCCTTGAACTCACGGAATCCTCCCACCTCAGCCTCCCTAGTAGCTGGGACTACAGATGTGTGCCAACGTGCCAGGCTTGTGTTTTCTTTTAGACTTAGTATTCACCTGGCCCTAACATAGATACTAGGCTTCCAAATTGGAGTAAGCCTAGGAATTTAAACAAATAAATAAATTTTCAACTTTTTATTTGAAATAATTTCAGCTTTGCATAAAAGTTGCAAAGGTACTATGGACAGTTCCTGTATACCGTTCACCCAGCTTCTCCTATTCACATCTTACGTGACCATGAACATTGAGCAAAACTAAGAAATTAACAATGGTACAATACTATCACATAAACTATAAGCTTCATTAGGATTTCATCAGTTTCCCCCCCCCTTCCACTAATGTTCTTTTTCTGTATTAGGATCAAACCAGGATACCACATTGCCTTTAGTCCCCTGAGCTGTGAGTTTCTTGGTCTTGTTTTTATGACCTTGACAGCTTTGAAGAATACAGCCTAGTGTTTTTTTTTTTTAACGAGTTAATAAATCATTTATAAATGATGATGCTTGACCCATATGAGGGCTCCCTTTCTTTTCCTATAGCATTTGCAGCTTCAAGGTTTCAATTATTTTACTTTCTTAACTTTGGTCACCAAGAATTATTTGCTATTCATTTTAACTTTTGCTTTATCCTTAAGGATTTTACTTTCAACTAGCATCTAGTTAAACTTGCAACAACATAGATCAGGTCAGCACTACTGCCCATAGTCCAAATCTGGTCCATCATCTGATTTTGTAAATAAAGTTTTATCAGGACAATGCCACACCCATTCATTTTATACTATTAACTAAACTACAAGCTGAGTTTGAATCCTGCCTTTTCTGTTAAGTGACCTCAGACAAAGTGATTTACTGTTTTGAGCCTCAGGTTCCTCACCTGTAAAATGGAACACCACCATCTGTTTTGCAGGCTCAGTGAATATATGTAAATAACTGGCTACAGAGCTTGGCATATGGTGGGCTCTCAATAAACAGCGACCATTATTACTATTACTTTTATTAACAATAAAAACTATTTACTTCTTATAATTTTGTTTCACATTGCCTTTTCAGATCTCTGTATTTTCATGTTGATTTCTAAGTTTTCAAGCCCAAATCACTACTTCTAAGCATTATCCTTCTCTCTGTATTGAAGACTTGTTCAAGTTTTTATTGAATATGTTACACCAGAATAAAACTTAATGTCAGGATTACATAGTTATATCCCAAAGGAAGTGAACATATGGAAATGATTCAAAATAATAACATTTTAGAATAGACTAGTTTGCAAAACTCTCAGCTGCATAGCTATACTTCCTTTTTATTGGAACTTTGTGAAAAACTTGGCAGTTCACATATCTGGAGAAAGATGGAGACAGGGATGTTGAGGGAAAGGGTGCACATGAGATTTGAGAAACACACACACATACGCACACACACACGTTCACTCAGACAACAAACTATTTCCAGTTAATATACAGGGAGCCAACAACGGTGCTTCCCAAATGTGAAGGAATAACAAAGCGTATGTTTCTTTTTATCTCTTTAAATTTGACATTTACTATATTTTTCCTAATTTACCTTTATAAACAAATACCTTTTACAATGAATTATAGGTCTAGTGAAGTATCACACCGCAAATGAACTAAAAAAAGAATGTCTACTAGTTTGTGAGACACAAATTAGACAGTACATGTACAGATTAAACAGATCAAAGGTATCTTTACTAAATGCCACTATCTGGGCACATTCACAATAGTTTTGTCTACATTTTTATGTATGTGTATACTTCTTAAGTTACTCCTACTCCCAAACATAAAAATGCCTAACATGTGTGAGTACACTCTGTAATTCCATGCTTCCAACTCTGATGTCGTTACTAAGACTAGCAATTAGCCCTGCATAAATTATGAAAGTACTGACCCATTCTGTGGCTGCTATTAGTGACAGATGAAGACTCTCATAAGTAAATGCTCCTCCTTTAGAAGCTGAGCCAAATAGTCTCGTTAGGTTTCCAGATGTAATTTATTTGCATAATTTCTTTCCTTTTTAATTTTTTTTTTAAATAGCAAAAGAAACAATGCGTTCTGTCTAAGTGCTTTGGTATGTGTGCCTGGTTAATGTTTCCAGTTTCAATGTTTCCTGAGAGGAAGTAATTCGAAGTGTGTTATCTAAACAACTCTAATAGGTCTAACCCAGGAAACTATCAAGGTTGTACTTTTTACTGTTCATCATATTACTCAGAATTAATACCCCATGGTCAAGAAACATTTTAAAACACTGATATAAAATTTTTCACGCACACACACATTCATTCACTCTGAAGGTTCTGGCAATAGGAAATCTGTTCTTTAACAAAAGTTGCTCTAAAGATCAAACATGTAACAGAGGTTAAAATTCCAAGTCTTAAGTAAAAATCAGGATTGATCGGATTGATACATAGATTAACTAAATAATATTTGACTAATGTTGCACCATGATTCCTCAAATTCAGTTTTTAGAACTCTTTCCTTTGGGAAAATGGCAGAAAATGAGAAAGAAAGTACATTAAGAGTTAAGATAAATGTCAACCCTGAGTGTTGCTGTTTTCTTTTTTGAAACAAGCCAGGAAATAGGGCAAGAATGACAAGTACAATGGCAATGATTTAATTTGTGACGGCACAGCAGAGGGCTTGCCAACCAGTAGTTTTTTGGAGGAGGTCTCAAAACCTCAGAAGACAAAAAAAGCACTGAGCTGTCTTCAAACACTGAAATAATTAACCTCACAATTGTACCCAATTTATCATTCTGAATGAATCTTGAAAATAAATGACAGCTGACTCACCCGAAGGAAAACATGCAATTTTTAAAAAGTGGAATACAAAAATAAAAATTGGCTACATCGAAATCCATTCATTCTCACCTGCAGATGCCGTCTAAAAAAAAAAAAAGAAAAAAAAAGAAAAAAAAGAAATCCATTCAATCTTCATTTTTAAAATTCCTTTTTACATCTAACAAAATTCAGGTTGCATAGTAATCAATAATTTCTGACCTCTCTGGAATACAACCAAGAACAAGGCCATGAGCTAACCAAAAAGATGGGATGTCGCTGACATTAGGGATTATGGGAAAAGCCTATAAGGTCCTTAATTTAGTGTACTTAAGCCTATCTCATCAAAACTCTATCAGACATGGTTACCAATTTCCAGCCCACATCAGAAGAGAAGTAGAAATTAAAACCAGAAACAGGGACTGTTAAGGCAGGTATTCTAACAAACACAAGAGGCAACAAACAAATAAAAATTTAAAATGAGACTATAAAACACCAAATCCTCAGGGTTCAGAGTCTCTCCATATAAAGGCAAGAGTCATACTCATCTCAAGAGGTGCTGAGTGCTTCAAGAAAATACAGAACAGGAGGTGAAGGTACGTTTACAATCTGTTCAAGTACTCTTGTTGAGATGGTAGAAAAGTGTACTCTTAATATACTGAAAGGAAATTATAGTCATTTTGGACAGAATTTTGTTAAAATTCACAGGTACCCCAAAAGCTGGTGAGCTAGAATTACTTACGCTCTAAAGGCTCCAGAGAAGAGGTAGGAAATGGAGCAAGTGATCTCTAGTCATTTTGAAAAATCACAGGAAAAAACTGCCTCCCTGATGTTATTATAAACTTAAAACACAAAGAGGAGATTCCTTTTCTGAATTATGGAGACAGAAACTAGGAATGCTATTTTAAACTAGAAATGGTGGTTACAACTGAACTATACTCTGAAAACAAAACATAACAAGACAACAAGAAAAAACCCCAAAGAACACTAAATGTTTCAGTACTACTATCTTGTATTACTTTACAGGTCAATTACAGGATGGCCAATGTATGTAGAACAAAGTCTACCAATAAATTGTTTTTGCATTTTAAAAGACAAACATGATTAGAAAGATGGCAGAGCATAAATAATTAAGAGAAGAGCAGAATCACAGGCAGCCAAAAACCTCTCCATTAATGTATTTTCAAGGCGCTGTCTGTAGTTTGTTCTGTTAAAATGAATAAAGCAAGTAACAGGACATATGTTTAATTTGTTAACTATCACATCTATGGAAGTAAGACACAGTCTAACTGGTTAGCAGAGGGGGAAGGTCTTTATTCCTCAACACTTTTTCAGATGGCAACTTTAAAAAGGGTAACTATTAATAGTATGTTAAGATAAAAAGCATGCACGGATTGGCTCAAACCTACGACTTGAGAAAAAATTGGCTAATTTTCGGTAACCTGGAAGCCTTGGAAGAAATTCTAAGTTCTGTATCAAGTTGCACCAACCATATTAAACTTCAGAACTCGTGCTTATTTTATTCAGCAATGCATGTTAGCCCCTTCAGTGTATCTTTAACACTGCTTCAAACAACAGTGCAAGAACCTAACTCTAGTCTTTCTTCTCTATTATTACTGGTTAACACTTTAAAAATTCTAGGTTAATGCTTCACAGGGATATTTCTGAAAGAGTTCATTTTGGCACATGATATCTAATTAATTAGAAACTACATGGATGCTGACAGAAAACATCAAGATAAGTTGCGGGATTTTATTTTTTAAATACTGGCATCATACTCTGGTATGAATAAGATATAAAAAGGTGCATGTATAACATTCATAAAAGCTGCCAAATCCTGTGTGTCGGACCAAAAGTGTTTCAGAAATACAGGTAACAGAAGGATCTTGGCTACGTATTATACAACACTTAGTAATTATTAAACATGTTTATTTAAATTTTAAAAAGAAAACGAATTAAGTGTGTAAGCTATTGTGTCAAAGGGAAAGTATATTGTGATGACCTTCTTGGGCCTTATCTCAAATCCACAGAGGGAACGTGATGGAGCAGGAAAATGAAGGTGACTGGATTGAATTAGGAGACCTGGTTTCTACGTCAGGCTTTGCTGTTGAGTAGTTTTGTGGCTTTGTGTGAATCAATGAAGTTTCTTAGCTGTTCCTTAGTCTTCATATTTGTTAAAAGGAGGAGGATTAGGTGATGCCTAAGGGCCTTTCCAGATCTAAAATTTGATGATTATAAAAACTTAAAATCTGCAAACTTCCCAGTCCTATTGGATTATCTGTAGTATTTTATCATTTTACTCTTGGTTACATTTCTCCATATTGAGAAGCTCAGCTATTATTTAAGTTCTCTGAACCTTATATGATTTTTTTTCCAATTAAAAAAGGCGCCTCTGGGTATATTTACACAATGGAATACTATTCTGACTTTAAAAAGGGGAAAATTATATCATCTGCAGCAGTGTGGATGAACATGGAGAATATTATGCTAAGTGAAATAAGCCAGGCACAGGAAGACAAATACTGCATGGTCTCACTTATATGTGGAAATTTAAAAAATTTAGCTCACAGACACAGAGAGCAGGATGGGGAGTAGGGGGAGTAAGGGGAATGAGGAGATGTTGGTCAAAGGGTACATGTTTCAGTTAGATTAGGAGGAAAAAATACATATTAGAGGCAATGGATATGTTAATTAGCTTGAGTCAACCATTCCACATTGTATTCCTATATCACAGCATCACTTTATACCCAATAAATATATACAACTATGATTTGTCAAAAAAATCCTTCTCCCCATACTACAGCAGCTCTGTTGCTAGGCACCAACACTCCCACCCACAGCAGGTGCCAAAGCCAGTAATCAGAAGCTGATGTGCAGGTGACAGCGCTGTCAGCTCAGCTCCTACCCCAGACCACATGGTTTGGAAACTGTTCTGACGAAGTCTGGGTAAGCAGAGGCAGTGACTGTAATCCTCACGTCTGACTGCAATCTCACATTCCTGAGTGGGTCACTTTCCCTAGCTGAGACAATGCAAACTTGTTATTTTGCCTCTGGGGAAATCTATGTTGGAACAGCTGAAAGTGTGGATCTCACTAGCTGGAATGAAAACAGCAACATTATAGCATCCAGATTAGGGTATCTGGGCTCCCTCAGACTTGAGAGCAATAATTTTAATGTAGAAAGCTTTTCGGTTACATCAGCGAAGACAGGATGCCTCGGACCCAATGCCAAATCCAAGACTGCCCTTTCTTACCTCTCTTTCCACAACTGTCACAGTAAAGATAGAACTTAAATTGAAACTTAATTTGTTAGTCATTATTCTGATGACAGAAAATGCATGTGTTCACTGATTGCCCAATAAAGGAGAAAAAAAAAAAAAGAAAATGCATGTGTGGGAAAATTTCTCATCATTACTGGGCTGCATTTGAAAACCTGGAAGACATTTACAATAATTCACTAGGTACTGGTGTAATAAGTCTCCAAAAAAGTATTTGAAGTGAAGGAGGTATTTTGAAACAACAACAAAAAACAACTACTATGCACTGAGTTCTTAACAGTAAGACGCTGAATGTAAAGTATCAGATGAAATTAATCTGTGGTGGGAATTTTTTTTTTTAAATGTGAAAGTTAATTTTGTATGATTTTGTGTTCTGAATGAGCAACTGGTAAACTTTTTCTTACAGGTCCAGACAGTAATAATTTTAGGTTCTAAGAGGCATACAGACTCTGTTGTAGCTACTCAACTGTGCTATTGCACAAAAGCAGCCACAGACAGTATGTAAGCAAATGGACACGGCTTTGTTCCAATAAAACTTTATTTACAAAACAGGCAGCCTGTCCAGAGGCCACAGCTTGCCAATCTCCCACTAGATACTTGCAAAGGACTTGAGTGCATTACTTCACTTAATTCTCACAACAAATCTGTCAGGTGAGTAGCATCACCCCCATTTTGCAGGTGAAGACCGTGGGCTCAAGGGGTGATGTGATCTGCCCATGGTTGGAGTCAATGCCCAGAGCTGGGGTCTGAACTCAGCCCCAAAATCTGGAGCCTGAGCCACTACCCACTTCAATTTGCTCTTTAGATCACAGTGGCTTGCTTAAAGAGACAGAGCTCGAAAATTCTTAGTGCAACTGTTTTTATTATTATTATTATTTTTTTTTTTGAGACAGAGTCTGGCTCTGTTGCCCTGGCTAGAGTGCCATGGCATCAGCCTAGCTCACAGCAACCTCAAACTCCTGGGCTTAAGCAATCCTCCTGCCTCAGCCTCCCAAGTAGCTGGGACTACAGGCATGTGCCACCATGCCCGGCTAATTTTTTCTATATATATATATTTTTAGTTGTCCAGATAATTTCTTTCTATTTTTAGTCGAGACCGGGTCTCGCTCTCGCTCAGGCTGGTCTCGAACTCCCGACCTTGAGCGATCCGCCTGCCTCGGCCTCCCAGAGTGCTAGGATTACAGGCGTGAGCCACCGCGCCCGGCCTGTTTTTATTATTAAAAGGTAGAGAAATGGACCGTTATTTGGGATGGCCAACTCAGAAATAGAACATCTTCCAGCTTTGGAAGTAGACATGAGAATAGAGATGGTTGATAAAACTAAAAGAGACAACTGGGAGAGAGAAAAAAGCCTATTATAGGTAAAAAAACAAATCTGCAGGAAAGCAAGTGAACAAAAAGAATATTCTTGTCATGGAAACCAAAAATCAAATGGATAAAGGGAAAACATGAGAAAGAGGTAGGTGACACTGCTGTTCCAAACACACGGAATGACTGTAGCTTTGCAGGCACCGGAGGAGATGGACACAAATGATCAGCGAGAAGTAACCTGCCCGTGTAATACCCTTTTATTTTTTTGGCCCTCTCATCTCCTATCTTCTGTTCCTACCACCTTGGCTGCTCACCCAAATGGACATACGTAGATCTGAAAACTGAGCTGCTCCTGTTATTTCCTGTATTACTGCCTAAAGTTCAAGTTCAAGTGTTTCCCACACCCTACTACCACCTCCTATTTTGCACCTTACTTTCCCAGGGCTCAATCCACAACCTCCTCTCTTTTCTATCTAGTTTCTAGGTTAGGGATTCTCAACCCTGGCACTACTGACACTTTGGGCTGGATAATTCGTTGTTGGGGGGTCCTGTCCTGTGCACTGTAGAATTTTTAGCAGCATCACTGGCCTCTACCCACCAGATGCCAGTAATGTCCCCCACCCCACAGTCATGACCATCAAAACCATGTACAGATATTGCCAATGTTTCCTGAGGGACAAAAATCACTCCTGGTTGAAAACCACTGGTGTAGGTAAACTCGACTAGACCCATGGCTTTAAATGTCTTCCGGAAGATGATGAGCCTTAATGTACACTCCAAGCCTATATCTTTCTCCAAGCTCCAGACCTGTATATCCAACTGTCTTCTTGGTATCTCTACTTGGAGACAAGCACTGAGATACTGAAGATAGTATTTACTTACTGTCTGCTTCTCCTACTAGACTGTAATGTCCATGCAGTCAGGGACTCGGTATTCACTATTCACCCCCAGTGCCTAGATCACTGTTGGGCATATAGTAAGCACTCAACGTATATGTACCGGTAAAAAATTAAACACTTAATGCATGTGAATTCATTTCATGCAGTTAATCAATGATGGAGCAATCAGGCAGATAATTTTAAACACATCAAAATATCTTTTAAGGACACATTTTATTAAAGTTAAAAAGAATGCTTCATTTTAAAACAAACGTGTAAATAGCATTATCCATTAAATTTATTTAGTTAAAATTTTGCTACAGTTTGGGAAGAAAACTAGAACTAGTAGTACTCTTTCAATACTTTTGCTCTACTCCATATTCTTAATATGATTAATTTCAACTTGGACTTGTAATATATACATGAAAATATACATATGGATATTTATTGTAAATAATAATTGTGTCTTTTGACTATCATGATGCCAGACAGCTATCAATTCTTAACAGCAAGTGTTTTCTGCAATGGTTTATGCTTTTGTTCTAATTTATGCTATATTTGAAGTAGAGGGTAAAATTTTCTAAGGAGGTTTGATATTTTTCTTTTAAAAACTGCTTCCTGGATAACAGCCACATTTATGAGTAAACAGTACTGTTTTTGATTTTTTTCTCCCTCTCCGGGGGAAGTAATAACCAAATATCCAATTTTTTACCCTGTTTAGTTCTAACATAGACACTATAATCCAGTCTACTTTTAAAGAAGACCATGACTTCCAACATTTGTTTTTGGTCCAGGTAGTACCGTGACATTTTTTCCATAACTTTCCTCAGTTTATTTATTTACTGGGTGTTTATTCATTAAGCATGAAAACGTTTGTGTATTTCCTTATGTAAATTTCCTGATGTTCCTATAACAACCCTTTTCTGAATAGAACTGAATAATGTCTTAATGATTCATGCAAACTGGAGGTGATGGCATCTTAAAACTTTATAAGTAATAGACTAGAAATATTAAACATTTATGTCTGCACAGCATGGAACTCAACCCAAATCCAATTAGCTCTGTGGATGCTATAAGCTCACATTTCATACACTTATCTGTGCCTTTGAACTCTTAAATGACAACTCTATTAAACACACTTTAATGAATATACTCAGTCATGGTATTCTGTTTAAAAAAAAGAAAAAAGAACAAAGAACTCTATCAAAATGTATGAGTATCAGTATTATCCTTTAAATCATTGCTGATTTAATACAAATTCACCAAAAAAGCTGCTAGAGACATCTTTTAAAAATACTGTACATGAACAATATGTGCCAAAGATGGAATGCTGAGATTTAATACTAGAGAAAATCTTAAAAATCATAAAAAATTTTATTCTTGATTTCTTATCATTTATTAGCAAATTAAATGTTTTTAGAAAAGAGTTTAGAAAAGTATTAACTTTCCTTTCTAAACAACTCTGTTTCATTTAGATAATTCTAAATGTAAGTTTTAAGGAGAGATTTAAATCATATCAAGACATCAGTGGAATAGGATTTGATTAACTTCTGACCAATGAATCTTGGTGAGTTTAAAAACTAAGAACATGTGCTCACTAATTTTCAATGTAAAGGAATGCAAGTCATTTTAACAACTCATAAACTGGGGCCACTGAAAGAGTCAAAAATTGTAAATATTTTTGTACATAATTTACTTAATAAAGATTTTACAAAATCTCACCCATCTTAATAATAAAATGAAAGAGAGTAAGACCATAGCAGCTGTATTTTGGAACTGGAAGAAGAAATGATTTGGCTTAGCCAATAAAATGGGCAGAACCATTTCTCCAACAAGGAAGCTGTCTTGGGAATTTGCCGCCTTTCCTGAAGAGCGTGGGTGGAATGACTCACCCATAAAGGCACTGTTTCAATTCTTGGGCCAAGAGATCATGCAGTTTGTTTTGCACATAAAGTATATTTCTAAGAAACAGGAATCTCGACCCCTAAATCTTGAAATGTTCAGAGAACGTGACTTAGTTGGACTCTGGGCTGAAATGAAGTTAAACAGAAAATCCTTTCAATGTGAACACTTTCTAAAATGTTTTAGTGAGTGTTGCTGAAGAAAATGCAGTGGATTTGCAGGCAGTAAGACTGGACCTAGTTGGCGGCTTGCTTCTCTGGTCAGTCCCTCTTCAACAGCAAGTCTAGTCAAAGGAGCTTGTTCAACACGAAGAAGAGGACTGCACTGTCCCTTTAAGAATGCAGAACAAACGACGCACAGCGAACATGGGTTAGCTTTTCTCTGGGCACATTCTATCCATCAGTTTTTTCTACGTATACTGAAATAGTCCACAAAGAATGAATATATGCTGATTTCAAGCATGCTCTGGAAGCCTTTTCCTTCCTCCCTTCCTCCCTCCCTCCCCTCCCTTCTTTCCTTCCTTCCTCTTCCTTCCCTCCATTCCTTCCTGTTTCTTTCTCTCTCCTCTGTCTCTCTTCTTCTTCTTTTTTTTTTTTAATAAGTGTTTGGTCTGGTATTAGTTTCATCATATCCCTTTTGCTCCTAACAGTCAAGCATTACAGACAATCTGGCCAAACAACTGTTACATATTAGGGAATGAAGTCCAAATTTTAAAAAATCTTTTATCTGCCTTAACAGCTATAGTTGTGAACTGAGTTTTAAATTCTAACAAAAGGCAGTGCTAATAAATACAGCATGCTGTCAGGGAGTCCAGTCAGCTACAATGCGTACAGTTTTGCCATTGCCACTAACCCATTAAGAAGACGAAACTCTCCTTGGAGGCACAGATGAACACTTACTGTGGACATGCAGACTTGAAAGCAAAATTACTTTAGTGAGGATAAATATTTGGTTCTTTAAGAGCTACCTTCACATTGAATGTTATTTCCTCCATGACGTACACGCGTTCAGGAAATGCCTTAGCCACCTCCTCCACACTGTTGAAGTATTGCACTGGCTCCTTTATATCTCGGTCTTGTTCCAGCAGCTTGAATTGCCCTAAAACACATGATAAACGGAAAAGATGTGAGATGTTTACGCTGGACAGGTGTCCCCATGGCAACAGCATCCTCTTCCTTTTTTACTCCAGCCCTTTTTTGTCAAAGATTCCTGTTTGTCATCATTAAAAAAAAAAAAGTTATCATGGCAGGTTTCATTAAACTAGAATATATATACACATATATATTATAAAATAAGCTTAAAAGTAAAAACATTTTTTTTTCTTTTTTGTTCACATTTAGAGTTTATTATCAGAGGTCCAAAATCAAACTGAATGGATGCTCGTCATTTGGTCGCAAAGTGCAAACTTACTCTGTTATGAATGGTTGCTCATTTTGTTTTTAATGCTAAGTTACCTCATCATTTGGTTATAATAACACCCACGCATATTACATTCTAAAACCAAGGCTTAGGAGCCTGGGGAAACTTTTAAGCTTTAGTATTTAAAATTTTTGCAAACAGAACAAAATAATACAGTGGACGCTTGGCTTCCACAGAATGACCACTCTTGGTTTCAACAATACCTGGGCAATGTCAAGAGCTCAAGAACTGCTCTAATGTGTGATGTTGCCAGGGCACAAGCTCACGAGCTGCTGTAACACGTGAAGCAGCAGCAGAGAGGCTGGGCTGTGGGGTGAGCCTCCTTTTAACGGCTGAGCCCCGCCAGCCCCTCTGCATCCAGAGCTCCACGTGGCTTCTTTCTTTCCTTTTTATTGCTGTGTATGACGTTCATGTGAGTAGACTACATTGTCACGGCACTCACAGTTTGGGGGATTTGTGAAGAATAAAATGTATTCCTAAAAATGTCAAGATCTATCATGCTGTTTGTACAGTTTCAGCATTTGTGACACTGCTGCTCCATTCTAGAGGAGTTGTTTTCAGTTCAGAAGAAAAGATCATATGTAATCAAGTCAAGGACACAGTGCTTCTCAGTAGCTGTTTTCTGAATCCTGTTTATAGGGTAATTAATACTTGAGAAACTTAAAAAGGAACTAAAAACTATCATGAGGCAGATCTCTCAGGCAGAAACAGGAAAACTTTCATTCATATTCTTAACACATTTTTTTTTAGCAACTACTAGGCAGAGGCACTATTCTAGATGCTGGAGATGCATCAACAAACAGAATGGACAAAAATCTCCGTCCTCCCAAAGCTTACATTCCAGGGGGAGATGGATAATAAATACAATAAATGAGCAAGTGTGTAAGATGTCAGAAGGTGAGAAGTGCTATCAAAAATAGGGCAGGGTGAGGGGGACGGAGAGTGCAGGGGACCAGAGTTACTATTGCTGACAAGGTGATCTTTGGTGTAGGTGAGGGAGAGACGTGCTAGGTAGCTGGGGGTGGAGGTCTCAGAATTTAAACCTGGGCAACGGCTTGTGCAAAAACCTTCAGGTTGGCGGGGGAGGGTTCCTGCCTGGCAAACTGCCAGTGTGGTTGGAGTGGGGTAAGGGGGAAGAGGGAAGAGAAAGAAAGAGTGGTAACAGGTGGTCAGATTGTGTACGGCTTTTAAAGAATTAGAGCTCTTCACCGGAGAGGAACGGATATAAGTGGAGAAGAGGTGATGTAACCAATGCCACAGAAAGATCTCTCTGGCTGCCGTGTTGTGAAGAGTTGAAAGGTGCAAGGTGTAGAGGCAGAGATCCAGGTAGGAGGCTCCTCCAGTAGTTCAGGAAGGACATGTCAGGGGTTGGGAAGTGGCGAGAAAACATTAGGAATCTGGCCTGAGCAACCGAAGGAACAGAGCTGCCACTGACAGCAACTGGGCAGGTTTGGAGGCAGGACCAGGAGCTCAGGCTGGACGGTTAAGTGTGAGATATCCACTGGACATGCAAACGGAGCTATCCAAAAAGTTCTTAGATGAACATGTAAGTGTGGAGGCCAGGAAAGAAGTCTGGCTAGAAATGATAAATCTGAGAGTCACCACTATACAGATGCTATTTAATACCACGACACTTTGATGAAGATGACCTCAGGCTTGAGTGTGGACAGAGGTGAGGTCTAAGTCAGAGCCCCGGAGGCTGAGGAGAAATGGCAAGGGCAGTGAGAGGAAAACCAAGAGCAGGTGCAGTCTAGAAGCCAGGTGGGTTGACTCCTCCCAGGAGGAGGGAGCGGGTGCCAAATACTGCCGACAGGACAGTGAAACAAGGACTGAGAACTGTAAATTCAGCAACTTGTACTTAAGTGGGGACTCTGAGCTGGCCTAAAAACCTGAATGAACTGGATTCAAGAGAGACAGAGAAGGGAGAAACCGGAAATAATAAGAATGGACACAGGTGATATTTTGGGAGTTTTGCTATAAAACAGGGAAGAAGAGATATGGAACAGTGGCTACCAGGAGGCAGTGGAAGTGGGATCTAGGAGTGTTGCTGTTTCCCTCGCTATGAGGGGAGAAGTAACAGCGTGCTCAGATGCTAACGGGAGTGCCCAGCAGAGAGGGACAAGCTAACGACAGGAGGAATGACTGACACATGGGCAGTTCGTCTCCAGCCATAAGAGACGCCCCAGCAGGAGCTGGTGGAAGCTCCCATTTATTGCTCCAATTTTTCCAGCCAAAGTTGGAAGGCAGGTATTAGTTGAGAATAAGGTTGAAAGAGGAGGGGTTGGAGGGTTAAAGAGGTAAAGACTGTGGGGAAAAAAAAAGTCCAAAGAGAGTGAATAACATAACGTGACTACTGGGCAGCCTTAAGTTCCCACATGAGGTTTATGATCATGAATGAAAAGTAAAACCACATGGATGGAACTGGAGAACATTATGTTAAGTGAAATAAGCCAAGTACAGAAAGACAAATCTCACATGTTCACACTCATGTGGGAGCTAAACATTAAAAACAATTGATCTCATGGAGACAGAGAGAATGATGGTTACCAGAGGCTGGGAAGCGTAGTGGGGAGGGGGGGATAAAGTGGGGATGGTTAATGGGTGCAAAAATATAGTTTAGATAGTTAGAATGAACAATGTTTGACAGCACAACAAGGTTTCTATAATCAACAAGTTAGGGTAGACTTTAAAATAACTACAAGAGTGGAATTGGAATGTTCCTAACACAAAGAAATGTTAAATGTCTGAGGTGATGGATACCCCAATTACCCTGATTTGATTAATTCACATTGTATACCTGTATCAAAACATCACCTGTACCCTATAAAGATATACAACTATTAGGTACCCATAATAACTATTAATAAAAATTAAAAAAAAAATTAAAAATCCCCAAAAGTGAAACCAGAGAGTGTGGTTGTGCTTTCGTCCAGCCAGGGTCACACACCCAGGGGCTGGCACAAAGTAGGCAGAGAGCTGGATTCGGCCAGGGCTAGAACTGCTGAGTGAGTATGAGCAGTGCGAGGGGCAATGGAGCCGGCACGTAGGCAAGGCAATGAACACGCCACCTGGCCATGGACCCTGAACTGCGTAAAGACGGACACAAGATCTTGGGTGAGAGGAAAGAGGGGCAGTGAAGAAAGTAGTGGGATCAAAGTATGGTGGGCTCTGATGAGGATGATTTTTGGAGCCTGGAGGGAGTGAGCTCAAAAGCCAGGCAGCAGGGTGAGATCAGTGCACGCACCTGAGACAACGGAGGGACACAGCTGTTGGTGATGACGTGGTCTAGGGGGTGACCATTCGCGCTGAAGGCTGAGGGGGTGAGTGGCTGAAGGAACTGAGAAGCCAGGGGTGTTAGAAGGATCATATCCCCATGGGAAATGCCCACGCATGGGGAAAGGCGTATTGCTGGAGAGAATAACAGGGAGTCAGGAGCTACAATTATGGAGCCGCGAGGCAGGAATCCTAGGTTTGGCAGGTAACTAACAACACAGCAGTGGCTGATACTGTCTGATGATAAGATGTTCAGAGCTCAAAGTTTTTAGGGAAGAGAGAAGTGGAATGGAAACGGTGATGATGAAGTAAAAAAGAGCACTTACACCCCTCTACTTTGGGGCAAAAATAGAGCTGCCACCTGAGAGGGCGTCAGGGGACGCAGTACTCCCATAGCATATCCATGTTTGGGTTTAACAAGATAAAAGTAGTGTCAGAGAAGAGGCTAGGCATAGAGGGGTTTTGCTGGTGATGGGCCATGAGGGCGGAGCTTTCAGGAGTTAAGGGGTAGGTGATAAGGACAAGACAGAGGATGCACCTAGGCATGACAAAACAGCTCATATGCCATGTAGGGATATTCAGGGGTAGGAATAACACATTTGAAAATACAGTAGGAATGTTAGATTATATGCTATTCACAAAAAGTAACAGAACTTTTTTTTTTTAGAGACAGGGTCATGCCTGTCACCCTGGCTGGAATGCAGTGATGGGATCATAGCTCACTGCAGCCTTGAACTCCTGTGCTCAAGTGATCCTTCTACCTCAGCCTTCTGAGTAGCTGGGACCCCAGGCATGCGCCACCATGCCCGGCTAATTTTTCCTTATTTTTTGTAGAAACAGGGGCCTCATTATATTGCCCAGGCGGGTCTTGAACTCCTGGCCTCGAGCAATCGATCCTCTTGCCAGGACCTCCCAAAGTGTGGGGATTACAGGTGTGAACCACCACGCTTGGCTGAATAACAAAACTTTTTTAAAAATCAAAAAGATTATGGCAACTTCAAAGTAATACTCAAATTCTGTCACCACAGCAAATTAAATGTTGCCTCTAATCTTACCTAGTCCATGTAGAAATTCTTAACAATTATAGTATATCTACAATTTTATACTCTGGTATAGCTGAGCATTTCCCCGCACAACTAGACTTAGAATGCTTGCATAGCATTTCATAATGCATTTAACTATTTTTCCACTCTTATATGATTAGTCTGAGTTAGGCCGATGGTTAATTTAAACGCAAACTCTGTCACTTTCGAGTTTTATGGTACTGGCAAATTACAAGCCTTTCCTCACCTGTAAAATGGGGACACTTCAAAGGGCAGCTGTGAGGATTAAATGAGATGATGCATCTAAAGTACTTAGCACAAGTAACCGTTCAACAACTCTCAGCTTCCTTTCCTCTTCTCAAGATGCACAGAGATTTTTCTTTTTGGTTCACTTTTTAAAGGATAAATTTTCCAAAGTAGGATTATCAGATCAAAGGATATCACACAATTCTTTGCATTTAACATGCATGGCTGTATTGCCTTCCAAAATATCGGGACCAATCTGTATTTCCACCAATGGCCCATGTACATCCCAGCTGGATCACAATCTTGCCAGCACTGAGTGTTTTTTAAATTTGGTAATTCAATGGTTATTAAACAGAATCTCTTTTCTGTATTAATCTGTATTTCTTTAAAGATCGGTGAAGTTAAACATTTGAATTTTTCTTGTACAAACAAGTGAATGTATACATTTATAATAAATATATTTGCTACAATCTCAATTTTTACCTTCTAGAGACATATATCTAAGAGCCACTTAAAATGTGGCTAGTCTGAACTGATATGGTCCGTAAGTATAAAACAGACACCAATTTAAAAGACTTAATGCCAAAAAAGAATATAAAATATCTTGTTATACTGAATTTAGCTAAATTGTGATTTATATTTTCTCATTTGTTAGAAAAATAAGAACTTGTAGATTTTGCACCTGAACACAATTCAAGCTTTCTATCATTAAGCCAGGTATAGTTCATGAAAACCTGCTAACGATATCATCTTTTCAAGAGGATGAAATAATGTAATTTATTTTAAATTTGTGATCAATACATTAGAAAATTTTCCTTAGATGGGGGGATTTGTATGTATGCCATACACTCATTAAGTAGTCTGTGATGCTTAATCACTGAGTTAAGAGATCTCCTGAAAGCTACATGCCTGTATTAATTTCCATTCTATCCCTTCAGAAATGCATTCATAGGCCAAAGATGTACCACTGCACCCCAATACATCAAACATTACCCTACAGACTAGTGCTACATAAGTGCTCAGTAGCCACATGTGGCTAGTGGTTGCCGCATTAGACAGTGCAGGTCTAGAATATCTCTGCATTCTCTTACTGTTCAAGTCCTTGAAGGAATATTATGTGACAGAGTCCTCTTAGGGAAAAAATATGCCTACTGACAAGGCAGAATGTTTCTTCTTATGAAATAAGAGTTTTAGAACTCCTATTTCCTTTTTTGCTCTGTTTGCTATGATATTTTGGTTCGAGTAACAGTCTGGGGTTTCTTCATTTAACTACCTTTACCCTTTTTCTCCCAACTTAGGTTCTTGTTCTTTAAGTGTTCTTAATTATTTTTCTATTGTGTCTGTGATCTTCAACTATTAGCAGCTTCAAACATACTTCGGCATATGGACCAAATGAATAATCAAATTTGGTGTGGCCATGGTGTCGGTATTAAGCTGCATGGTTCACCTGCGTTTGTCATCATGTTGGACAGGAAGAATTCAGAATCACATACACGTGGAGCACTTGTAAGAAACTGTACTGAGAATGATTAACATACACAGATGAGAGAATAAGAAAAAAATTAAGTAACAGTTAACTATGACCAAAGGTTACAACTTTTAACATTTAAGCATACCGTATACCAGATAAAGAGTCTTTTCATTCTTTTAACTGTTGAGTGAATACCCAACAGTCAGTTAACTAACTTCTCTGTCTCCTCTTTTCCATAATTTTTCTGTACTGTCCTGGGAGATTTTAGTTTACGTCTTTATCTGTGGACATGTACTATTATATTTTAAATGTTCTCCTCTGATATGTTAAATTATTGAAAGCCAAATACTTCTTACTTTGTATTTCTTATATCCCATAAATGCCTTTAAAATCTAAATAGCTGAAACCTATCAAATGTTTACTTACTGTAATGTTTAAACACTGGGTCACAGTACATATGTGACTTCCTATTGCAGGGGTTGGCAAATTTGTTCTGTAAATATTTTAGGCTTTGTGGGTTAAATGGTCTCTATTCACAACTACTCATCTCTGGCGACATAGGGCAAAAGCAGCCATAGACAATACGCAAACAGATGACGGCAGCTGGGTTCCAAAAGTCTTTATTTACAAAAACAGGCCACAGTGTGCTGACCTCTGTCCTGTTGGAAGGAATGGAAAGTATAGATCAGGACAGTGGCAAGACAAGACACTGGAAGTGAAAATGATCAGTCTTTTTATTCCATGCTACTAAATAGTCACATCAATGGTCTCTTAAAAGGTACCTGAAACCACATCCTAAGCTGCTCATGTTTGTCTCAGAATGGCAGTTTTCCCTTTAAATAGGAATCTAAAATCAACAAGTGTAAGCTGTAGAAGTGGACTTGTATTAGGAGAATAATGCAAATAACCAGCAAACATGAATGTCCACATTTTCTCACTGTGTTGTGTAAGACCAAATTTCTACAAACTTTTACTTAGCTCCTTTCTTTAAAAAAAAAAGAAATAGCATATGTATACCATGGAGTACTATTCAGCTTTAAGAAACAATGGTGATATAGCACCTCTTGTATACTCCTGGATAGAG
>NW_012150952.1:2567125-2584193 GCF_000956105.1 Propithecus coquereli
AACATACGTAACCTAAACATCTGTACCCCCATAATATGCTGAAATAAAAAAAAAAAAAGAAATAAAAGGATGTGACATTCTCAGATTACTCAACTTTAAGTACTCTGGGAAAGATGGTGAGCTACTGTATATCACTACCTTCTCTGTGATTGCTGTGGCCTGGAAACTGGCACTTGCTAGCGTCAAACCTTGGAGACAATCTTAAGAGTTAAGAGCCAGTTCCCTGACTAAAGTGAAATCAATTTACATGACACATATTCCCACAATCCCCTCACAGAGGAACTAATTTTTTAACGGACCATTTCATGAATAACAGAGTCTTTGTGCCACCAAATAAAAAAATTTGGAGATTATTGAAACATCTGTTCTGAGATGTTACTGTCAAACTCTGTTCTTGGAGAGGGAGGAAGCTGCATTGTCTTCCGATAGCTTTGATGATTTCATAAAAAGTCTCTACTGTGAGAACGCTTCCATCTGCAGGGCCCTGAAACTCCCAGGAACGAATTCAACACTGATGACATGCTTACCAATCACAGTTTAAATAAATTTAAGGTCATTTTTAAAAAGCAAAGATGGATGCTATATTTCATGATGTATGTCTAAAATTCTGTTTCATGATTAATATTATGAAATAACCGACACCCATTTTGTGTGTGTCCCTCAAAATAATCACTTGATTTATCTCACAACGGAAAATGTGTTAAGCACAGCCAAGAGGCTCCAAATCCTCCCTTTGGCATCTAAGTTTCACGTGCAGCCTGCATGATCCTGAAGGGGCTATACTACAACACGCTCTCCCTTACTCAGAGGGAAAAGTCACTAATCAGAAATGGAAAAGGAAACAGATTTTGCTAATTAAGAAGCAAGAGCAACAATGCTGAGATGTGTAGAAATTAGAGGAAGCGTTAGAGGTGGTCGAATTTGGGTCTGTTCAGTTTGCTGTTGGCTGGGGCGTTACGGTCAACGGTCAGCGGGAAGTCCATCCTGTGCTGCCAGCAAAGACAGGGCTCCCCAGGATTTGTGCTTCGCTGGTCCCCACCACCATTGGCAATGAGCACGGCCTGTGGTAAATCCTCTTTTACAGCTATGGTTTATTACTGTCCGCCATCCCTTCAGCACAGGGGTCTACTTTATGTGTGAAAATAAAAAGAAATGGAATGAGAGCTGACGCCTGCATTATCCATCTGTGGGCCTGTAACTCAAGTGAACAACAACATTCTACTGATGTCTCCTCCATTACTGGGAGCAGAAAAACATTGCAGAAACCAGCCCAAAATGATAAAATAGAAAAGAAAGCAAGAGCCACAAAAATGGCACTGGAACACCAAAGCAACCTAAGAATGGCTAACGTGGGTAAAAAGGTTAAGAAAAGGGAACCCGGGAATGTTGAAGATGCCGCTAAGGGGAGGCACCGGGTCTGTGTGGTACCTCCAGCAACATACTACGCATGGCACAAAGTAGGTGCTTACTAAACAGTGTATGAATGAATGAACGAATAAACAAACTTTTTTTCTCTCTTCTCTTTCAGAGACAGGCCATAGACATCAAGTTAGATGGTTTCCAGTCAGTTGCATGAATGAAATGCATTTTAAATGGCTCAAATAACTGGACCTTAAAACCACTGGGCCATTTCCAAATGTGAAGAAATGAACAATTCTCAAGTGACAGAAACAACAAACCAGTTGCCATTTTTCAATAGGTAAATAAACCTAGGCAGGAATCTTCACTTATAAAATAATATCTAAGTTCAAAAACACTTTTGTATTTTTATCTTATGTATGCATGCAGGCTAGAGTTTCTATAGGATTAAAATGCAAACGTAGAATTGCCAGGTAAGATATACAGCACCTTATTTTGAACAGCATCAACCAATATATTGCCTTTTAGAAAGTTTATGTAAATGTTCGTTTTCACCAATAGTGTATGAAAACTCATGTACCTAAGCCCTTCATCAACAGTGAACGCTACTTAGCTTCCCTTTTCTTGAGTAATGTGAAGAATTTTAAAGATTACTTAATATATGCAAGTGCCAAAACCTTCTAATAGGACTAGAAGGTGTAGGGTGAAAAGTCAGTCTCTCTTCCAGATCTTATTCTCAGATCTCCTTGCTAAAGCAGCTGCTGTCATTCTCTTGTGCATCTGTCCAGAGGCAGTATCCGATATAGTCTACACATATAATGCCGCCCTTTCTAAAACAAATAGTAGAGTTCTGAATGGTTATTTCCTCATTGCATAAAAATCTGTCCCATTCTTTATAAGAGCTGCACTGTATTCCACCCCATGCATATACCATAACTAATTTAAACAGTACCCTATGGATGGACATTCATATTTATTCCAATCTTTTGCAGCCACAGTGATACTGAAGTTAATATTTTCGTACTGAAGGCTTTGTGTACTTAATCCAAGTACATTCGTGGGAAAATGCTTAAACGAGGAACTGCTGAACCAAAGGTGAGTCTTTATTCTTGATACATATTATCAAATTAAGTGTAAGTTTGTGTCCACTTACAACTCCACTTACAATGTCTTTCCTATTAATAGTTTATTGCCAAACTTTTTTTTTACCAGTGTCAATCTCATAGGTGAAAATATAGTATCTCATTAAGATTTTAATTGCATTTTTCTTATTATAAAGGAGGGTATAATTATTTTCATAAGTAATTTATATTTCACATTCTATAAAAATTTCTGTTCATTTTCTTATTACGAATCTTTGAATTTTCTGCTAATCTTAATCATAGTTTTAAAAATAAAAACACAAACTTGAAATACTATACCATGGCATTCCCTATTCCAAAATGAAATCTAGTTAGATCTTAAAATTATGATTTTGGCAGGGAGTGGAAGAGCAGTGGAGGAAAAAGGGAGGTAAGGAACAAATCTCAGCACAAAAGCTCAAAACACATAACCACTCCAGGAAACCATACTCTAAACCACTGCTTAAAATTAAAATCTGATCATATTTCAATACAGGATAATTTGCACAGGATTTATCTACAGTGGGACTATGGGTAAGGGTGTGGGTGGGCTCCAGAGGAACCACAGTGATTACCTGGGGAAGTATCAGAGAAGAAGGTGTCATCACCACTGGCCTCAAGGGACAAGGGGAGGAACTAGTTACTGGAAGGATAAAAGTGGCTTTGAGAAAGAGACATGCAGCTGGCCTCAGGTGATCTTTCATGGGGGGAAGCCAACAGAGAATAAAGAATTGACCTCATTTTCTTCCTGGCCATCTTGGCTGGGGCTATCTATCTACTGGATGAACTCACCTGGAAACCAAAGGGTGTGAGAGTCTGCTGAGCTAGCCCTACAGGTTAGCCTCTGCAGGGTAGGGGCAGTAGAGAGTGGATTTGGGGGACAGGCGGCACATGGGAGATACGTACACAGGCCCTCCAAGACCTGGCTCTTACTCTCCTCTCATCATGCTAAAACCCATCCAGGTCTGTCCACAGTGAACTATGCCTCTGCTCATACTGAACTCTGTATAAAATACCTCTCCTCTGTTCCCAGATCCGGTCAATAAATAATCTTCCAAAATCAACTCACTTATCACCTACTCTATTAAAAAAAATCTTATCCCAGGTATGTAATTGACCACATTCTCTTCAGTGATCTCATAATCTTATCTACAGATTTTTATCCAAGCATGAATAATATTTTATTGTCCTTATTTGTTTACTTTTCATCTTTGTAAACTAAACAGTAACCTCTCTAAAGAAAGCAGGGGATACGTCAATCACCTTTCTATTCCCAGTGCCCAATACTGGGCACAACACATAGTAGGTACCTAACAAACGATGACTGAATGAGGGAAGGAATTTTAAGCATCAGCTCAAGTCCAATGTCATCTATGAAGCTTTCCCTGACAACTTTAGCCCATGATCTTCATTTATTATCAGAGCTTAATGTTTAATTATTCCCTACTTATTGCACCTACTTTTGTACTACTTTTTACCATTTTCTTAGTTATGCCACAAAGCCTGACAGCAGGAATTACGCTGTTTCTCTGATAGCGGAGTTTGAGTCCATACTAAAAACTTAATAAATGCTTTCTTTGAAGAGTAGGCATTTAGAACAGGAGAAACATATATTTTGGGAAGCCTCAAACTCACGTATTTATAGGACCAGAAAGTCTTGTAAATCAGTAAAACTGGTAAAAAGGTGGAGATGGTGACCTCAGAGCTCTAGCACCTGCTGATTCCCAGGGGCAGGAAATCTGGATTTTTATGTACATGCATCCAACTTTTAATGGTTTTTAATAGTTGGCTCAAATGAAAAATCTCATCTAGTTCAAGGACCACTCTGCATTTCTACAGAGAGTAGGGCACAGGTGTGGTTTGACCAAGGTCTTATAACATAACTGATCTAGTTGATGCTATATGTGGGTGGGTAAATGTTGTTCAAGAAATGTTCGAGAAATTTAGGTGGGAAGTCTAGGCTCCAGGAACCCTTCTTTCTCCCTTCATTTGAGACCAGGGCCCTGAAGTGCAAGGCCTCTGTTTATAGCTTTTAGGATAAGTGTTATCAGTAAGCTCATTTAAGACTTATACAGTTGACAGGGCTCTACCTGGGTGCATCTGGGCTCCTTCTACTTCTACTGGCCTGCCAAAAAAAAAAAAAAAAAAAAAGTAAAAAAGGGTGGGAGATCCTGCCTGATTCTATAACTATGAATGTGTTCAATGCCAGCATTGACAAAAAATTATGAGAGAATTATGAACCAAATGACCAACTTCTTAAGAAGGAGACTCTGGCAGATTTGCAAAGACAAAACAGAAAAGAGCGAGCCTGACCCTCTGGACTAGAGTCACCTCAGGACCATTCTTTACAGGTAGCCTCACACACATCACCTCATTCAACAATCCATGGCGGTGGGCAGGGACTACTAGAGATTTCACCAATAAGGAAACTGAAGCCTGCAGATATTAAGGAATTTGCCTTTGGTTGGAGCAAGGCAGGAGCAAATCCAAGAGAGTAACTTGTGTTCTGACCCCAAAACCACCGTCATTATGCAGCTTCCAAAAACCATCAACACCTCCTTGGGATGAGAAGAACAGGATGAGGAGCTGGACAGGCCCTGTCTATTATTGAAAAAAATATCAAAAAAGTTGGTAGGACGAAGGGTCATTTACTATTTATATATGCAATGAACACTTCTTTGATACAGTTTGGAGGGCTATTCAGAGTGTTTCATTTAACCCCCCAAATGACCCTGGCAATTGGCTAAATGATAAAGTATATCTGCATTAAGTATAACTCAGGGTGAATTTCCATGGTGTCCCTGGGAATTCACCCCATTCTGTGGAATCAGAACCCAGCCACCCTTTTATAATGTCTGACACTGTAACTGGCAGCTTGGATGGAGCAGCTGCTTCTATTAAGGATCAAAGAACTACATTTAGAAAAAAGTCAAGGTTCTAATACATAAAAAGCAATTTTATTTGAGGTAGAATCCTTCTGGAGAAATATAAAATGATCTATCTATGTAAAAGAACTAAGAGGAAAAATTAAACTTTCATTTTTATTTGTAGAATTTTAAGTCATTTGGTATGAAAAGTGAAGAGGAAAACAAAGGTGAGTAGAAAACAGAGAGCAGAAAAGAGAAAATGGGGAGAAAGGGAAATATGGAAACAGATTAAAAAAAAATGGGACATAGAGAGCAACCCAAGAAAAAGACATTTATACAGATAAATATGATTTCAAACCAGAACAAAAAATAAAACAAAAAAAAGACCACACCAGCACAGATGGGCAAAAGATGGATGTACATAACACAGACTTTAAAGCTACGTTGTCATTTTACAACTACAGGCAGAAATGAAGGCAGGCTGTGTACAATCACAATTGAGGTCTAGGAGTTTTCAATTCTATGGTTCTTATGCTTCTCTTCCATGGCTTATGGAAGTATTTAAAAAGGAAAAAAGAGAGCCAAACTGTGTGTCCAAAGTGTGAGGAGGGTGAGGAAAACACTCAAGAATTTTAACATTCCACCATTACTTCTCTATTGAAACCTGACCCCATTCTTGGCTTCTTATTTGCTCCCTTCTCCGCAGCCCAACGGTAAACTCCCACACAGCAGTGGGACCACAGAGCAGAGACAATAATACGAGCAGCTGCTCAAGCTGTGGTTTTCATTAGGAAAAAAAGTGCCTTGATTATAAGAGATTTAGTTTTTAACCTTGGTGCCAAAACTGAGTGATTAAAACTCCATGTCCAGAAACACGAATGGTTTCTTAAATGTATGCAGTGGAGCAGACACAGCATTATCAAAGGCGTGTGGAAGGACAGTCCAAATTCTAACACCCACCAGGGCTTAGTGCACTCACTTGGATGTGGGAAAGCTAGCAGAGACACGAAATACAAACATAGTGTATGTGTCCCTGCACTGCATTTCTGCAAAGGTTAGGGATACATTTTCACCAAATTCTTTTAGCTACAAATAGCAAGGCAATCAAGCTGTCCAAAGACATGGGGGAAACTTAAATGCATGTTGCTAAGTGAAAGACGCCAATCTGAAGAAGTTACACAATGTATGATTCCAACTGTATGACATACCCAGAAAAGGCAAAACTTGGAGATAATAAAATGATCAGTGGTTGCCTGGGATAAGAGGGGAGGGAGGCATGAATAGGTGGAACACAGAGGTTGTTTTTAGGGCAGCGGAAATAATCTGTATTTTACTGTAATGGTTGATACCTATAATTATACATTTGTCCAAACCCATAGGATGTATCACAGCAAGAATGAACCCTAATGTAAATGATGGACTTTGGGTTGATGTGTCAGTGTACATTTGTGAACTGTACCAAATATGCCACCGTGTGCAGGATGATGTTGATGGCCTGCATGTGTGGAGGCAGAAGGTATATGGGAAATCTCTGTACTTTCCTCTTAATTTTGCCGTGAACCTAAAACTGCTCTAAAAAAATAAAGTATAAAAAAAAAAAAAAAAAAAAAAGAAAGAAAAAAGCATGGCAACTCCTGAAGTCTTGCATTTGATACAAGGCTAAGGTAGGACAGCCCCGGAGGCAGACATGTTCTGTTCTCATAGCTCAGCACAGAGCTGTTAACTTCCGATTCAGCATGTACTCGCGGATTATCATTTTGCCTCCAGCTCTTTGCACAGCAGTTAGTGCGTTAATCTCTGGGGTTCAAATCCTGGCTTTCCTTCTTACCATGCAACTCTGGTTACAATCATAACCTGCTACACCTCACTTTGCTTCCCAGTTCTGTAATACAGGGCAGTACTAACAACATCAGACTTAATTAGGATGACCTAACATATGTAAAGGGGTTAACACAGTAAGTGGCACATGAGAAGAGCTCAGTGAACATAATATATCAGCGAGAAGTCAAAGTGTGGGAGGAAACACACTTGTCCCCAGTGAAAAGGAGTATAATCATGTATTACTCTGATTTTCTTACTGTATGGGAGAAAGGTGTTAGCTCCTTCTTAGAACTTAATCCTGAAAGAATTAAAACATTAAAAGTATTCCAAACTCGACATAGATAAAGAAATAGCACAACTGGCAGGTGGGTAGATAGGAAGAAGAAAGGAGGGAGAAATGCAGGTGTTCGGGGTGGCTTACTGCTACCTGGTTGGAGACTCCAGTTCTGGAAAAGATAAAGATTGGGAAATACCAAGTGTGATCTTCTCTGTGACAAGCTACTTACTAAACCCTCTCCTCAACTGAAGAGCAATTTCAATTAAAATGGCTCATGCTTAAAATATAATTCCTCTAATAATATATTTGTGACCACAGTGACAGTGGCCTAGGGTCCTACACTTATAGGAACCAGTCAAAACTGCAGCAAAAATCGAAAGTCCACTAAAATGATAAGGCCCTACATTATAGCGTCCTTATTCTCACTAAATCTTTTTCTTTTAATTAAAAAATAAAGGAGCAAATAAGCCCTGTTGTTGTTCTGTTGACCTGCAGTTCCATCTTTGTTAAATCGTTTAATGAAAGAGCATGCTTTCAGTCAATACACACCTTTGTCCCACTCCAAAACCAGCGAATGGTTTTCCCTTCCACCCCCTCACAAAAGAACTACTCTCTCTCCTTTTGTTTTCTTTAGTCTTTGCTGACAAAAACGCCCCTGCTCTTGCTCTGGTCTTCCAATACTTCGTTTTCATCCAAATGCCTCCGCTTTTATTCACCACAGATGTAGCTTATTGAGCATTCTCTAGTGCCTTTCAGGTTTTGACCCTATTCTGTGTTAAACAGGCTGTGCTGCAAGGGTAGGATGGTGCTCAGTAAAATATTCCATCTAACAAGGGCAGTTATGTAAACAGGGCTACTTCTGGCAGGAATGTCTGATGGGATAAACAAGGCTGGAGAGAAAAAGTACTTTTAGAGAGGAGTGACTTTGTCAGGGAACAGAGATACATTCCAAATAAAAATACTCTTGTTTCTAACGTAAGATCAAGCTTTTTATAAATACAGAAGTCACTAGGAGAAATTTAAAAAGAACAATGATGACTGAGTCAGCAACTATGATTTCTAATACTGCGCTAAGGGCATCCACTTTTTCATTTTGTGGTTTTAAAATTTTATTTTTTTAAAAAGAAAAACCAAAGACATTTCAAGTGCCAGGGATATTAGAAGGCTACTTTCACAATGCATAACATTTAAGAACCTATACAGATGCCTAGTGGGAATTATGGCTAATATTCCATCAATTACATAAGACGCACAATGATCAGATAATTAGTAGACTGATTATAAACATATTCTCATTTAGTGAGACATAACACAGGTTTAATTTACTTTAACAGAAGTCAGTGTGAGTAGTAGACAAGAACCCAACTTTGGGGCATGCAGACCTGGGGTTAAATCTCAGCCTTGTCCCTTAGTAGATATGTGACCTTGGGAGGAGGACATTTCTCTGGGCTTCAGTTTTCTCACATGTAAAATGAGGATGATGACACCTATTCCATGGGACTGTTGCAGGGATTAAATCACAAGTATAATGCTCAGCAAAAGGCAGTGTGCCCCCGATTAATACTAACAGAATTAATATTAATAATATTAATCACATTTTTATTATCAGAATTCAATAAGGGAATTAAAAATATGGGCCGAATTCATTTTTTCCCTCCCTAACTATTAGTCAAACTATTATAATTTCAAAGATATTTATCTATTTATTACTCTGTTTAAAGGCAGCGTACAAAGCTTGAAGAATATTTCAGAGCACTCAGATTACTGGGCAAAAAAATACTTAGTAATCTCTGTATTTCTTTCTCCTTCATTTACACACAGGCTTGAATTTTTTCCAACGTCTATGCAGTTTTTAAGCTGTGACTCATTTAGGGTAGTGTGTTTATTTTGCATACCCTATAAATAAATTCATAAATACAAAACGATTACAGAGTTGATAAACAGCATCACTATAGGAGATACAGGGATGGCAACTAAATTTACACTGGCTGGTGGTCGACAATTGGTAGGTAGAATAAACAATGCCAACAAGGCATAGCTTCTTTCAGCAATTACACTGTATTTCCCCCTAGAGTCTGGCTGAAACTTTCCAAGGCTGGGTAAAGAGCACAGTGACATTATTTTCATGACTGTTATTCCTACTAGTCATTGGGAGGCAGTTTATTCTTCTAGCCTTCTGAGTCATTTCAACTTAAACAAACATCTTGTGGAATGAATGAAGTGTATGATAAAGGTATCACCACAAGCAAAGTGGAAAAGACTACTTAGTCTTTGGTGTTGGCAAAACTGGTTCACTATGGAGAAACACTAAAGTGAAGGACAGGGAAGGACTTCAGAAACAAAATGTATAAGGCAGAACAATGAATACTTTAAGATTAAGAATTTTCTGTTCAATTAAAGATTCTATGGGAAAAGTTGGCAAGTGACAGAAGAGAAGACATTTGCAAAGCCCAAAACTGAAAAGAGATTGATATTGGAAATATTTGGTGAAGTCCTAAAAAATCAAGAAAGATACTACCACCAATACAATGCTGGGCAAAGAACATGAACAGGCAATTTACGAAGGAGGCTATCCTAAACACTAGCAAGCACGTGAAGGGAAGCTCAAGTAGTCAAATAAATGTAGATTAAGAGCTATTACTTTACACCTATTGAGATTGCAAAACTGTACATTCCTGACGTGGGTAAGGAATTCTGTCAGACTGTGGTGGGGCTGGGACAGCTGTTGTGGAGAGTGATTTGGCACCAGTTAGTCAAATTAATTCTGTATATTTCTAACACCTGGCAATTCCACTCCTGCGTACAGGTCCCAAAGAAACGTTCACACAAGACACTAAGGGGAACACACAAGGATGTTCACTGCAGCATCATTTCTGCTGCGTATCCTTACAAACATACAGCAATAAGAATGGATATTGAAACAAAAATTTAAATAATGCTGAATGAAATAAAACAATACTGAATAAAAAAAGAAATATGAACTTTAAAACACAATACACTTTATGTAAATTTAAAATATTTGCACACAAAGCACTGTATTTTTAGAAAATACATTCAAAGAAAAAAGGCACAATAAATACATCTCAGTGTCTGCAAAAGGGAAGTTGGGAAGGGAATGTACTATTGGGGTGAAACAGAGTAAAATAAAATCTTCCCCCATGCTTTTATTTCTGGAGAGAAAAATTAAGACTGAAATTTTAAACATTTATTTAATATATCAAGAGGGAAAGAGGGGAAAAGGAAGGAAGAAGGGAACATTTTGAGCATCACACAGGCCAAGCATTGGGTTTGATCAACAAATTAAAATATTCTTTCTTGAAACAACTGCCTTTCCAGCACTCTTCAAAATTCCATATAGGCTTCCACAGAGATAAAATCTGACATAACTACACCCTAACATCACAACCTAACCAAGCGCTGTGGCTGACAAAAAAATCTGTTCCTCTGTTTAAATCATTTCCACCAAATGATGCCATAGAGATAATTCTGATTTTCTCCCTTCCTCTTTAATTCTATCGTCATAATCTAAAATCTCAAGAATTTTCTCTAACACTTAAAAAACCCATAAAGAATATTTTTGGAGTTATATTCCTTCCTGTGTTATATTGTACTCCTTACCAACGAGAACATCTCAACTGGATTCAGAGGTGGTGAAGAATTTAACATTTCTCTACATATACCATGAATTTCTAAGCAAATCAAGATGAAATTATTAGTGATACAGAAGAAGGTGAAAATTGACTGGAACAGCTTTCAGCAATTTATCCAAACGCATATTAAACTGTTAAACATTCACACTCTGTAAAAACATGAATGTGGGCAAAACAGTGGACTTATGATCTCATGGTGGAGGCAAAATGTTAATCCTGTCTATGAAACATGAAATAAGAAAAGGCAACACATAGTAAAATTCTAAAGGAGACACATAAACTGGTGGTTCTCAAACATTAGTGTGCATCAAAATCACCTGGAAGGCTTGTGAAAACATGGATTGCTGGGTCCCACCTGAGTGTGACTGAGAAGGTGTGGGTGGAAACTAAGCGCTGCATTTCTAACAAGTTCCCAGGTGACAAAGTCTCCCCTTTGAGAACTCCTGGTGTAAACAATTAGAGGAGGGACAGATCACAGTGGCATTGTTAGGACAGAGAAGAAATATTGGGATGTTAGGGAGGGCCTGGAGGTGGTTTGGGCTTTGGATAATGAAAGGAGATGGAGGCGGAAGAGTGAGGAGAAAAAAATGGAAGTGGGTGAGGATACCTGTGGGCACAGGTAGAGGCGTGGGTAGGAAGGACACACAGCAGAGGCAGTCTGACGGGCTTGGTGACAGGTGGGAAGACCGAAGGAGAGCGTGGACTCGATCTATTGGAATGCTGAGAGAAAGGACTGACACAAACAAACTGCCCCCACGACTCTCCTGCCCACCCGACAAGCACCTCGTCCAGCTGCCACCCTGCACTTACAGTCCTCAGATGGGAGGCCCGGAGACAGCACAGCTAAATCCCAACCTATGAGGGCTTTTGTGGGCCATGCTTTTGCAGCACTTACCACAATTTCAATTGAATCTTAACTGTAAAACTGGTTGTATAAAGTGTATTTCTCCCAGTCATGTGAGAGTGGGGCTGGGCTGCACCTCTGCACAATAAACACTGCATTTGCTGAATGGAGGAGCACCAGCGTACAGGACTTCAGACCCAAGTGGTCAGAGCAGAGTGAACTTCTTCCTGGCTTACTCTATTGTTCTCTCTCTCTCTCTCTTTTTTTTAAGACAGAGTCTCACTCTGTTGCCCAGGAGAGTGCCATGGCGTCAGCCTAGCTCACAGCAACCTCAAACTCCTGGGCTCAAACAATCCTCCTGCCTCAGCCTCCTGAGTAGCTGGGACTACAGGTGCACACCAGAACGCCTGGCTATTTTTTCCTATTTTTACTAAAGATGGGGTGATGTTCTTGGTCAAGCTGGTGTCAAACTCCTGAGCTCAAGCGATCCTCCCGCCTCAGCCTCCCAGAGTACTAGGATTACAGGTGTGACCCACCGCGCCTGGCCTTGTTCTCTCTTAAGACCTAGTGGCAAAGCCTCTGCCAAGACAGGCATTTCTCATTCTTTCTCTGGGCAGAGCCAAAGGTGTATCCCAAAGGAAGGCACATCAGAAAGTCTTAGCACTCCCAAAAGGGAGGATAAAATAGGAAGGAGACACAAGTCTCCAAACAAATTCCCGAAGTGAGTTGCCCCCACCAAGCAACCTAGATTTAGAACCCTTCCTGTGCTAAAGTACATAGTCCTGTGATGTCTGGAGAAGAAGAGGGGAAGAATAATGCCTATTCCCATCCCCTGGGTAGAGCATGGTTCCTCCTATGCACCGTCTGATAGGACACTGTGAAGACTAAAGAGAGAAAGCCCAGAAAAGAGTTCAGTGCAGTGCTTGGCACTTAGTGCTACACAGATGGAACCTGCCATTTCTAAGTTCCTATGCTGGCCCCTCCTACCTGTGCCCTAGAAGCCTGCTTGGGCTCCTTCCTGAAAGCACTGACATGATGGAGAAGGAGTACCAGTGACCAACATGGTGGCCTAGGACATCGATTAAAATGACAATGGCAAAAATAGACACTGCAGAGGGGGGGCTAGTTTAGGTGAGAAAAGTTTTTTCTTTAGAGAAGCTGAGGCTGAGATGATAATAAAATAAGAAAGTTGAAGTGTGCTGAGTAGGCTGCTGAGCTTTGGAATGGCAGAAGTCAAGATTAAAGAGTCAAACCTGTAGGAGGTGACAGGGACGGTGTGAGGGTTAGGTTTTCTGGGGGAGATGGAGAGATGGAAAAGAGGAGAGAGGGAGACATTAAGAGGAGAGAGAAGAGGAAAGAAGGGGTGGTGGAGACAGCGAGAGAGAAAAAAAACTAACAGGCACTAACTAAGTCTTACGGTCAAGATGAGATGAACCTTAGTAGAGATGGACCAAAAAAGACAGAGAACGAAGAGAGAAGACAGAGGAAAGCCAGGCGAACGGAACATCAGGGAGAGTGGGAAGAAGAGTTCCAAGGACAGTTCCTTAGTGTCCAGTGTGGCAGAGGGTGGGTCTTACGATGAGAAGTTGTCATGATGTCGGAAGCCAGGGTCCGAGGCCAAGTGACACATGAGAAGACTGAGGCTCCTGCAGGCATTGCTGTGAACCAGCACTTCAAGTCAGGACTTCGTGAGTTCTGGAGTAGCTTCTGTCACTTCCTGAGCCAGGTATACAAAGTCCAATAGTAGAAACTCACCTACTCTTTCTAATTCAAAAGAGCCCCAGATACTGCCAGCCTGTGTGACCTCCTGTAAGAAGAGGTGGCTCACGGCAGCAGATCTCATGCTCTACATCCTTTGCTGCTCCAAACGCTCTTCCTGGGCCAACAACAATGACATTTAACCTGGTTACATTTGATATTTTTTTCCTCCCCAGTGTTGGAGATTATCTCTAGGGGCTTATTGTTGGTATAAATAATGGGGGCGGGAGCAGCTGTGACCACCGTGGAGCGAAGACTGGGATCTCCACGCAGGCTGGTGTGCGACCTGTCGAGAGGGGAGCGAAGTCTATTTCTGTCCTACCTAAGCGTGAAGGCCATAACCACACAGGCCAGCGCCGGACTGCTCGGGAGATGATTCAGGGCAGGATGCGTGAGGGATGCAGAGGACCATACCGTGCCCTGAGCAGTCAAGAACACTGTGAAATTACAGTCAGAAAGAAGCAGGTGTCTTGAGAGAGGGACAAAGAGCAAAAACCCACATGAACTGTAATCGAGCCAAATACTCCAATTCCCAACCTAATTTTGCCACATTCTCTTTGGAAAAATCTATAAGAGAGAGCTTTATAGAAGACTTAGTCAATCTATACCCTGAGGGGGACAAATCTTCTAGGCAGTTCTAATGAGTGACGAGAAAGCCCAGAAGTATATTTAGACTCTCCTGGGAACAGTTTTGCGACACATGACACCCTGAAGATGTCAAAATTGTTATTTTTGTGGAAATAAAACCAGCTGCCAAGCTTTTATTTACCAAAACTTCTCACCTTACAGGAAAAATAAATAGAAAAGTGTGAATACTCTAAAATGGTCACATATTAGGGGAGGGGAGGGTAGAAAAGTGAAAACTAAGATGGTCTTTATATTTTTCTAGCCCAATGAACAGATGCAGAGAAAAGCTCCAACTTTATGGGCAGAAGATATTTCCCCCCGAGTGGGGTTCCCCTTGGCAGGAGGAAGAGAAACAGGACATGGTAAAAGATGGAGTGGTTTTGAGGGGCACAGGCTGTCCAGACATAACCGATTGCCCATGTTTTATCTTGTTTTTTTGGTTTCTTACCCATGTTAACATTGACAAAAAATAAAGAATATCCTAATCTTGTCTTCCTCTCTTGAGCTAAACCAGGGAACTATAACCTCCGTTAGACCATCACTTCTCTGCCCTTGCTCAGAAAAAATCCTGTGGCTCTTTCTATTTTCCTCCTCTTGGTAGAAGTGGGAAGCAGGTTTGGGCAGGAGATGTGTGGGAACCATTAGGAGAGTTGGCAAAAATATCTAGACACCTCCACCAGAAGAGGGTGACTGATATCACCCTATCTTTGCTGGCTAATGCCCACTCAGACCCGGGAGCTTTTAGGAGAGCTCTTTCCACCCACTCCTTCCTTCCTCCTCAAATATAGCTACCTGCCCCCACTGCCAATTTTCAAATCGGCACAATGATTAATGACCCAGGCAAGAACTTAATTTCCTGTCCAGTAGTCCAAGGCTGATTTCCAATAAAAGAACTCACTCAAGACAACGATTTCCTCTCCACAGCTTCTAATCTTTTATTCAACTGTGGGCATTCTTCCCTCTCTGTGTGAAAGCTGAATCAATTTTTGAACTTCCATTTGGTGAATATTCCAAAGACTCACAGAATGCTAAGGCTGGAACAGACCTTAAAGGCAAAGTAATTCAGCCTTCTCTTTTCTTGCAATTCAAACAGGCCTTGCGTTGAAGGCTTTGACTCACACCATTCTGTGTGCACATGGTGAAGCCGCAAATGAAGAGGGAATTACTATCGTTAAAGCACACAGCTTGGGTCCTCACTGGTCTCATTATAGTTACCTTTAATGAAATAGTCTACTTTAAACTGGGAACTAATCACCATGGGAGAATATTTCTGCAATTACAGGATCAGGCAAAACACAAACAAAACAAGTGTCAGTGAAACCCTTCAGATACAGCAACACAATTATTATGTCCAATTACCTCAGGACTCCTGAAATACCCATTGCAGATGTAATGAGTTATCCTGATTCGAACTACATGTATCCATCTTTTGTATTTATTTCTCAGAAATGCTTGATAGATAACTCCATTGCTTTCTGTGAAATTAATTCCAAAAAGCAGAGGTTCCTAAACAAGATGCTAATGACTGCATAATATAATACCTTCTTTAGATGCATGATTTCCTGTAGACAATTGCAGTTACAATTCAGGAAATGCTTTCTGGGTTGATGCTTAAATTATCTGAAATTCACAAGTGAGGGTATGCAAATAGCAAGCAATGTGTTGGGCTGATGGTGGGCTGAGGAACAGCAGAGTGACCACAGGAACAACAGAGTGTGCCGTAAGCAGTGAACACTGACGCTGTCAGAAAGAGTAATGGACGTAAGGTTAAAAGACCCCAGTTCGTATCCAGCTCTACTTATGAGCTGTGTACCCTTCCCCATGTCATTTAGTCTTTTTTGAGGATCAGTTTCATTATCTGTAAACAAGCAATAATTTAAGGCCCCTATGGATGTTTAAAATCATGATATAGAATATAAGAAAACACCAATCACAATGTCTAGCAAATACTGGTGCTCTACAAATACTTGTTCAATTTAAATATCTTAATTTTCTCATGTTATATTAATACTTTTGCATGAACCCAATACTTTCTTCTTGATTGAAACATCTCAATTGCTATAAAAACGCCAATGTGGGGATTTTTACCATTTCATTATTAAAGTCAGTATATAGTGAGGCTGGGCTCCAAAAAGTCAAATGTGCATCAGTTCTGACGTATCCCACACTCAAATCTTCTGATGTACTAAAAATTAAATATGGATTGTAAACAGCCATAGAAGTTATCAAGCTGAACATTGATTGTAATGAGGCACAGTTGGAATCGGACTAGAAAAAGCATGGGCTTCAGACCAGATGGGCCCCACTTACCAGCAGCAAGACCCTGGATAGATTATTTAACTTCCCTGAAACTTACCTTCTTCCTCTATACTGAAAGATCCCTACCATCGAATTCATAGGTTGTTATGAAGATTAAATAATACTAGCAGTTGTACATAAAACAGCTAGCACAATTCCTGACTCAAAGTAGGTGATTAAAAATGGTAAGGCAGGCCGGGCGCGGTGGCTCACGCCTGTAATCCTAGCACTCTGGGAGGCGGAGGCAGGCGGATTGTTCTGAGCTCAGGAGTTCGAGACCAGCCTGAGCAAGAGTGAGACCCTGTCTCTACTAAAAATAGAAAGAAATTGGCCAAACAACTAAAAATAGAAAAAAAATTAGCCGGGCATGGTGACACGTGCCTGTAGTCCCAGCTACCTGGGAGGCTGCGGCAGGAGGATGGCTTGAGCCCAGGAGTTTGAGGTTG
>NW_012150952.1:2584358-2588599 GCF_000956105.1 Propithecus coquereli
ACCTCAGCTCTTCTACCTACTGCACAGGTTTGTTATGAAAACCCAATGAGAGAATCTATGGAGAAGTGCAACATTATATAAAGCATTAGACATGGGCACTTGATACTCAAGGCAGAAATACACTGGGAAATCAATCCCTGGAAAACATATGTTTACTTATTAATGGTGTGGTTATGGCTCTAGAAAGTGTGAAAAAGAGCCAGAATTAGGACTAACAAAGCCATACACAATTTCCTTATGAAAGACCCAGTGGAGCTTTGGCCATACGTTTAAACATCATCCAAGCAAACCCAAAGCAGATGGGGCTATCTGATGTACATGGGACAATTTTTGAAAAGTTACAATACGCGTGTAAGTGGGATCAGTTAATACACACTTGGAAACACTACAATTCAGTACCTGGCACACAAACGTGAAAGTGGTAACTCAGGAAAACTCTGCATCCCTGTGTGCTATTACCCAGCTAATCCACTTAAGGGTGAGGTTGCTGCCTGAGGCTTGTTGCTTCCCATCTCCATTAGTCACAGGGAAGAAGGACAAGCTACCCTGCCAGGACCTGTGAGATCTAAATGATCCAAGGTAGAATGTAAATTCTCAAAACTAAAATCTTCACTGCACTTAGTATGATAATGAGTAGGGACAGGGAACCTTCGCAGTGGCCAGGGGCTAGACAGCCAATGGCTATTGGATGTCTTAGCAGGACGTTGTTTTCTATTGAAAACTCAGTTTGTGTTCCAAGCTCTCCCAGCCTAAAATTAGTGGGTGGTTAGCTCAGTCATCACCAGAGAACTCAGCCAGTCTGCTACTCGTAACTCGGACAGCATTTCTACCCTAGCCGGCTCTCTCAGAGACAGTATTTTGAACTTCTTTGGCTGAATGCAAAACACACTAGCTAACGAGCCAAACAAACTGGAAGGAGGCACACCACAAGACGCAACCTGGCAGACTCGATGACCCTGAAAACACTCTCTTAAAGGCTATGCGGCCGTGGGGAGGGTGACCCTGAATGAATGAAGGAGGTGGTTTCTTTAAAGTTTCAATACTTATTCATCCACAAATATAGTCACCAAAAATGCAGACCTAGGAAGGAGTGGACTGCAAACTTAAATTCCTTTGGCTTCCAAGTAGCTTGAAATACCCACAACTCCAGAGGGATCAAATAAGCCATATAAGCTGGTACTTTTTTTTTTTAATTTCTCCTACTGTGAATTCAGGTAGGCGTTCTTTAAATATTTATTCTCACGTTTTGTCTCTGTCTCCTTTACTTCTCCTTTAGAAATGAGGTGTTTGGGGGATGGATGGAAGGGAGGAGAAAGGCTCAATTTAAAGTGAGGAGACCTAGGTTCAAACTAGCCACTTAATGTTCATCATATGGCACGGAACCTAATGCAGCCCTGTCTTGGTTTCTTCATCTGTAAAATGGAAAAGAAATGCTGGTTTCTGTGTGACAGTGCCTGCACTTTAGGTCTGAGTGGTAATGCAAACTGAGAAACAAAGAAACCGTGATGCATCAAACACCTCCAAGGCAGCAGCAAAGCTCCTTAACCAGTATAAGTAAGTAACAAAGGTCTTTGGTTCTTTAAGGTCTCAAAATTTTGGCTGTTGTGGTCACTTGACATTTAAGCTCTAAGTGATCAGAACAAAGTCTGAACCTCACATGGAGGACATGTTTTATAGACCCGCCACACTCTAGAGCCTTCCTGGAGTGGCCTGGTGACACAGGCAAAGGCAGCTTATGGAGCGTGATGGTTAGTTTTGTGTCAACTTGGGTCCACCATAGTATCCAGGTAGTTGGTCAAACACTATTCTAAATGTCTCTGTGAAGTTATGTTCTTGGGTGGGATTAATATTTAAATCAGTAGAGTCTGAGTAGAGCAGACTGCCCTCCGTAATGTGGGTGGGCCACATCCAATCAACTGAGGGCCTTAAGAAAAAGACTGAGGCTCTCTTAGGAAGGGGGAATTCTGCCACAACAGATGGCCTTTGGGCTCAAATCGCAACTCTTCACTGAGTCTCCAGCCTGCTGGCCTGCCCTGCAGATTCTGGACTTGCACCTCCGTAACTATGTGAGCCAATTCCTTACAATACATCTCTGTCCCTCTCTACACACACACACACACACACACACACACACACACACACACCCAATTGCTTCTGTTTCTCTGGAGAAACCTCACTAATATACTGGGTTTCATCATTCTTAATTTTTTTTTTTTAACACTAAACCATAAGGATTTCTTTCATATTAACTCTGCTTCCACTCCCACTGCTGATGTGAATGCTAGTTCAGTGACCCACTGATATGTGGCTAAAGTGGCACACCTATCATGATTCCTGCAAACCTACTATGTGAAAACACTGTCTTACTACTGCAGGGAGATCTTACTACTGCAGGGAGATCTCTGAGTGCAGACATTTCCATAGATAACAGCTTCTTTACAGGCCTGTAAAAAAAACTTCTGAATATAAAAAAGCACTTGAGCTATCTTTTGGGGCAAATAAAATTTACAAAATATCTACAGTCCAAGTTAGTATTTTCTAAGTTATACCACTGTCTAGTTTAACAGGTGGAAGAACTGGAATCCCTATGGACTGGAATTGTCTTTCCAAGATGGGGCCATGGGAAGGATTTGTCTGGACCACTCCATCCACACCTGCAGCATCCCCTTGTGCAGACCTGCAGCTCCTAAATCTCCCTTTTTCTCAGACCACCTAGGCCTCTGCTAGACAATTCCTCTAGGATGCCTCACAGGTGTTCGACATATACAAATCTCATTTCGTAGTATTTCTCTCGAAGTGTGATCTTCACCCTGTGTTTCTTAACTTCCCAAATGACAGTCACAATCCATAAAGTAATACAAACCAGGAACCCGGAAGTCCTTTTCATCATTCGTTCAACGTCTCCTCCGTCACATAGTATTATCAGTTCTTCCATCCAAATATTTCTTGAAGCTGTTCCCGCTGCTCCATGCTGCTGTGTAAATTCTGGCCCCGTACTCCACCCATCCACCGCAGTGGTGCTGAAGTGGCCGCTCTAAAACGCAACCTAATCCTATGATCATGGCCCTGGCTAAAATCCGTCACCAGCTCCTCAAAGTATCTGGATACAATTCAAAATCCTTGGCAGAGATGACAATACCCTTCAGAACACAGCGGCTCCCCTCCTCTCCAGTGGCACTTCTACCAGGGCTTTGTGCAGCCTACGTTCTCTACTCCAACCCCGCCTTCACTCCCGGTTCGGTTCCGTGGGACACCCTTTTCCTTCTCACTTAGGCAAACTGCTGTGCCAGGTACTGAGGGTTCTAATGGTGAGTGAAATAGACAGTCTTGGCCCCTTAGAGGTTCTCGTCAAGTGACGGGTGTCGGTTATTGAACAATCACTCAAAGAAATATTATAATTACAACTGAGATCAATGCTCTAAAGCAAAAGTGCTGAGATCGTGGGACTCAGATTTTGTCTAAGGGGCTCAGGAAAAGGTTTCCCAAGAAAGGAACTTTGACCTGAGACCTGAAAGATGAGCAGAGGTGAGGCTGTAGGAACTGAGAAGACTGGCATGACTCGGGTCCACAAAGCAAGGGGAAGAAAAGCAGTACAAGATGAAGCTGCCAAATAGGCAGGGGCCTGTAATACAGGGACTTGCAGGCAGTAATGAGATTTTCACCCAGACATCCTTGGACCTTTGTTCTCTCTTTAAAATTTACTTGTAAATTTTTAAGTGTGCTGTAAAAGAAAAGCACGTTTATTGCAACAACTCAACAATAGAGAGGAAAAGAAGTAACAGCAGCAAACATTTATGCAGTACTTACCAGGTGCTAGGCACTTTCTAAGTGTTTTCATGTTGTCATTATTCATATACAGGTACAAGGAAGTTAAGTTCAAGTAACTGCCCAAGGCTGTAAAGTTAGCCAGTGAGAACTATTAATAGGTATGGACCCAAGCAGTCTGGTCTTGGAGTCCTGCTCTTAGCCACCCTGCTAAGACCACCAACTGACCCCACCTCCAACCCCACCCCATAAGGACAGATGTAAAGTGTTACACACCCTTGTATCAGTTTCTCTGTGCTCAAATACGTAAGAACAACTGGACAAAAGACAATCGATATATATCGGAATTTTTTTCCTACATAAGAGAAATTCTGATATTTATCTTAAGAGCAATGGGAAGTCATTGGAGTTTATTTTTTTTAATTTGTATAAATTTATGGCATACAAGTACAATTTTGCTACATATGTAGCAGCCA
>NW_012150952.1:2589036-2593573 GCF_000956105.1 Propithecus coquereli
GGGTGGGAGGTAGGTGGAGCTGGGAGAGGAGATGCCCAGCAACCTGTCAGAGCCGACTGCAGTCCTCTGGGCTAGGACGGCTGTGGTGGAGTTGGAGAGAGGTGAACGGATCCCGTATTTATGTAGAGGATAAAATCATCAGTCCATATAACAGGAGGGAAAGGGTCCTGTCTGGGATCATGCTAAGGCTGCTGGCTGTGCATTTGTGTGGATGACAGGGTGGGATGGAGAACACTGATTTTGGAGGCTGGCAGAGAAATGGCATTTTTTGGATAAGTTGGGTTTAAAGGACCTTTGAGACCTGGCATTATAATTATTATCACTATTTACTGAGAGCCTCCTATATATCAGGCATTGCATAAGCGTCGTTTCTACCTATTCCAAAACCCTTTTTGAAGTTGGTACTATTAGTATCTTCACTTCAAAGATGAAGAAAATGAGGCTTAGAGGTTAAGCAATGAGCCTGAGGTCTCACAGCTGTGGAGAAACAGAGCCCTGATGCACATTTATCATCAGTAACCCTCCTGGGTTATTTTACTAGCCCTGAAATGATCCACCTGCCTGCCTCTAGGCTAGTCCCATCCTCCATTCTGCTGCCGGATGCTCACCTGATCGCATCATTGTCACACTAAATCCTTGCAGGGCTCCGCTCGCCCCCTCTTTGGTGTGGCACACAGAACCTTTCATGATTTGGTTGCTGCCAACCTGTCCTGTGTCCATGCTCAGACAAGTGGGATTCCTAGGAAAGGTGGAGCTCTCTCCTGAGTCTGTGACATTGGACGCCCTACCTCCACTTGCCCCCCTACACTTCCTAAACAGCTCATAGCAGCTCCCTACTCCCCTGTATCAATTACTCTAGCAGAATCCTTTGTCTCTCCAACAGATGGAAGCTCCCTGAGGGCAGTCTCTTTGTCTTGAATTCCCAATTTCTTTGTACATACTAATTGAAAGGAAGAATACATAATTGAATAATATATACTTCAAAATGTCTTTTGAGCAAATGAAGGGGGTGCTGCATGAATAAAAGCTCAGGAGACTTTGTGGCAAAGAAAGAAAGGCAGATGTCTTTCTTTATCTTACGATGCCCACCAACCCGCTCCAGCGCAGTTTCCTCTGCCCCATCTAACTATGTACAATGTCCCATGTATTTTTCCATGCTTCCTTCGTACTAAACTATTTGGTAGATATTATCATCCCCAATTTGTAGATGTGATAGCTTGAGCTCAAACCAGGGTATTTGTTCAAAGCCTCAAAGTGATCAGAACACAGCAGAGGGTCAGAGTCAAGTCCCTTAATCTCTGAAAGTCATCCCACTTCGTAAGAATGTTGCTAATCTGTTTTATCAACTGCTATATCCTCAAATTGCTCAAACCAAACTTTGAAGTTTATTGTTGAGGTTTCTGCTACAAATTTTTTTTAAATTTAAAATGTTTTTCTCACTCCCAGTTCTTCTGCCCCATGCCTGAATACAGAGGGGGCTGCTGCCTGGTTCCCCTCCACCTTAAGTCTCTCTGGTCCCCTCCTGGGCACCCTGGCAGTCTTCAGATCATCCCCTGCTTTGTTATTGCCAAGACTCAGGTCTCCAGGGGCCTGTGTGCACCCTGCTAAGGTCTTCTCATGTCCCACTCTGGAGGGAGTCTTGGAAATGCCCACCTTGGTAACTGGGATTAATAACACTTCTGTATCATATTCACAGAACCGTGCTGCCCACCCCGCATCCCTGTCAGACTGTTTCTTTTGCATTTGATCTCTCTTTGGACTCAGACACTCAACTGGACTCAGGCTGAAGAGGCTGCAGTCCTGCTGCAACCTGGTCCTGCACTGCTGGCTTCTTCCCTAAAATTTAGCAGCTTTGAAGGTTTCTCAAAATGTGGGCTAATGCTGACCGGTAATTTCACCCCCTCTTAGGTTTGGCAATATGTATACACCAACCTTCTGCTGAGAGCCAGTGTAGACAACTGGGGCATGCAAAGAAGCTCAAGATGATGCATTGATGTTCAGATTTTTAAGGTACAAAATAGATTATAATCACGGAAATTATCAATAATTATGCTAACTGGGAAAAAAGTAACTGCTCGCTGTGCCGAGTAAACAGCAATTTACTGTATCTAGAAATGCCTAATTACTTGAATAATATTTTGGAAATTAAATTATGTGCATAAAAAATTAAGCATAAAGATTTCTAGTACAAAAACTTTTAAAAATAAAACACTGACAAATGATAAACATATGCCTGTATTTATATAAAAATTTGTAATAATGAAGTGACAGGTCAGAAAGCTAATGAATAGCGTACAAAAAAAAAAAAACCAGTCGATAGTCTATAAGCAAACCAGACAAGTAAAATGTATGAGCAAATCAAATATATGCAGAGTACAGTTAACTCTCAATTATCCAGGGGACAGATTAACCACAAAGATTTCATTTGTGAAAAGGTTAAAATAACTACAAATTAGTAAAATGCCTATGTCCTAGAAGACCACTGTTAGGAATCCAGCATTACCACCATAGCATAGGAAGGCTTCTCCATCAATCATATTTCATCTAATTAAATTTCTGAAATCTAAACTCAAACTAAAATTTGGCAAAAAAAATTTATAATAACTGACAGAAGAAATATCAATGATAAACCAGTAGAACAAAAAATTTATGATATGAAAAAAGATACAGGACAAATTAATTCCATTTGAGTCAGCACTGAGTTCTTCAAGTAGACTAAAAATAGGAAACTTTTAAGAAGCTCTTTCTCTACAACCTTGATAAGGCAATGATAATTTGGTTAAACTGGCAATGAGCACAGGCAATGCCAGTACCTGGTTAAATCTGTCCAAATGAGCAAATGCTTACTTGACTCTCAGGATGAAAAGTAACTGACGAATTTCTAGCTGGGATTCACATCACTAAACTGATGAAAGTGACATTGGGGCAACTTGACCTGGGTCTGAGAACCGGGTGATGATGGCACTGCTCACACAGGCAGTCAGGAAAAGGGTCCAGCCAGTCAAAAGCAGATCACCAGTGGTACAGCAGTTAATCATCTCAGTGGTCTAAACACTGAAGATGCTTTCCATTAAGTTTATATTAAGTCCATTTTATACCACATTCTGGGCTGGTTTTATTTTAACTCTGACTTGAGTTAAAATTGGGGAGTTCCCAAGTAAATGGCCATATTTATCAAAAGTTGACAACAACATTGACGTCAACATATTGCTTCATTTTAAACATGACTGAAAAAGAGGCAAAAATCACGCAAGTTTAGAATTTTAAGTGCAATGATTAAACACAAACATTTCAGGACACCCTCACATAAAATTATTGATCTTAATGGCTTAGATTGACCAATATAAACTACCTAATATTGGTTGATCTTATAATTGGACCATTCTTTCACGGGAATTTCTTTAAGTATTTTGCAAATGCTTCATCCATATAAAACCAATCTTCTTATAAAATGATAGACATTATTGCAGCTAAATTGCTATAGGAAAAAAAGTGCCCAAGTCCTGGTTGATGGTTCTTTTGCTTCAGACCATATATAAAAATAAAATTCTAATACAACCAAAGGATGTGGGCTCCCCTTTAGTGGTAGAAGAACAAATGTTTTTATTGTTCTAGTTATTTTTTTCATGCATTAATGTTATGGGTATCAGAAAACCATCTAACTACTCGTGGTTGGGTCAGATGTTGAAGTAAAGGGATGCAGAATCAATGGATTTTGGGGAACTTAATAGCATAGACTTTGAAACTTTTTGTAAGGTTCCAAACACAAACTTAACATTAAAAAAACATGTTTATAAAGCAGAGTTGAACTACATGGAAGAAAAAGCCTTGCAGATGGCTACAGATCTCAAAAGAACTTTCTACATAAGAGAAGAAGGCCGGTCACCAGAGCTGAAGAGGAGAGCAGAGGCCGTGTTAGCAGCGTCTCAGTGCAATTCACTCTTCAGGCTCTGCTTTGTTTACACTCCGTTTCTCTTTGGAAATAGAATTTGGAGAAGTCTGAATGTAAACCAGGCCCGAGAGAGCCTTTAATTTATAGAAATATGCATATATTATGTCCTCCTATGGTAGCTGTGTACATACAACAATGAAAAAGGAAGTGATTTTTAAGATAGTTAAGGATAAAAAGAAATAGTTGAGAGAATAAAAGATTAAAGTCTTAGTAACAAGACCATTAAAAAAATAAAACAGTGCACCTCTGGTCTATGGAAAGCATTACTCTGCAGCGAAGGAAATAAACCTTATGTTCTTGTTGAGCCAGGACCCTCTAGTACTCTTGTTGGCTGCCTGGGAACAAAAGGAGCATATACTGCTCATATTGGTGCTAAGGAGACAAGAGAAATATTAAATGGAACCAAATTTAGAAAAACAATCTTTTCAAGGGTGAACTTTGGGAATTGTTTTGAAATTGTATACTAGGTAGTAAATTGGGTCAATTAGGAAAGACTTCTTGAGGAAACTAGAATCTTTTTTGTTTAGGAAATGCCTTAAGATACACAAAACAGGCCGGGCATGGTGGCTCATGCCTGTAATCCTA
>NW_012150952.1:2598178-2599917 GCF_000956105.1 Propithecus coquereli
ACTTCTAAACATTAATAACTTAGTTTGCAAGTATGAAACATCATTAAGATACACAGTTGCCAAATTTAAGATAAATGTATACTATTATACAATACATTCTGCCCAAAAGAGTGCCTAGTGCCCGGCACATAGGTCAATAAACATTTGTTACATGACTGAATAAGTGTTAAGACAAAGGGGAGCTAGCTATGGAACTGCAGTTTTCTTCTGGAGAGTCCAAAATTAACTCTAACCGCCACCAGCACGATCTCCAGATGAAAACTTGTTGCTTTTCCATCTGTAATTCAAATTTAAAACTTTAACAACATACTGAAGCTAGAAGAGAAATAAGCTATAATCCACCTCTCTAAACCTTCTCCACGAAAGCAGGACTGACATTTTGATCATCCAGAATGAGCTAGAAGAGACCACAAAGATAGCTGAGTCCAACTCCCTCAACTGACTGGCTGACTTTGGCCCAGAGAGGTTAAATGATGTGGCTGAGGGCACGGAGCAGAGCACCCTCTAGAATTCTGCTCCCTGGACCTCCCTCCAGTATTTTATTCTTTACTGACTGTGTTTAAATGAATTTTTTGTGAGAAACCAGAAGTCACAGGCAAAATAAGAGAAGAGGGAGTGACAGAAGCAGCTACTATATTTGCCTAATGACAAATTTACCATAGAGATCACTGTGTCAATGGTCTCTGTTCCACAACATTCCATACAGTTGTCTTTACAGGCAATTATAAGAATAAAAATTTGAAGTAAGAGAAGAAAAAAATTTTTTAAGAGAAAATAGTCTCATGATCATTATTGATATTGAGGAGCTCATGTCTAATTATGGTATTTTTTGCAAAAGTATTCATAATTTTATAAATTTACACCTAATTCCTTTTATATAAAAATTTGAAAAGCAAGAAGTCTATGGTGAAGAGCAAAATAATGCTGCCTAGAATCATACCTTTGGATAAATACATTTTTCTTTTGTGACAAGGCTTTGAATCTTTGAAATAGATAAACTTTAGCTGTCAACTATTTTATCTAGATATCTATTTATGATAATAATTTCTAAATTTTACTTTAAGAAATCAAGAACAGAGAAGAAAGTGATCAAAATACTAGTTTTACACTCATGTTTCAAAGCTTTACACTCAACATTTCAGTCACTGACAAGAGTTAAGGTAAAACAAAAATGAGCCAACATACAGACTAGAAATTTCTTATTTCATTTTTATCTTTTAAAATAATGACAACTAAAAATTACTGATTTCATCCTGCTATTCATAAATATGGGGAAACTGAGGACTTCTTTATAGTACCTTCTTACACAAAGAAGAATATGTTAACAGGTGAAAAATATTCTATAAAAGAAATGGAAGGTTTTTAAGCAAATGGAAGTAACCAAAAGGTTATATATACGCCTACCAAACTGAATATTATTTAGGTCAACATAATCATTGAAAAAAAGAACACTCAGTACAGTTGAACAGGAAAATTCCATACACACTTATGAGAGAAGGCTTATTTTAGAAAATTAGTATATCTACAAGTGCTCTTTGTTGCTATGAGCAACATTCTTACAACCACATTCTATTGCCTGAATCAGGTCATGATTACCTTCTAAACAGACTCTGCTATTCTGGAGAAGCATTTTTTCTTTCATTCAGGATTTCTAAGGAAACAGCTTTCATCTTAGGCAACTAAACATCTGGCTTCTTGGTTTGTTTTAAGGAGCAAAATGGGAAAAGAATGAATCACCG
>NW_012150952.1:2599972-2603190 GCF_000956105.1 Propithecus coquereli
AAAAGGATGCCCATTTTTAACTAGGAAGAGTACAAATATTGGCAAAATGGTTTGTAAGAAAGTTGACTCAAATTTTTCTAGGAACCTACATCTTAATTTCTTAGATCTCTGGTTAAACTTCTGGTCCTTCTGTTTCCACAATTTCTAATTTTTATTGTGTACTATTGTATTTCCTTACATCATTTCTTAAAAGTTTAAAGCAATCGGTGATGTTATTTTGATGGAACTGGGAAGTAATTTTAATTGTGTTAAAACTAGAAATGAACACTCATGTACATATGAAACATATTTGAGTGCCTTAGTCATATACCCTTTTTAACCATAATTATATATTCACTCTTTTGGCTCTCCAATGGTTTTAAAAGGTTATCTTTAGATTTATTACTCATTAATCTGACTCAAATTTATCAGTGGAGAAGGCTTATGTAAAACTATTGATGTCAGCAAGAGAACAATAATTACAGTTCTTAGCCCTTACTCAACTCAGATACAAATAACACATTAATAAAGGTTCAGACGTTTTCCATGAAAAGCTTTAAAGTTTACGTTAAAGGCCTGTGTGACGTGGGTTGCACAGAATTCAACCAAGTTCCTGAGTGAGGATACACTTCACATAGTGGAGTTTAACCAAGAGATGTGTATACATAATTGCTTTAAGAATGATCTTAAACTTTCAATGTCCTGGTAACTTGGTTAATAAATATTTTAATTAATATACTGAAAAATGAAAATACACATATCTCTAAAGCAAGAGTTTTTCTTTCTTGAACAGAAAACATCCATAAAAAAATCATACAAAAAGCAAATTTTACTCAGCTTGACCTGACACCACAGTTTAAGTCTGACCAGCTACCCTACATTCGAATTCTCGGTATAATCTCCAAAAACCTGGATTAAAATATTAGTTTCCATGCCATAGAGAAATGCCTTTGAAAAGGAGTATTTTCTTCAGCATAGGTACACAGCTGTTGATATGCAGATACATGGAATTCTATGTATCTAAAAAGACATGTTTTTCGGTACAAATGCATTATGTCTATAATGTTTCCAATGTATACGGAAGAATAATATAAGCTGAAATGATTTCAAAGTGCTTTTAGAGCTAAAAATTCTCAATGTTAAACCAACAACCTCCCCTTTTCCCACCATCTCCAGCTCCAAACAAAGGCCTTCTGAGCCTCCTCAGGACACATCCTTGTAAGAAAACAGGCAGTTACCCATTTACAAACGTACAGTATTCCAAAAGTTCATTTAGTAGTCAGTTCTTCAAAACCTTAACATTTTCCCAGGGAAATGATTACAACTGGAGATTAAGTTGCCACATCAGCATACCAAACTGGATTAAAACAAAATATTAAGACAGGGACAGGAGTCCTACAGAACACTGGGGGGTATACATGCTGTGGCCAACTCCACATGGGGTGGCCAGAACCCACCTTCCTGAGCTGCCATGCTGGTCCTCTCAACTGTGAGCCCAGAATCTTTTCACAGCCAGTCACTGCTGGGGCTTATGGGGTGTACGTGCCACACGAGGGGCTGAGGAGTGGCCTCTAAGAGGACCACGGTTTCAGGAGGTATGAGGGGCAGAGCCAGGGGCTTGATGACAAGCTGAATGGGAACTTGAGGGGAGGCGAGGGGGTGAGGGGTTGAGATGGAGTGGAAAGTGGGACAGAAGGGGGAGGGGGTTAGGGTGGCTCGTGGGGACTACTGTGAGCCAAAGTTCACCTCCCTTCTTTGGGGGATCTACATTCTCTCTCCTCAGGATCACATTAAAAAGATCAGACCTGGGAACATCTGCGATTATGAGGGAAGGAAAGAAACTCCATGGAAGAAGGGTTCAGGAAGGACGGGAATGATGGAGAGAGAATTCCAGGCTGATTTGGGGTCTATAGAAGAGGATATTCCCTAGCTGCGGCCATGGGACAGAGGAGTTCTCAGTGACTCCGTTCTGGAGCTGCTACAATTAAGGAAGTGGTGTAAGTTGGAAACAAGAACAGATTTAAATTATAAACAACATGACAAAGAAGTCAATCAACTTTTTATTAATGAGAGAGCAACTTATAATACTAAATCTTTCAACTATACATTTCATACCCCGACTAGATTACTACAGGACTGCATTTTTGGAAGTCAGATGTTAATATGGACATAAAAGTTATAGTGATTTTCTATTTAGAATGAGAACCTATCTGTATATCTTTTATCACTGACCTTTACTCCATTTTTCTTACATTAATATTTTTAAATGTCCCCACATATAGAAGTGCACAAAAATGTTCTAATCAAATAATAATTAACATTTATTTTTTTCAACAAATATCTTTTGAGGGTCTATTGTGGGCCACTTATTTTCTCAGTGTAGGGGACACAGTGGTGTTGCATCAGAGTTCTTTATGTTACTTTTATTTCTTACTGACAATACTTCCACATAAAGGAGGTACCTCCTCAATGCCTAGCTGGCCTCTCAGTCACTATTTTTTACATAGTAGCTGTTTTGTTATTGTATATCCAACTTTTTTGACCTTAGCTCAACTATAAAGGTTAAAAGAATTTGTCATACTTTTATAAGTCCTCAGGTAACTTGCCTAAAGTATTCAATTTCTTGCTTTGATTATAACAGGGCCTTCTTTAGCTATAGGCTTTGACTTCCGAGTTGTATTATGTGAAAGTGTATTAAAAATAATAAAGTTTACCAACAGATGAAGGATAAGAAGACAAAGATGAATTGCAAAGGCAGAATATAGTTATTTAATCAATTTGACTACACTGAAATTGTACCACCTTTGGCAAGTGGATTCTAAGGTGTTTCATGAAACAATTCTATGCTGTTCTATGATAAGAGTGTGGAAATATTAGCAAGTAGAGTCTGGGCCTTTATGATTTAGAATTGATAGAAGGCTGAGGAAAACTTCATGGGGAAGAGGGAAAAGAGAAAGAAGGGGAGGAAAGAAGAATTAAAACTCTTAAAGTCAAGAAAACAAAGTTTTGTCCTTAGAAAGATTATAAAATCTTTTATTAATAAGTTGATTAATTGTAAATGAATGATTACAAATAAAAGATGTCCTATTGGTCTATGTTAAGAAACTGACGAATATTAGTGAAACCAAAGGAATTGCTGATACCATGTAAGTAAATCATCTTGAAAATCCAAACTGACAAACTCATTAGCATTACAAGGTTGTTGCAGTAAAATGAAAGAATAACTTAGTATCAAAGGT
>NW_012150952.1:2616051-2617458 GCF_000956105.1 Propithecus coquereli
GCGCTTCCTCAGGTTGGTCTCGAACTCCGGACCTTGAGCGATCCTCCCGCCTCGGCCTCCCAGAGTGCTAGGATTACAGGCGTGAGCCACAGCGCCCGGCCCATAGTTGCTTTTTTAAAGTAACTATCGCTAATTCTCGTTAACCCAAAGCATAAAATGCCCTCTCGCTTTGGCTAAGCACATGATGTAATCTATCAATTTTCTCTTTTTTAAAAAAATGATCCAGATGATCACCTTCATCCATTCCTTTTCTGTAATATCTATTATTCAAATGTGGAACCTCCTGGAGACATTCTCTAATTTTTTTTTTCCTTTCCTATCCTATACGCCTCTCCTTTTGAAAATTTTGACTTTCTGAGAAAGTTCCTTATCTTTGCTATCCAATCATTCCACTAAATTTCTTTATTTCTACTTTTTTTATTTTTGAAACAAGGTCTTGCTCTCTCACCTGGGCTAGAATGCAGTGGGATCATCATAGCTCACTGCAAGCTTCAAACTCCAGGCTCAAGCAATCCTCCCACCTCAGCCTCTTAAGTATCTAGGACTGTAGGCATGCACCATCACACCCAGCTACTTTTCTTTCTTAGAGACAGGGTCTTGCTATGTTGCCCAGGCTGGCCTCGAACTCCTGACCTCAAGAGATCCTCCCACTTCAGCCTCCCAAAGTGCTGGGATCACAACTGTGAGCCACTGTGTCCGGCCAATATTTTTAGTTTTAAAAAGAAGAGCTTGCCTGTTCTGTTACTTTTTAAAAATCCTTTTTTTAAAAAATAAATATCCTTTATTCTCTCATCTCTTTTAAGCAATTAAGGCATTTTTCTTCTGATTCCTGGATGGTGTTTTTCCCAAGATTCTTCTCTGGTGTATCGTTTGCCCCTAATAGATATGTTACAGATACTCCCCAGCAGTCCAATGCTCCATGGTTGCCTGTTCTCATTTAAGAGGAACGCATTAAAACTCAGATGGGAAGTTTGGGGTGCATAAAAGGGGCTTGTGACTGGTTAATTTCACTGTAGGGTGATCAGCTGGGGAGCCTATTTCATTAGGGGATCCCCAGATGTTGTATCTACAGATCCTTTTTTTGGTGGGGGAGTGTCATTTTTCCAGAAAAGATTTCTCCTGCCTTTAGGAGTTATGCCTGGTCAGCAAGCACCCCAAAGCCAAGTGGGTTTGGAGAGTTAGAGTGGGGGTTTTCTGACTTCTCTAGAACTCCTGTTTTTCATACTTGCATCTCCTCTTCATTATGGCTCCATTCTGCTGAAAATTCATTATGTTACAGTTGAAATTTCCATAATTTATTCCAGAAATTTGTTAATATCTTTCATTCTCTCTCACCTGCTCTGCACTCCTGTTTGTTCTTAAGGGTCTACACCCTATTTGTTCCTTCACTCATTTTCCTGGGTTTTG
>NW_012150952.1:2617508-2620596 GCF_000956105.1 Propithecus coquereli
AGTAATTCAAAATGCATTTATAATTATATATCAAGGATTTTCAAATACGTCTAATGACCATTCACACTAATCTCCCATGTTTGCTTTCTAAATTCTTATATATAAGCTGTTTAACCTTGCAATTCCATAAAGTAAAAACACCCAGGAGGAAAAGGAGTGAAATTATTCAGGTTTAACTGCAATGCTTTTTGAGTTTTCCTTATCACAAAGACAAATAAATAAATGTAATTTTTGGTTCCTTTTTTTGATTCTCAGAATAAATTCTCCTATTTATCCTTTTCCTATTTAAGGACCCGATAGTTAAATTATTTATTATTCTATTCCTCTGTCTACTTATACCTGTTTAAAGTCCTGCATACATACATAATAATAATAATCACAAAGACTACTACTCCCACCATTACATATTGAGAACTTACTATATGCCAGATACTGTACAAGTGACTTATATGTGTCTTTCAATCTGCCCTATGGTACGTGGTATTATCATGCCAATTTTACAAGTAAGAAATCTGAGACTCACTGGAATTAGGTCATTTGTGCCAGGCCACACAATAAGCAATGAGCAAAACCAGGATTTTAATCCATGTTTATCTGACTAATCCAAAAACCTTCAGTAAGCGTGAAAGCTATCTCCTAGGAGAACCACCATTATCATATTTGAAGATCCAGGACTTCCAGTTTTGCTGTTTAACCCCCTCCCCCATCAATGGCTTCCCATTGCATGTATAATTTTAACCTGAAAATCCTTAATCGAGTTTTTGGTCTTGGCTTCTCTGGTCCCTCACTAGCTCTGCAGCACAATCCTGCGCCACTCCCCTCCTTCCTTTCTGAGGGTGGGGACACGGGCCTCTTCCGATTCCTTTCATACAAAGAGCTTGCTCTTGTGTCACGTCCTTCACACACTCTGTTCCCTGTGCTTGCAATACTCTTTCTCCTTACTCATCATTCAGGTTTCAGCTTACAAGTCATTTCCTCAAAAAGGTTTGTCCTCGACTCAATTAGCTTCTCCTTTTAAACTCTCAAGACACCTGGAAGCTTTCATGAACAGCCTTTCTCTCGATGTGCAACCGCTTAGCATCTCTCCCTCCTGGAGCTGTGAGCTCCCCGATGACAGAGACAGCCTTGGTCTCGTTCGACCCTGTATCTTCTGTGTCTAGCACCGTGACAGGCATGTGACCTGAATGGATATCAAGAAGGGACATTACAGACTGGGAAAAGGCAGGCCTCCAATTGTTCATCCGCTTTTCCTAGAAGCACTCTAAGGCATGCCTGAGTGAATGTACCTGCATTGGCGCTTTCGCCTTTTATGAAACTGTTTTATCTGAAAGGTAAAACAGAAAAAGGTTCATCTAAGCCGCATGTTTCCTTATGCTAAACGTAGCTAACTCTAGAACATTGTAATTTTAAATAATTTTAATGAATAAGATATACCTATAAATAACTTAAATACAGGAGAACACATAGATCCAAATTAGCAGAGCCTTTCAAATCTATCCTTCTGGGGGCTGTACAATGACTGCTCTAACACTATTATTGCTTGAGACATTTCTGAGGCTATTTCTTGGTAACTGCCTTTAAACCAATTTACTAACCAAACAAGGAAGCCTCACTTGATGTTGACAAGCCATCATCCCTTCGTGGCACTGTCTGTCCCCTCCCTTCCCCTACGTGACTCACCAAGCTGAGCCCCCATCACTGACCCTGAACGACATCCCACCCCACGCTGAGGCCTCTGTCAGTTTGGCCCAGTGAAGATTTGCAGAGAAAGGTCACAGGTTCGGTCTGCCCATGGAGAAAGGGGGCAGAGGAGACCCTCTCAGAGCACACCAGGCATGTGTGGCCTTCTCACAACCTGCCATGCGGTGACCAGCCAGGGAATGAGAACTGCTCGTCCCAGCAAGTCAAGTGAGGCCTTTCTGTTGTCACAGGGGCCAGATTTCAGTCCTTGCTCAGTGGGGATCTCTTCGCACGTCAGGGTCCCCATAGACTTCCCAACCTGCACAATGATCTAAGCTTCCTCCTTCCCCCAAAAGGGAGAGGCAAGCTTAGCCTTCCACTCCTCTGCGGTGAAGGACTGATACTCTCTTCTGTGAAAACCATCTCCCTCAGTACGTAGCTCAGAATTAAAAATAACCTTTTCCCATGCCAAATGTCTTCTCTAAAAGGACACCGAATTAACCCGTGAAAGATGCTGGAATGACTTTCTAAGGTGTCGTGTAATACATGACTTTAAAATTCCTTTGTGAGGGATGCTGGTTCCATCCAATCCTTGAGGACACATCCACGTCTGGGTGGCGAAAACAACAGGCCACTAGGAGGTCAGGGTCAAAGGAAGTAACAGCAACCTCACTCAGGCCAGAATCCAAACAGTGTATCTATTCGAAGCAAATAATTTTTTGAAGCAAATATGCCAGCTACATAATTTGCAAGGCTTCGTGAAAAATGAAAACATGGGGATCCTTGTTCCTAAATTATTAAGAATTTCAGAACAGCCAAGGCAGAGCATCGCAACGAGCCCGGGGCCCTGCTGACTGCATAGGATGCTTCGCCCAAAGCCAGACCTGAGCAGAACTAGCCAGCCAGCCTCAATCCGCCCAGCTGTGCAGTTTACATCCCTCATACTGTTGTATTCTTATGTTGTTTCAAAACTGTACGCGGTAGGCTTTGTTAAAAACAAAAACACAAAAACCCAACAACTTCGCCTTTTGCTTTTTTAATCAAACTAAAACATGACCATAGTTTTAATAATCAGATGGTACTAAAAGGCTTGTAATTAAAAAAATAAAAACAGCAGCCCCTGCCCCTTAACTATCCAATCTGATTCCTGCTTATATATTTTTTAACTTGCTGAGCAGTTTGTTCTGCTATTTGTCTCTATGTTTCTAAATATGAATGACTTGTATATATATCACCTATCAACTTTCTATTATGTAGGAGGCTTATTACACAACCTACACTCACATTCCAGCCTCTCTCTTCCCAATCATCTCAATTTAGTATATCGCAGTTTGGTAATTACAATCGAAATTCAATGTTTATATTACACAGTTCACAGTGGAGCCAAATGGATTATATATTTTCTCCT
>NW_012150952.1:2630676-2633427 GCF_000956105.1 Propithecus coquereli
TAGTTAACTATCCTGGTTAAACTATAAATTATCTATAGTAGGCAAAACAGAAATAAAATTTCTTTAGCATTTTCCTGATTCAACAAGATTTTTGAACTTTGGTGAAGAATCCCTTTTGATCCAGGCACTGAAGGCCTAGGTCTCTGTCTTTATCCCTAACAACTCAGGCTTTAGTAAAGGATCTAAAATTTTTGTAAATTTTCAAATGCGAATGCTAGAGAAAAGGCTTAATGAATTAAATCAATCCCCTTTCCCGCCTTCTAGTAACACTGGAACATTCTGAACTTTCAAAAGAGACAATGCCTTACAGTTTACAGATTTTCAGTCATCAACATGTAGAAGAGGCTCGAGGTGATCTTCCTAGAGCTGTCTGAAATTCCACAGACCTGGCTTTAAGGCTTATTATGCTCAAGGCTATCTTTCAATGTATTTTGGTCAAGGTTATAATTTTAATACCTCAGTTCCATAAGTATTCACCCCTGCCCCCCCCCACAGCATGCAACACAGAAACAGTAAGTATGGCAGAAAAGCAAAATCCAAAACCAAGAACTAAATTTATTGATTTCATAAAAGTCTGGTGTGATGTGCTAGTGTTAACACAACACTTTATTTCTAGTGACAATGTTAGTAAAACGCAGTTATAAAATTCTCTAATCTAGCTTGTAGCATTGATGTAAGGAAAAATACTTTATAAACATAAGGCATATGTTAATAGCAGAAGATGTGGAGAAAAGGTACACCGTGAGATGAAGATGATCAAAGTTTTAAAATATGAGCATGTATCATGTGCCAGGCACACATAAGAGCATACACACACAAAAAATCAAACCCTTTATACACATTCTTGATATATTATTTTTAAAACAAAATGAAGAGGAAACTGATCTTCAGAGTATTAACTTAACGAAATCGTAGAGTAGTGAGCGGCAAAGCAAAAACTCAAACCCAAGACTGTTCAAAACCTGTACCCTGAGCCATCTATAGGGATTTTTTAAAATGGGCAAAGGGCAGTGAGATGAAATTGTCTTCACTCCTAGACTTCAGAATAAAAAGTATCATTAGAACCTTTTTATATGTTGAATTAATTTCATTTTTATTGGGAAACAATAAATATTATTCCAATTGTCTTTGATGTTGATGTTCTATCCTGGCAATGATATTTTAGTTTATTCAACAGAACAAAAAATACGAGCCATTCACATCATAAAGTACTGTCACTCCACACCCTCAGCTACTAAAGCAACAGAAACTATCTTGATTTCAAATAGTCTGTTTGCCATACAAATTTATCATGGAGATTTCCTGTAAATTCAATACTTAAAGACCCAAATATCTCACATGAAGTAGTACAAAAACATGGACGCCATAGGTGAATGTCCTTCCTATGCCACGATGAGGAAATGGGAAGTGGAAAAGAGGATGGTGACAACGTGCTCCTGACGCACTCCCACTGGCCTGCCTCACCCCACTGGATTCTCATTCCAGGACTGCCCCTGCTTTGACAGTTGCTTTCTGCCTGTCTCCACCACCTCTGCCACCAGCCCCTCGTGAAAGGCACTCTGAGCATTAACTCCCTCAGGCTCATCTTGGAAGGAAAGCAGCACCATTAAAGTGATGCACAAAGAAGTATGAGATATTTTCATTATGAGTTACACCTCTGGAGGTAATGCATTTGATAAGTAAAAGTTAAGTGAGGAGTTCCACTGGGAGGGGAGAATTTATAAATTATAGAGGTAGAGGAGAATTTCCAGAACTCCTTTCAATCATATATTACTTACACATTGCTTAGGGTCCTTATTAAATCATAAATGTTCCTCCATATCTGACTCTTGTTTACCAACTCAGCCCCATTTCTCCATTTTCTCTCTTCAAACTGTTGGCACCAGCAGTTTCAAGTGTATAATTTTATTTCATTGAAATATACTGCTACCTCTCCCTGCCCTGTCATACTTCTCTCCTCCCCTCCACCCAACCTTGCCCACCTAACACACCCCAGGACCTAGCAGGAACAATAATTTGCATTACAGTTTCCCCAACTCTACCTAGTCCAGTTAGAAGCCCTTTCTACATGGCCCTATGGCACCCTGCACTTCCCTCTATAACCCTACTTATTACCTTACATTGTCACAGTAAACAAGTAAACTGCTTTTGGGCAGGTTTATGATTTCCTTATGCCCCACTGACTAGCTCAGTACTTGGCATAGAGCATAGACGAGTCCTCACCAAATATTTGCTGCATGAATTCATGAATAAAGTTATGGCAAGGGCTACCCCAGGAGAAGGCAAGAAAGAAGAGACTTTAAAGTATACTACACTTTATATGTAAGAAGGGAAACCTGTATATATATAGGGAGAAACTTTGTTATTCATTGAGTTCTATCCATTCAAAAACTTAAGGGGCTGGTAGACTAGAACGCTGTGACAACGCACTTTTCATCATTTGCCTCGTCTACTTTTACAAGAAAGTCTAACTACCACATCATAAAACGAGATAAACCAGTTAAAATCATTAACTAAAACTTAGGTACCACAGTAAACAGGCAGTTATGCAATAAAGAAGAACGATTTCAATTATGTTTTGTTTCCGGCTAGCTGGGAGGTCTACATACCAAAACTGGGTTGGCAGCTCTTAGTTGTTGAGAAAGTCCTACAAATATTCTGGAAAAACCAGTGGGTATAATTTAGGTCCTCAGTAATACAGCTTTTATTGTCAACAGGTGAAATGTAAGGTTGAAAAACCAAGTATCACCA
>NW_012150952.1:2636827-2639566 GCF_000956105.1 Propithecus coquereli
ATGGAAGGATTGCTTGAGGCTTGGAGTTCAAGACCAGCCTGGGCAACATAGTGAGACTCCATCTCTTTAAAAAAAAAAAAAAAAATCAGCGAAGTGTGGTGGCACATACCTGTAGTCCTAGCTACTTGGGAGGCTGAGGCAAGAGGATTGATTGTTTGGGCCCAGGAGTTTGAGGTTACAATGAGCTATAATCATGCCACTGAACTCCAGCCTGGGCAACAGAGAAAGACCCTATCCTTCTTCCCCCACCAAATTCCTCAATTTATAAGCCATATTCCTTTGGTTCCCAAATTTCTCATGTTTCTCTTGTATTTGAAATTCCAAAATAAAATAACTATAATGTAGTGCATAAAACAAGAGAAGTTTAAATATAGAGTGTGCCACTACAAACTGTTCCAGCGCAATTCTCCTCATCTTCACCACTTAGGCTGGCAATCAGTGACAGAAGCTGAGATAATACAAATGTTAAGATTACATTCAAACTACCAGCAGTTTACAATCTTTGTCTATCCTAATTCTTATCACCAATTCAAACCACATAAAGACATCAATGATCCAAAGATTTATTGTCTGATTACATGCCAGATGTCTTGACAGGCACTAGAGATACAAAAGAAGATCTGAACATACCCTCAAAGAGCTCAGGACCTACTGGGGGGAAAGACAATGACAAAAACGGACACGCTGCATCAGAGACAGAGGACTACAGGAACACCAAGGAAGCATCAGGAGAGGCTTCCTAGATGATGCACAGCCAAGCCCAACCATGCCAGGTGGAGACGGATGTGGAGATGACTCAGTAGGTGCAGGGAACTACACCAAACACTGCAGAACACAGGCAGGACCTAAATCAGGGAGTGCCTTGCTTGGTCACATTGAGGAGCTTGGACATTCTCTTGTTGGCCTGAGGATCCATGACAAGATTTAAAATGAAAAATGTGAGGTGGGTAGATTTTACGGTGTTTTAAATACTGAGGACCCCCCCCCCCAGCTACTCTGTGAGTCACAAATTTTAGGGGAACAAAGCTGGAGGCAGTTAAAAAGCCGTTGTAAGTAAAAAATGAAAAGAGTCCGAATTAGGGCAGCAGAAGTGTTTTTTTTTTAAGGCACATTTGATATGCAAAGAAGATAGAATCAGCGGGACTTTTAATCACAGGATGTGGGGGATGAAGTTGTGGGAGGACTCCCAGATTTCTGGCTTGGGTGGTGATGCCACCAAACAGGATACAGGAAGAAGAGTGGGTTTAAGGGTAGGCAGTAGGTTTGGCTATACTGAGTGGAGCTGGACATTCCTGCAGACATATCCCAGGGAGGGAGAGGAGTGGGCCAAGGATGGCACCCTGGGTGACACTGAACACCAAGGGGTGGGTGACACTAGAGTAAGAGAGCTCGGAGGGCAACTGGGAGTGTGTGGTGACGTCTTGGCATGCCAAGGAGAAAGACACAAATGACAGTCTCAAATGCAGTAGGAAGGTCCAGTAAGGTCAGAGCTGGGCGTGTCCATGAGATGAAGAAAGTAGGGTGCACTAAGGACCTTGGTGAAAGCTATTTCAGTAAAGTTATGAGAACAAAAGTCGGACCACGATGAGTTAGGAAGTAAATGAGAGAGGTAAGAGGTAAGGAATGGAGATGTTTGGTCAAAGAGCTATTAAACATAGAAACAGGGTTAAAGGTGGGTTTGGGTCACTTTGCTTTTTAAATTATTTGAAGTCTCACCTCCTAGATACAACCAACATTAACATTTTGGTGACCACACTTTCATATATTCTCTGGTGTGCATTTGTACACACACATACAGGGCAGACAGAAAACATTTACTGTCAACAAAATTATTATGCACTAATAAAGTGAATTATATCTTTACCACGAAACCACCCTTTAAGTTATCAGAATTCAAACATACACATAAAAGTACAGTCTCTCTTCTAAATCAAAACCAAATATTTCTAATCTGTTTCTTACTTCTGAGAAACACAATGTGAAACAATCAGCCCAGGAAACAGACACACCCAATTCTATTGATTTTTAGAAGGTAGAAAGCAATTACCCACTTGGAATGTTTCCAGGGGTTTAAACACACAATCTTATGGGTAGAACCCTGGAAGCTACACCTCTGCGGGCAAACAACCTCTTAGTAAGGGGGTACTGACAATATACGCCCAAAGAGTGGCACCCAGTGAGTCATCAGAGAGGGAAAAGTCCCACCCTGTGAAGCTTCCACACCTGTCTCCTGTCTCACCCACGAAAAAGAGCAATACCCAGAGCTGTCTGGTGTGGTGTGGCAACGTCAACAAAGCTGGGAATACTGGCTGAACTGGCCTAGTCAGCTGAATGGCCCTGGATTTGGCTTGGGTTTGCTCTAGCAGGAAATGGGGCAAGAGGTCAGAATTGTAACATAGAAAAGGTAGTCCACAAAGATTTCCGGAGAAGAGAGTAGGACATGGGTGGTTATTGTACACACTGCGGGTTGTGTAGTTTTTTTTACTAGAGCAACAGCAGCTCCCAGGCAGCTTCATTTTGGTTACAGAGCTCTTCCCCTCCCCCCTCACTCCTACTCTCACTGCTGATGCCAGTTCCCTTCCATAGAAGTCATCCTGGCAGATACTGGAATATGTTTGATAATGCTTTCCTGTATTAATCACTCTCCTTCATCTGCATACAGCAGATTTAAAAGCATTAATGATGAATATCTTAATTTTTATTTTTAAATAGAAAATGAAGGCCAGACACAGTGGCTCA
>NW_012150952.1:2639616-2641306 GCF_000956105.1 Propithecus coquereli
GTACATTTACATATCCATTTTAAGTATAATCATCTATATAGATTGCTTATAACGACCGCTTTCAAGCAATGTTACAAAAATAAAAGGTTATAAACTACTTTAGCTACCTTCAATAGCAACTAGAAATTACCACAGTTGGTCTGGCAAGAATGGTGGGAAGAGGAACAATGAAGAGATGTGGAAATCCTGGAAATAGCTACGATGATCTTCACTATCTCCCACACCAGATGTTCTAGTTCCAAGAACTCTGATTCCAGGATACAGTCTCTCATTTACTCATCCTTCCCATCAGTCTTCACTGTCCATACTTCCTTTCCATTCCTTTACATGTGTCCTTGGGATACCCAAACAATGTTTCCCTCTGGAACACGTATGCTCTAGAGTAAGAGCTTTTCATATCTCTTGCAAAGACCTTTTTAAGACTTTTAGTGGGCTAATGATCTAATTCCTACTATATTTCTAAATTAAATGTACTTTACAAATAATATTTGAAATTATAATATTTTCCTTCAGTTGTTAAATAGTCAATAACGGACAACTAGAATGTGTGATTTTCTCAGTTTTCTATAATCAATTTTAAAGGCAAATGACAGAAAAGAGAGATTTATTGGAAACCATGAAAATCTCAATTATGAAATTACTGAAAGAGACAAATTTATATGGTTTCAGCAACTGATGACTAAGCTAGTGTTCACTGGGATAAAACCCTTAACATTGGGCAAGACATCAGAGATCACCTCACCATGTACTTATGTGTCAACCTGCCCTTCCAGTTTCAATTCCAAAAGAGCAAAATTCAGGATATTTTAACTATTAAAACAAGAGGTGGATACTAATGAGGAAAGATGTTTATCAGCCATGTCTGCATTTTTAGACAGTAATATCCTACTAACTACGTACTTACCCCATTTGTATACCTCTTTGCAAAACTGTAAATTTATATCTATGTTGAATCATTTTATACTGAGTAGTAAAGATTGCTTTTTGAAGAAATCCTAGGGAAATATAATACATCAAGTATATAATAATTTATCTTATACACCTTTATATCTGGATTCATTTATCAAGTTTGCTTAAATTGAGGTAAACGGGATTGTAGCTTGAAAGTATTCGACTATATTAATGAGTTATATAAGAGGTTTAGTTTTGAATCCAAATCGATGAACCTGTCTTAACAAAAACAAATATTCCTGAAAAACTGGACATACCACAATTTCCCTAGTCATCATTACAAAAGCATACCTATGTTACTTATGGGAAAAAATAATTTCCTGTCTCAAGGCAAAAAATCTTAAGAACACAGTACATCTTTAAAACACAAATTATTGTAAGGAAATTAAAAAAATTATCTAGCCATTAATTGTAATCCATGGCTCCATTCCTCTGCAGAAGTAAATGTTACTTTTTGGACATTATTTTGTCACTGTGACAAAATGGATATGGTATCATAATTGTGTAGTTAACTATCCTGGTTAAACTATAAATTATCTATAGTAGGCAAAACAGAAATAAAATTTCTTTAGCATTTTCCTGATTCAACAAGATTTTTGAACTTTGGTGAAGAATCCCTTTTGATCCAGGCACTGAAGGCCTAGGTCTCTGTCTTTATCCCTAACAACTCAGGCTTTAGTAAAGGATCTAAAATTTTTGTAAATTTTCAAATGCGAATGCTAGAGAAAAGGCTTAATGA
>NW_012150952.1:2644211-2647241 GCF_000956105.1 Propithecus coquereli
TCTAAGACTGAGATTATATTTTAAGTCTAAGACTCAGATTAAACTTTTTCTTCTCCTAAGTTATTTAGTTTTATAACATCTGGAGATAATCCAAATTCCACTGATTTATAGAAGATGTATTTCTTTGAGAAGTTTCCTAGATGTTTTCATCTAGTTTTGAGACTACCTCCCTTTCAAAATGAAACACAACAGAAGCAATTTCTCAATAAGGTCCTCATTGCCAAAGTCCAAATTTTATTTGTTTTGTTTTGTTTATTTATTAGGTATTTCCAAACTGGTCACTCTCCTAGGATTTAGGGGTAAAAGGATGACGAAAGGGTCCAGTTTCGGTGCTGAGCAAGCCAGGGAGACACATACTAAACATTACTACAACACAAAGAGAAAGGCTGAGGGAAGTAAGCAGGGCAAGCCAAGAGGCTCATGGGAGGAATGACTAAATGCCTACGGGAGCCAGGTAAGTTTCACATGGGAGGTGGCACTGAATCTGGGGCTCGAGGGATGGACAGGAAGCAGGGCATTCCTGAGACAAGGCAGAGCCAAAGAAGGCTATACAAATTTGAGATGTTCACTCCTAAACCAATATCCTATTCCAGGATATTCTATCCATCTTTTCACTTTTATCTAAATATACCAAGTACATTCTTACCCTTGCTTATATCTCCCCATCCCTCTTACCTGCTTAAACCCTGAGCTTCTTTCCAGGTCCAGCTCAAGCCAAGCCTTGGTCTCCCAAGAAGCCCTGGCAGCTACGGATCCTCCTCCCCTCCAAAACTAACCCCTATAGTTCTCACGGGTGTTTTTCAGTAGATCCCGGGCACTTTCGACTTGTACTAGAACCTGTCTTTAAGCTTAGGTTTCCCTGTATTAGTGACCAGGGCCATGTCCTGTTATTCTCCTCCTCTTTACGCCAGCGCCTGGCCCTCTACAGGGAAAAATCGCTTCATAAATGTCTGCTGCCAACGAGGAACCACTGATCGACGCTGAGCTATGTTATTTCAAAACTTTATCGCATTTCTGTGTACCTGTGGGTCTTCATGTTGTTACAGTGTGTCACAGCTGTCAAGCAATTTTCATGAGATATATGGCCAAAATGCCACCCAGAACTGAAACAGAGGTCTCAATATTTCTTCAGTTGGTAAAAACACCCGTCTCCTTTCCTACTCTGAATCACCATTCCCACTGCCTTATTTATAACCTCTGGACGGCAGGAAGTCTATCTTTTATATATTAAAGTCATAAAATCTCCACAGACCCTGGTGCTAAGTACCAAGTGGCTAAATTATTAATTTTAACGAATGGAAATGGATCTATAAAGACCCTTCACAATCATGCCCTAGATACTTTTCTAGCTCATTCTTTCACATACTCTTTCTCTTGTCTCTTTTCCTCATGCACAGGCAATATGAATGTGGCTTTTTAAAAATATATTTTTTAGGCTCTATACTTTGATCAGGAATCTGAGAAACACAGTTCCCTGGTAATAATAACACAAAATTAAACATACAAAAGGTAATGCCTAGCACTTCGGTATAAATAGATAACCAAGAAAAATCTGCTTTGTGAATTTATTAGAAACTATAATTTTAATAATCGTCCATTTAGAAGGTGGACAAATTAGTCTGCAGTTGATCTGAGCAGTACACCTGCACCGTTGTTCCTAGCGAAGGAAGGATCAGAACCTCATGGCATCTGAATATTACTTCTATTATATTGCTTTTCCCACAAATAAGCTCTACAGACGACAACGTTCTGACACAAGTGCGTGTTATCAGAGACATGCTGAGTGAGTGAGTGAAAGGCAAAGCTAATTCCAAATGTAAAGTCACATTTCAGGGCCCATATGCTTCTTCAAAAGATGTGGAAAGACTTTTCACATCATGAATTTGGACAATGATTCAAATTACTTCATGTCTGCATATGTCAAATATTTTTTTGTATGTTTTTGAGCAGAGATAGTTAGAAATTAGCCATAGTGGGGTTTTTTTTTTTTTTTTTTAAAGTCTATCAGTTCACCAATCTGAAACTCTTTTCTAATTTCAGCATTAACAGAAACTTTGTTGGTAATGTCATTTGTTGCAGGTTTAAAAATATCTATGTTTCATATAGATACGTTATATCTATATTTACAATATATAGAGATGGATGGATGGATGGATAGATCTCAAGCCTTCCCCTCAGTCTCTTAAAGTGAAAGAATGATAATTTTACAGTTGCTAATAAACAGTATTTTTTTTGAAAATGTAAGGATTTTTTTTTTTGATAGGAGGCAAGGTCACATATCATTCAAAGTAAATTTATTTAATTTCTTCCTGATTTCGTAAAACATGTCATGGGGCATCTTGTAAATTAAGAAGAAACCATCTATGACCTCAGTGAGTTTTCTTAACATCGCTCTGACACAATCATCATCATTTTAGTGTCTTTCCCCTGGTAAGGTTTTGCCGATATCGTGTAGACAGCAAAGACTGAACAAACAGAAGCCTGGATGCCAGTCCTGGGCCTGCTACTAACTGTGTGTGTGTCCTTCATTTCTTCAGTTATGAGGTTTGGGGAATGAACAAGATGACCTTTCTCTTGGAGCTGTCAGCTGCTATACACATCATCAAAAAGTACTTAAGACAAGATTCTATTTAAACAGGTTGTACATGAAGAAAATTATTAAAAAGTTTCCACTGACTGGTAGGTCGCACACTACTTCATAGCAATTTTAAAGTAAACACGGTCACATCACTTATAACAACATGCTTATAAAAGTGTAAGATGTATTTTTACCACAGGCATAACTCTCAACGTTTCAATCACGTTTTGTGAAATGATTTAAGTCAATATTTCTCAATTTGGCCAGGTGTAGTGGCTCACTCCTGTAATCCCAGCACTTTGGGAGGCTGAGATGGAAGGATTGCTTGAGGCTTGGAGTTCAAGACCAGCCTGGGCAACATAGTGAGACTCCATCTCTTTAAAAAAAAAAAAAAAAATCAGCCAAGTGTGGTGGCACATACCTGTAGTCCTAGCTACTTGGGAGGCTGAGGC
>NW_012150952.1:2650201-2660422 GCF_000956105.1 Propithecus coquereli
GTTTATAATGTCAAAACTCAACTCTTTCTGACATATTTTAATACAAGGAAATATCATCTACTTTGGTAAAAACTAAGTTTCAATTGGGGGGAGGGATTTCTTTCTACCATTACGATAAGCTGACCATTTGTATCCTCCCCTCCAAAATTCATGTGCTGAAACCCAACCCCCAATGTGATGGTGTTTGGAGGTACAGCCTTTGGGATGTCATTAGGTCATGAGGGTGGAGGCCCCACAAATGGGCCAGTGTCCTTGTAAGAGAGACCCTCACCCCTTCCACCACGTAAGGATACAGAGAGAAGGTGTCAATGAAACAGGAAGCAGGCTCTCCCCAGACACTGAATCTGCCCATGCCTTGATCCAGGACTTCCCAGCCTCCAGAACTGTGAGAATACATTTTTGTTTATAAGCCACCCACTCTACGATATTTTTGTTATAGCAGCCTGAACAGACTGAGACAACCGCCACGGAACAGACACAAGTATAAAGTCAGTGGAACCCCGGTATACAGTAGACAAGACTATGCAGAGCTCAAATCCCCAAACGTTCCAGTGGCAATCAACATGTTCTTCAGGGTGATGTGTCAAGGGAGATGAGGAGTAACAGGCACATCCTGCTGCGCACCTTGCTTCCCAGTTCCCTTGGCTGACCTCTCCAGAAAACAGCAGAACACGTAGGTGCCACGTCCCTCCCCTGCTTTCACTCGCAGAAACAAGTGGAAAATGGTGCAGAAGGTGAAGAGAACTGTCTCCGTTTGGATCACAACCTATTCGATATCATCGTCTGATGTGGCGAATTATAAAAAGGGGGAAAAAAAAGACCTACATTTTCTCTTCTTCCACATTTTCCCAAGAAGACTCTGACAAGAAATAGAGAAACAAGTGAATTTTTCAGGTCTTCAGGGATAATATTACAAGCAAAGCCACCTGAAAATAAGGCATCTGGAAAAAGATGCTGCCAAAAGGGAACAGCTGACACATGTTAGGCCCTAGCCGCCCACAAGCATTTCTGTAAGAAAATCTCTAAGGTTGGTATTATGTGCCATCCTGATTTCTTACCTTTCTTTCTTTCTTTCTTTCATACCTCCAGAGAGATATGAACTTGGCAATTTTCCATCACCTGCTTTACAGTGGACCAGACTTTCTGTCAGTGGTGTCAATTTAGGGGAAGTCTCTTATAATTATTTTTGTAAATTAGTCTTCAAGGCCGTATAAAACTACAGAAAAGAATTTCTGGCAAAATTCAATAGTTTCAAAATTCAAAATACTTTCACCTAAGTAAACCATGCCAACACAGTATTCATTATTGATGGACGGCGTCCTTACACATTGCATTTTGCCAATACACTGCCTGGGAGCTTTGAATGCTTAAAACCTGGTGTGTGATTTCAACAGCTTTCATAAACAACAGAGATATGACTCAGTTGAGTTCTCAGAAGTAGAAAGTTTCAGCTTCCACAAAAGACCATGAACCCAGCGTTCACACAAATCTCCTATCAGATGTTTCATGCATGGTCTTCAAAGACATGAGGAATTCAAGTAGATGTTAGAAAGGTGACACTCTGATGAAGGCAAAGTAAGGTCACACAGTCACAAATTCCTTTTCTGGGCAGCTAGCCAACTTTTTACATTGTGTTCAGTCATTACATATCACTCCACTTCTTGCTCTGGACAATAGTGCTTCTTTTAATTTGCAGGTTGGTTTTCTAAATATAAGCTTATGTGTTCCTGGATCAATGACTAAACTCCCCACCCTCTCTGCAAGTGATATTCTCCTTGTCGACATGTGCTCATATGATTGTGTTCTACCTCTAGCTTAAGTCAAACTCATGGAAATGAATTGTGCTAGACCTTATGCTAGACCTTTTCTTAGGTTTGAGCAGAACAGTAGAGCTCCAACAAAAGCAACTAAGATCTGCATTAGTTTTAAGCAGCTACCTCTGGAGAAATATGTACATAAAGATGATAAAGGAAGGCAGAAAGTAGAGGATGAAAGGTGAAAGCAAAATGCCTGAATGATTCTAAAAATAAAAACTATTCTGTATAATATGTGCCTTTGAGAACAACTCTACATGGGGCATAAGACATATAATAATTTCATACTTGTTCATATATTCAACTGTTCAACCATTTAAGAATCTACTATGTACCGGGCCCACTGCAAAATACTGTGAAGAATACGAAGATAGATTTTTTTTTTTTTTTTTTTAGGACAGAGTCTTGCTCTGTTGCCCGGGTTAGAGTGCCATGGTGTCAGCCTAGCTCACAGCAACCTCAAACTCCTGGGCTCAAGCGATCCTCCTGCCTCAGCCTCCCGAGTAGCTGGGACTACAGGCATGTGTCACCAGGCTTGGCTAATTTTTTCTAGATATGTATTTTTAGTTGTCCAGATAATTTCTTCGTATTTTTAGTAGAGACAGGGTCTCACTCTTGCTCAGGCTGGTCTCGAAGATAGATATTATATTTAAGAGCTTTCAAGAAACTAGCATATACTAAAAGTGCATACTGAAGCATAGACATGGTTCCAATAAAGTGTTATGAGACTTATAAGAAGAAAAAGCCCTATCAACAGGCTTCAAGATCAAGTATCATTTAAGCACAAAAGATACCTACTCGCTCCTAAAGAAGATGTTAAGTATATGAAGAACCAGGAAAATCTAGTCCTACTAAAAGTAATGCTTTGCAATCATTATAAATTATATAATATATAAATAATATATAACCTATAGTTTACAAAGCATCTATAGTTTGGAATATACTTAATATTCCAAATACCTAGCAAATTAAGTATTATCATCACTATTTTAAAAATTTAGAAAGTAAGGTTTAGAAAGGATAAAGGCACTGTTTGAGGTCATAGGGCTGGTAATATAAACTGCAGAGGCAAACACTAGACTCTACCCATTTTACCCTACCACAGACACCCTGGAGTCTGGACACCCAAAAGAGCAGTTCTAAACACTAGTGGGACTGCAGATCTCAAGCTACATGGGTTTTCCCACAGGTTCATCTGAATTTGGGGGACCTTCATATCTTACTCATTCAGACCAATTAAACTGAGTTCACTGCCAGTCTAATTCTATTGGTGAGTCAGGAATCACTTGAGAAACCCAGTCCATTCAAAAGCTGCCAACTGGAGTAATCTTTCCTTGCATTAGGTCTCACAAAGACACCAGTATTGTCATGTTAGATATTTTGCCTATCCTACAGGCAGCCAAACTGGAAACCATTTGCTTAAAGGCAATGGTTGGAAATTAGAGGCAGTGGTTTGGAAATGATTTCAGTATTAAAAATACTGTAAAAGACAATGGGACATACCTGGCTCTTTAATAAAATCTACATCTACTTTGTAAAGAATAGAAATCATTTGTTCAGCTGATTTACTTCGATTTTCTAATGAGAGAATAATATAATCTGCAAATAATATTCTCTTCCTTTCCAATGTTTAAAATCTCATTTTCTCTTTTGTCTTATCACATCAACTACAAAATAATAGCAAAAGCAGCAGAGAACACTTACATGGTGATTAGTATATGCTAGATGCTCTTCTAAGAGTGTTATAAATTCATTTAATCCTCATGACAAATACCTATGAGGTAAGTATTATTATCCTCAATTTTATAAATAATGAAATTGAGGCACAGAAAAGTTAGACCACATACGTAAGACCACATAGTCACTAAGGAGGTGAGCCACGACAATGAACCTCCTTTATACACTGTCATTTTACTATTTACTCTAGTTGGGAGGAAAAGTCCAAGGTGTTATGCCACAGAAGAGTAGAAGTGAAAGTGGGAACCCTTATCTTGTTCATGATTCTAATGAGGTCAGAACTATGTTGTTATTGTTGTCTGTTTTAGGCCATAAGGAAGAAGGAAGGGGATGAACTTGAGTCTTTGCCAGGAATCCTAGAACTGACCCAAGGTGGTTCCTGCCACCTGGACATCTTGGAGCCTGTGTCATTCAAAGTCTGCCCAGCTGCCAAACATGAAGACAGTGGTCCGAGGTGACTGGACATTAGCAGCACTAGTGGATGTCCCTCTACATGGCGACATCTTGATGGTTACCACATGGGAACTCACAGGAACCACAATATAAAAGATAATTTCTTAATGGTTCCTGTAACAGGTAAAATGAATCATCTGATTTGATTTTCCTTCCACCACCTCACAAAAAGTCTACTCTGTGTGTGTGTGTGTGTGTGTGTGTGTGTGTGTGTGTGTGTATTTAGGGAGAGATCAGGTGTGAGGTGAAGCGATAAATGTCAGGAATTTTGTAGTTCACTTTAAATGTCTTCATTCTTTAGGTTTCCATAGTTGTCTGCTCTTAGTTCAGATATGGGGTTTTTGCTCAAGTAAAAGGACTGTTCTCTCCCAAGCCCATCTATATCTTGGGAAAACATAGAAGACCCTTCTGTTCTGCATGGTGCTCCAATGGGAGGGAGGAGGAACAAAAAGCCCTGGCATTTGTAAGCTTTTTCTGTTAGAAGTGCTCTTGCTAAGAACACTACCTATGTAGTGTGGCTCACAAGAGAGTTAAAGGTAAGGTAGGGATGGAAAAACAGAAAAGAGCAACTACAGCCTCAATCAAAATGCTTTTGCATACCTGAGAGCACATCGTCCTTCTCTTCCTGATTCAGACAGCCTGTCCGTGAGAATCCAGAGTCCTGAGCAGACTCAGGGAACAATGGAATGTATTATTTGCTATTTCCACTTTACTTATGCAATTTGCTAGCCACAAAGGGCTGTCTCCACCTGCTGACAAAGAATTATCTCTAAAACACAAATATAATATCACGGGAATGAGCTCACTGCTTACAGGAGACAGTCCAAACCCAGCAGGGTCACAAGAACGCTGCCATCTGGCCACTGCAGCAGGCTGCAGGTTGCAGGTTGAGTGCTCAGCTCTGCAATTGGGTGGCTCTGGGTTTGAACCTCGACTTCACCACCTATTGACGGTAGGACCTTGGCTAAGATCCCAAAGCCTGTTTTCCTCATCCGGAAAAGGACAGTTTCTATATTAAATGAGATGATGGCAATGTGTAATGCACTGGCCCACTGCACGGGAGGTGCTCCCTGAATACACGCTATGGTGGGTCCTAACTGCCACCACTGCCTTGTCTCTGCTGTCCCCTCACCCTCTGCATCCACTGCCCAGTATCTAGGTCTTCAATTACTCGTTAATATCTGAATAGATCCACAGACCTACAGCAACAATGCTTCAGCTGAGTCTCTCCTTAGATTTGGACTCTCTATACACATGCCCAAACTTAAAAAAAAATGCTGTTATTAAAATGTTGGGAAGGGAGAAGAATTAGCAATATAAGAGAAATGGTGATACACTTGGGGAAGGGGGAGCTGGGAAAGGAGTTCCAGATCTTGACTTAACATGGACACATGTTAAATTCTTAATTTCAACAGCACTTTAAGAACCACCTGTCATGCAGGTGTATATTGTACTCTGAAGCAGGTAGACCAGGTTTGCAATGTTGTTTTAACTCTTTTAAAATCTGTTTATTCTAGCATTTACAGATACACCCTTTCTGAAAATAAAGGAAGAAGAAAAGAGCCAGGATACTTCTGGAAGATAAACAAAGCTTTTGCAACTAAAGGGACTGCTCCACTGCTGCCCCCTGAATTTTTCTGCCATGACACACATGGCTGCTATCAGTCTTATGAGGTATGTGCAGAAAGTAATGTTGATTTACAACCTGTTGAGCTTTTTTTTTTCCCCCGGTCTGGGCAACGACTGGTTATGTTTTAGAAATCAAGTATGATACTAATTTTCTAGACAATGTTCGTCTGGTGGCCTCTGTTCAAGAAGTGAGAATTTTTTATTAATGTAGCAAAAAATAAAATGATTATCAGTAATAATAAAGATAATAACAATATTAAAATATCTGGGTTTTTCCACCTCGGCACCATTGACATTTAGGGCTGGATAATTTGTTGTGGGGGCTGTCCTATGCACTGTAGGATGTTTAGTAGTATCCTTGGTTTCTACCCACCAGATTACAGTATTATCCCATCCTCCAGTTGTGACAATCGAAAATATCTCTAAAGGCTGCCAATGTCCCCAGGGTGGAGAAGAGGGTACAAACTTTCAACTGGGACAAGAACCACCGGTCTATGTTAAAGAATGAAAACAATCATTCTTTTTCTTAAGTAATAGAGTTAAAAACTGACAGATTCTCTAACAGATGTTTTGATCATGACGAGTAAACCTACAACACATACAGTCTCCCTCACAGAGAAATGTGCCACAGTATTTTTCATTCAATTCATCACATTTTCTAGATTTTGACACTTAGAACAAAGAATTCCTACTAGATGTAGAAAATAAGTAGTTGCCAAATATAGGTACAACTATCAAATCTTGATGGTATCAATCTTTAAGAGCCTGGGATTTTTGTATACTGTTTTTTCTCTCATCTGATCCTTCACTCCAAATACACTTTTCTGTGGAACTTCTACCTATGACGTACCTGGCAGGCCCGAGAATTAAATGGATAAGAACATTCTTGTTAGTCTAGAGGTCTGACATCTGAGATGACAGGAAACTCCTACCAGAAGGCCCTTAGGGTCCCAAAAGATCACAAAGAGTTGTTTTAAAGAAATCGAAATCTTTACTTTCTCATTCTATTTCTTATAAGGAAGAATTCTTGAAGAATTCTTCCTAATAATAGAGTATGAAAAAGTGTTCAAAAGCAACTGCCTATACCTAGGAGGTTATGTTTTTTTTTAATCTGTTTCTTAAAAACTGGAAAAAAAGTTTTTAAAATTCTCAGAATTATCTTTCTCTCCTTTTTCCTTGTTCCACTTATCTAAATATCAATTTTCACCTCATCAACATCTCCCCCACTCCCCAGCCTAGTTCAAGTCTTCATTATCTTTCATCAAGTTTATTTTAACAACTTCCTAACTGGTTTTCCCACCTGCAATTTCTCACCATCTTCTAAGCCTCCATACCTGATCAATTTAAGGCACCTGCAGGGGAGAGGGGTTGCCCTTGTGTAATCTTTTTTAAAATGCAGACTCTAGGGGAACTCCCCAAGGCACAGAGATTACAGTTCCCATAATTCAGTCTAGAATTTGCTTGAAACTAGGCTTCTAACTTTATCTCCTACATACTCCTTCCTCTCTATCCCACAAACCATTTAAGTTACCTTCTCTGTCACCCATAATCCAAAGCTTTGTTCAGCTGGTACTGTCTAGAATGCCCTTTTCTCCCTTGTTCACTTGAAGGCCCTCACCTCCCACTCCTGGAGAGAAGTCATTGCTCCTTATTCAACCGTTCTGTGGCATTTTGTTTGCACCTCTGTGCTACGATCACCTCTCCACTGTCAGTGTCTTAGAGCTGTATCTGTCTGATTCAAGTCTGAGACCAGACTTGCTCTCCACGCAGTTCGCAGGCATCTTTGTAAACCTACCCAAGAAAAGTTTGCCCTTCAAAGATCAATCAATTTCAGTGGGGTCAAAAATATTGAGGAAGCCCTTAAAGTATTCAAGCCTGTGTTAGATGCCGTGTGAGAGAGGACTGCCCCTCAAGGAGCACTCAGTAGTGGGAAGAGTTAAGAGCAAGACAGAAACCCCCTTGGGTACAAATTGTTATAGGGATTCTCAAGAGGAAGGACTGTAACTATACGGTATGGAAGATTAGGAAAAGCTTCCTGAAGAAGGCTGGGTGGTTGAGGCAAGATTTCACAATTGGGTGGTGACTATGACGAGTGAGCTGTCCAGGTAGAAGCAGCAGCATGGAATATGGCAGGGCAGAGCCTGTCTGAGCAACGCGGTCTGGTGCAGCAAGTGCCCGCTGGGGTGTCTCCTGGAAAACAGTGTTTGTAGTCGAGTGAACAGCAGACCTCAGAAGGGCCCAGTGTTAGACTAGAGTTTGTACTCCCGTGGGGAACAGCTCTGAAAAGTCCTGGCCAGCTGGTGGAACAAAAGAGTCGTACTTGGCAAAAAATAATCTAATGATAACACAGATGATTGATTGGAAGAGGAAAGGAAGGCACCTGGGTCTCTAAAGCAGGTGAGACACGGCCAGGGTGGGTTGGAAAGGGGGAGCAGCTTCGACAGGGACTGTGGAAGGACAATTAACAAGACGTGGCATACGATCACTCTGGGGGCCAGGAAAGGACCTCAGGTGGACCGAGGATCAAGATTCCCACACAAGGTGGCTGGTTTCATTAATGGAAAAGAGTCGGGACTATGAAATGGCATGAAGGGCTGTAAGGAAAAGTATAACTGCCACTGAGTATTAAACTTACAAAATGTAAAAGGCATGGAATGGAGGAATGGAATATTTCAAATGTCTACGTGCCCACTGCATTTCATTTACCTACAATGATTTTTAACAGCTAGAAAATAAAAGCTCTGTGTTTATTTTGCTTGTCTCACACTATTAGGGACAAACCCCATGGTGTTCTGTAAACCAGTTCTAACACGTTGGAGGCACTGCGTAATGTATACCTTACTAAAAATCAACACGGACATGTCTGAATCATCTACCCTCTTGCCCCAAATGTCAGAAAAGTTCACACGGTACACATGGTTTGTTGTTTTTCTGTTAGAATACACTCAACAACCACGGAGATGGGTCAGAGGTTTAACAGAAAGCCAACGCACAACTTCCCTGGAGAGTGAATCATAAAGGCAAGTGATTCCAATCCTAAGAAACTGAGCTGAGTGACTTCAGGAAGTGTTACTAGCATTGCCATCAGTTTTGGAACCCATTAGGTCTGCTTTCCACAAACAGAAAAAGCTCAAAGCAATTCCTAAAAGGGGAACCTTTTAAAAGGTCACTTCTTAGAGGTACAAATCCAATATGGAAATCAAATTATGAAGTGAGACAAACACATTCCCACCTATGCTATAAACACTCCATTAACAGTGTGGTCACAGGGAGCTTGTTCAAACTTTCCACCTGATGTTAATCACATTATCTCATAGGTTAAATTACACTTGAACTGGAGTTAGCCCTTTCAAGTACCAACTTTCCACTGAGTACCTAAATACAAGTGAAAAGAAACAGAAAACCGCAGCCTAGGTGTTTTGAACCCCAGATGCCACTCGTGTTTGGTGCTAGAGTTTTTGTATTTTTTTAATACTAGATTTTCTGTTTGTAGATCCAGTATATGATTTGCAAGGATTGTGAGAGTAAACAGGCTGAAACGTGAAAACAGCAAAAAAGGGATTCTAAAATTTTTATTATTTTACTAGCATTTATAGATCAAGAGTTCTTACTTCATTTAACACCAAATAACTTTCCAATGTATTTGCTCACATTACCCCCTCCATCTCCCTCATAAAGCTCTTATTTTAAGAAAATAATGAAAAAAATAGTTCATTTCTTCCCAAGTTTTATATCTACCCACCAAACTCCTTTAATATTTAAATCATTACCACCAACTGGGTCAGCCCCTAGAAACTAGCCACAGCTGGGAGCAATTAGGTCTCCATAGGAAGCCACTAGCTGGGATGGTTCCACCAGATTGTGAAAACAAAATCATTTCTTCCTGAGTTCCCCTTTCACTGGGTTGTTGCCACAAACATTTAACACTGGAACAAAACAACCCAGTGAAAGATGAAGATTCACCCTTAGAAAAATTACTTAAGACTATAAATAAGATTCAAGGGTGGTGGCAGAGTGGTTTCGGTGAGAATACCACGTAAGGTAAGAGGTCAATAATATAATTCCCTTTGCTGCTGGATGCTATGTCATCAAGTCAACTTTTTCCTTTAATTAAGGTAATGAACACCCATACACCCTTTAGCTAGATTTAACAACTTAACAGTATGCCAGATATTCATCTATTTTTATTTTTGCTGAAGTAGTTTATAAATTATCACATTTTCCCCTTAAATAATTCAGTATGTCTCTCTAAAAAATAAGGATATTTTCCATCATAACTATAATACCAATATCACAACTAACAAGTTAAATCAAAATCATTCCCTAACATCATCTCATCATGGATATCATTCACATTCACATTTCCTTGAGCTATTATTCTTAAGCCATGAGAGGAGACTAGAAAGCCACATACCAAAGACTGGTGACAATCCTAACTCCATCCTTCTGGCCAACATGCTTACAGAGTTTCTTCATCCTTGTTTGGAGTTACAATATGAGCATGCATACCAATGTGTGAAAGACACATTCTCCCTCTGTTTGACCACAAACACTATGTTACAGCAGCTACAAAATTTAAATAGGGGCC
>NW_012150952.1:2660872-2669916 GCF_000956105.1 Propithecus coquereli
TCTCTCTCGGCTTCCCTTTAATATAAAACATATTGACAAAAATAGTTGATCCTTGCTTATTGTCTTACCTTCCACTCATTTCTAACTCCCTTTTGTAATCTAATTTCCCTCCGTTTTGTTAGTTGAGACTGCCCTGCTGAAGATCATCAATTTCCTTAGTCAACACTTAAAAGACCCTTTCCCCAGCCTCTGACATGACCACCTCCCTGGGCCCAGCAGCTTCCCTCTAAATGGCCCAAGGGGCTCTCCTGGAAGCTCTTCTTGTTTTTGCATCTTCCCTGTAATTTACTCACAGATGGGAACATCACCTGTATGCAGATGGCTTATAAATCTGAAAAGATCGAGACTTATACATCTCTTTTAATTTTTCCCTAGAGTCTGAATACAAGCAGGGAGTGACATGTGGGAGGGACGAAACCTGAAAGCTTTACTCAACTCACTGGCTAATTCTAACAGACCTCTCCTCTCTAGGATGGTTAGATGCTTTCCACGTGGAAAGTGCTTTCCAGGGGACAGTGGTGAGTTTGGGCAGACCTGTTCAAATCACACTTCTAACTGTGTAATATCACAAGATACTTACCATCTCTGAACTTCAGTTTGTACTTGTGTGAAATGCAGGTAACAGAGCCCACCTCATGGTTTTGCTGTGAAAGTTATATGAAGTAATAAAAGTAAAATGCTGAGTTAACAAAGTGCCTAGGAAATAGTAAGCAGTAAATAAATTATAGTCATTGTTAACTGTAACCTAGAGTCAATCATGAAAAATGGTTATGTCTTAGATATCTAATATTTATTAATGGCAAAATTGGCTGAGATAAACATTCCTCAGAGTACTGGATTAATTCTTAGGGCTTTTAAAAAGAAAGTTTTCCATTTTACCACATAAGCTTTATCCCATGTAACAGAGAAAGTACACAAAGTGTTGTTCAACACTAGTAGCTACTTTTGTAAACGGATGATTCATGCTAATTAAACTTGCAACGCAGGAGAATAAAATTAGCTTGTTTCAACACTTCCTTTTGTTCAGTAATTACAATTCAAGGTTATGTTAGATTCCACATTACTATAATTTTGCCCGAGAGACAGACATGGCATATCCCACATTTTTAAAAACAGGCACTGATGATATAAATCCAGGTGCTTGCTGAGTAAGGACCTTGAAGACTGCATAAGCAATTCTCACCAACCTTGTGCTGGAGTGTCACTTATTTCTGAACATATTGTAACTAGAAGGGAAGTTCTGGGATCACTTTAGCTTGTTACAGATTCACCAGACTTGCAGGAGGATGAAAATTTAAAAATAGAAGCCAAACATGGCTGCGGTTTATCTCAGATGCTTATGTTCAAGGAGCAATCTGTTCATCCATGATGACAGTATCTGTTCATCCATGATGACAGCAAGCATGCCATAGAATGATTTAAAGTTTCATAAATGCACTCAGAATTGCATTACTTCGCAAATTGGTGGACAACAAATAGGCAGACACCTCACATTCTGATCCATTTGGTTTCTCAAAGCTGTGTCTCTGTAGAGGGTTTTCATGAGAGGTGAGAGAGAGAGGAGGTTATCATTGATTTAATACTCCTCATGTGCCAGCACCGTGCTGAGCCATTTATATGAGTTAGATCTCAGGGAATGTTTGTAACATTTTCTAAGGCAAATCTCCACTTTACAGAGTGGGGACTTGGAGCTTAGAAGGGTAAATAAAACTCCAGACACGGAATGGCATATGCAGGTTTTTGTGGGGCTTTCGGTTTATATTCATTTTTTTTAAATGTCAAATGATACATACTAAATTAGGTTTCAGGCCCCAGAAGGCGTCAGCGTAAATGGGGACCCCAAGACATGAGTTTTAGTGGTGACCAACCTGGGATGTTCTTGACCGACCATGCAGTGCTGCAGAGACAAAAATTTGATAGATAACCTAAACTGTATAATAAATGAAAATCATCCATTTTTAGAAATTCTTGGCTAGATTTAAGTTGCTAGGTTTTCTTCAAAAAAAAATTTTTAATAGATGTTTTTGTTTAAGAAGTCAGGATACAAGACAGAGGAGGAGTGGGAGTGCAGGGTGGGTTTGCAGCGTCTGACGCGGTGCCAGGCAGTTCCGAGTTACATGTTCTGAGCATGCACAATGCAGAAAAATTCTGAGTTCTGTATTGTACGTTTCTTAGGAAACCTTTGCCCTTTTGGTAGCAATGTGAAGTTAGAAAGTTTAAATTTGTCTGTAACGACTTTTGAATGAAACTTGTGTGAAAGAAATCTCTTTTCTAAATTCTATGCCAATTTTTCCTCAGTGGGTTCTCTACTGTTAGCAAAATATGTGACTGGACCCCTTCTCTCCCTGAATCAATAATTTGTTATACCAAGAAAACGCCTTTTCTCCAAAATTAAAAACTTATTTTGCCAGAATGAGGAAGTCTTTATTTTCCTAAAGCATATCTAATAATGTCAGAATTTGGTATAAGGAGATTCTTATTACCACCACTGACAGGAACTTCAAAACCATATTTATCTTTTCTCAAAGTATGATGAAATTATTTCTTTCCACGTGAAGCATTTCATGAAAATTTCTGACGACGAATATGGGAAAGGCACTCTCAATTGTGATTTCTTAAAAATGGTGACTTTTACCACTTTCCAAAATATATGTGAATAGAGCTGAGCATGGCTGCCCAGGCTGTGCACTGCTCAACTCCAAGGGACCCCCTTAACAAAGACCACAGAATGAGGAGTACTGCCTGGAACAGTCCAGCCCCTGACTGAACAGTATACTGATTGAAAAGAATCGTTGCTACCAATACCAGAAAACAAGGACATGCTCAAAAAAATGAAGGGGGCATGTCACAGAGATACAGTTGCCCGCTTGTACCCAAATGGCCAAATATGGGACAATTTGAACATCAAATAAATAAGGACAGTAATATATTCTAACACACTGAATGACGTAAGAATCCATATGTCCATGCTGATAACCATAGGTAAGTAAATAAACGCATAAATGGGAAGGAGGAAACACTTTTCCTTACAGTAAAATGACAACCAACAAATAGAAGAAGAACTGATGGGATAAAGTTAGAAAAGCACATTTTGCCATTCTCACAGTAAAAACTGAATCAGACAAAAATCATCAATAGCTGCTTAACAGGGGGGAAGGGGTGGGAAGAAGAGAGGGAAGGTTTAGAGAAAGAGCAAGATACAGTCTAAAAGTACCTCCTCTCAAATTTCCTAGTGATCACAAAGTAAATGTTAATTATATAGCAGAGAAATCAGACAACACCTTAACGGAGTGACCAAAATGAACATTACCAATGTAGGGCAAATGGACATCCCTGGCCTCCAGATGTGATTCCTGGGAAGGACACGTCATCACATACATAGCAATCCACTCAAAAATGTGTAACCTGAATCTAACCATGAGGAGACAGGCAAACCCAAATTGAGGGCTGTTCTAGAAAACAATGTGCCTCTATTCTTCAAAAATGTCTATATCATGAAACACAAGGATGCCTGAGGAACTTGCTCCAGATTAAAGGAAACTAAAGAGACACAACAGTGAAATATAGTAAGTGGTCCTAGACTGGATACTGTCTCGGAGGGAGAAAAATGCAATAGAGGACATTATTGGGATAACTGACAAAACTGGAACACGGACTGTAGATTAAAGTATTACGTGTCCTGAATTTGCTGACAGTACCATGGTTACATAAGAGGATATCCACGCTCTTAGGAAATGCACAGTGAAGTAGGGGGAATGTTTGCTGTCTACTCTGAAACGATTCAGAAAAAAATGAGTCTGTGTGCGTGTATTTATATAAGCAGTTGATGGGGGGAGGAGGGAAAGAAACATTAAAAAACAAACATGGCAAAATGATGTTAAAAATGGGTAAAAGTGGGTAAATGGCATAAGGAAGTACATTATACTTTTGCAACCTCAAAATTAAAAGTTAAAAAAGCAAAACAAAAAACAGCAGCCACAACAACGTTGAGGAATATCAGTATTCAACTGGCTTTAATGAGCAGAAAAGTAATTCAACTTGTAATTAGTTGTACAAGGTAAAGAGTTAAATCCTTAGAAGCCCTGTGTTGCTATCGGATCATCAGCATCACCATTAACACTTAAGGAACGCTTACTAAGTGGTAGCCCTCTGAAAGGTGTTTCACCTGTATTATCTCTTTCAATCTTCACAACCACTCTAAGAGAAAGGCACTATAATTATCTCTACTTTATAGATAAAGAAATAAAGATTTAGAGAGGTTTGGTAACTTGCCCAAAATAATACAGACAGAAAATGGCAGAACTAGAACTCGAACTAGCTTGTTTGGTTACAAAGCTGGTGGGCATTACAATTATGTTAAATATATTTAATTACTGTTCATGAATTTTCCTCAAAGAACGTGATTAATCTCAACCTAGATGAAATTCTGACAGATTAGTAAAACATGCATGGATAAAGGATTCCTCTACTAATTAAAATTAGAGCACAAATAAAGTAGGGAGACATAAATGATATTTTTGGTCTCCGCAACATACTTTATGCTCTCTTTCTCCCAAGGGCTGAATCTAATAACAAATTAGGCTGAACCTAATAATAAACATATTCTTTGAAAAAAAATTATACCCCACTATAACATCTGAAAGGATCAATCGTGTCAAGACTTACAAGTCTTAATTACATTGTAATTAAAGCATATTGCACTCTACTGGCCTGTTAGCCTACCCTATAGGATATTTTTTAAAAACTAGTAAATCACTAACTTTGTAAACCAAGTTTCTTCGTGCCATCTTAAGATGTGAAACCCAAAACGAAAAGATCAACTGTGTCCATTTGTATCTCAAAACTTCTACCTCAGCTTCTTGCTGAAGCAATTCAGCAAGACAGCTGAGAAAATTTAGACACTCATGACCAACCCTTCATTCTATTTTGTCTAATGGCAACTAAATGATCTCATAAATTGTTTGGTCCTATTTCAAGTTTTTCTTTCTTGATATACTTTCTCTCCTTTCAGGTAAAGTGGTGTGATCTTAGTGCCCATGTTTCCTTTTAGTATTGGCACCTCAATTACATTAAAAAAATATATCATCTGCAATATGATGCCTGGTTTCTTGGTTAGGTATGTTGTTATCTTCCTTAAAGATCAAGAGTAAGCTGCTAAATATACCATAATCTTTCTTACCAGTGGAGGCTGGATGGCTGTTAATAAAAATGTTCGAAATCCTAAAACACTGCAAATATTTGCAGGTGTCTTGGGAAATCTTATCATCTGACACTGTGACATTGTGGATGCCCATTCCAGAACAATGGGCTCCCAGTCTTGGCTGCATATTTTAACCATGGGGGAGCTTTTAAGATCCTGCTGCCCAGATCACACTCCAGACCAATTAAGTTAAACCAGTACCTCTGGGGGTGGGATCCAGGCATCAGTCTTTTTAAAGCTCCCCAGGTGATTCCAATGTGTAGCCATGGTTGAGATCCCTAGTTCGAGAATCCATGGCCACAAAGAATTATATCTTTTTTGTAAGGATCCAATGGATTATCAAGAGTTATTTTAGAATTGGTGTAACTTGTTAAGGAGTGTATAACTCAACTGATGAGTGAAGATAGGTGTGTACACAGTGAACGGTAACTGGACAAAGACTGAGGACGTGTGCCAAATGAAAGGGACCACATGGGGCAGTGGCGGATGCCTGCAGCCTCCCGGTGCCATGATGGGCTGTGAGAAGCAGCATGGCCGCCAAGGCAGCTCCAGCTGGGGGTGATGTAAGTGGAAAAGCGTCTAGTATGTTCAGGAAACAGTGAGATGACTAATCTAGCTAGAGTGGGAGTAGAAAAGTTAAGTTTGGAGAAGTAGACTAGAACCAGTCCCTAGAGGGCCTTCGGCAGTAAGTCAAAGAACCTAGTGGCAGTATGAAGTCTCTAAGGGGATTTGAGGAAATGATAAAATGAAAGCATTCTTTTGGGAAGACTGATTTGACAGAGCTGTTCACAATGGTTTGGGGAAAAAGACTAAAACTTAATTTATTAATAGAAGAATACAGAAGATTAGGTAAAATAGTATATATAATGAAACAATGTAGGAATTTACCTTTCTTTTTGGTTTTCCACAAAGACAGAAACCAGAGTCTGGAGCCTGCTAAACATAATGTAGATCTCACCTGTTGTGTGAGGAGGGACTGGGCAGGGTAGGAAGGTTTGTTTTGTTCTCTGCCCTACAAAAACTGCCCTGTTTGCCTGGCTCCCAATCTCACAGATGCAAGGCTATTCCTAGAGAACAAAATTTTAGGCCATAGAAATTCTTTGTTACACATTTTTTGAATGAGAAGGGTTTCTGAGAAGCTGGGTCATATTGGCAATAGAAGACTCCCAGGAATCAAAAGAGGTACCAGACCATTCATTCATTTTCATTTCATTCATTAATATTTATTCAGCAAATACCATTTGCTACTGTCTAGACAGTGGGAATACAGCAAGGTCCCTTTTCCAAACAGGTAACTCTTTGGGCATTGTAGAGGTGCCACTCAAAAACACAATGGCAGTCTAGGGCTACACAATTTATGGCTAGTTGATAAAAAATGTCCGCTATAGACTTTTAAAAAATTGGGTGGGGAGTGATGGCTCATGCCTGTAGTCCCAACTATTCAGGAGGCTGAGGTGGGAAGATCGCTTGAGCCCAGCAATTCAGGGCTGCTGTGGGCTATGACTGTGCTACTGCACTCCAGCTTGGGCAACAAAGCAAGATCCTGTCTCAAAAAAAAAAAAATTGAATAACAGAGAAAAGGTTAAGAGCCTTCATACAATGAACTATACGCAGTAGAAGAAAGTGTAGGGTAACAAGTTTTTTAAAAACTTCATTTATAAGCCACTACTACTACAAGTTTATTCAAGCCACTAGACATATCTTAAGCTCCTAGAACAGTGCTGGCACATAGAATTTGCTCAATAAAAATTAGTTAAATGGCATTGTTGCACTGAATGGAGTCCAAAGTGAGGTAAAAGGCAGCTATTATCCTCATTTAACTAAAGCACTGTGGTCTTCTCAGTTGCCTATGTTCTAAATGTCTAGTCAAAAAGAGGGATATGTCCAGGTATCTGAACTACAATCCCATACTTTTAAAGCCAGACCATAATGCTCCTTTGTGAAATGGTATCTTGTGAAATCCTTACAAAGTCATTCACAAAGGCAAGGTTCAAGTTGTGTAAAGGGTTACTCTCAGACAGGACCATGTAGAGCTCTGAGGTTAACTACATGTACTGATTTTAATACCAAGACTACAGGGTAGTTCTTTGTGTTTGCAAAATTTTCATCTTATATATACCTAATGAGATCCCTCATTTAACTACATGCATTTGTCAGAAATACCTGTGACAAAATGAATCCGAGCTTTCACTGATCCATAAAATAACTACACAAAAGTATTTGATTCTTTTTCTAATTCATTCTACTCTCTAGTTTATAGACAATCCTAGAGGAAAAAAAAATTAGCGATTCAAGTCCCCTTCCTCTCTCTGCCTTTTCTTGAGCCACTGTAAGAGGAGTCTTACCTGCATAATGTACCGGAATCTCTATCTTTGGCCCAATGACATAGTGTCCCTCCTCCAGGCTATGGGCAGTGATGGTGGTCCACTGACGGCACGAATGAATCAGAAGGTAGTCATTTTCCCGCAGCCCTTCTATGCATTCTCCTAGAAAATATGATTTTACATAAGAAACTTGGAATTCCCATCTGCTTACTCCATACTCTGCAATAAAATTTCATTAGTAAAAACTTCACCAATGCAGAAGTTGATAGCTCATACCAAGATGAATTGGTTTAAAAAAAAAAAAAAAGGTATTCCATAAAAATGTTTCCTATTTATTTGCAGATATTTAAATACTTCATAATACCTGATTATATTTCAATAATAAAACATTCATTAAGTGCCAACAATACATTAAGCACTGTTTACGCTTTGCATATATTATTTCACGTAATAAGATAACTTTAGGAGGTAGGTATTGCTCCTTTTATACAGGTGAGAAAAATCAAGGTTCAGAATGTTAAGTAACATGCCTAAGCACACAGATTAATAAGCAGAAAAGCAAGGATTCATCCCTACATCAGAGGGATTCCAAAGCTTATGCTTTTAATCACTATAATAAAGCTACTGAAAATAAATAATAAATTTATCTCTCTGTTGAAAGAGTACTTGAAATTAAAGGCCTACATTTCCTTTTACATTTTATATGTTTTTGACAGTTCTCTCTGGTCTCCAATCAAACCTCCCAATCAACTGAAAATAATAAAGATTTATAACATGAAAATGAAATTATTTTTCATTTAATATTTTCTGAAGTAACTTTTTAGCCTTTGAACTGATGACAAACTATTTCAAAAGAGAAATCCGTTCCTTAAAAGATGTTTTTTAGATGCTGAAATAATCCACTTCAATAATCCTGGCTTAGTAATTTTAAATGCTCAATGAAAATACCTGAAAAGGCTAATTATTTTACACAGAAAACAGCCTTCCTTATTTTTGACATTTACTATATTACGCTAATTAAGTTATTAGTGATTTAACTGTGTGTTCTGAAATGGCATTTATAGCTCTCTCAAAAATTCTTAAAAGTTTCAGTATTTTCTCAATAAATAGAGGAAGCTGTAATGATCCACTTGGTTATTCTAACCATAAACCATCTAATTTGTTTCCAAACCAATAATACAACAATTTTTAAAATAGTCTTAATGGAGGAATACTTTATTTTTGTAGTACAAAATACAAAGTTAAAAGCTTTATGGGGTGGGAGGGGATGGAAACAAACAGACCTGGAAGTAGAGGTACATTATTAGCAAGAAGATGGGGGTGGGGTGGGGGGATCCAATTCATGAGGGGGATTTTTCCCACCAGGCTCCCCTGCCCTTCACCATTTGGGAGGACCTGGCTTTTTCATAAAGACACCGCCTGGGAGCCACTGGTACTCATGAACTCTTTGCATCCCTCAACCATGTCAGGGCAGGAAGGCGAGATCTAGATGCAGCATCCTGCATGCCCCTCCAGAAGGG